>NW_028234442.1:23402353-23412353 GCF_977035675.1 Penaeus japonicus
CAGAGTAGTCGTAGCTGAAGATGTTGCAGTTGATGCGCGTGCCCAGACTAAGGTAGAAGCTGCTCATGTGGCCCAAGTCAGCTGCGTTACCGTGTGAGAACAGGATACAGAAACGCGCGTTGGGTGAACAGCGCACGAACATACAAGCAATCTTGTTGCCACGGTTAGTGCGCGTGTAGAAGACCTCGATGGCCTCCTTTTCCTTGTCCGTGAACTGCCACTCGGCCTTTTCTGTGAGGTGCAGGCCATGCCGCGACCCTGTCTCATCTGCACTGAAGCTGTACGTGGCCTCGGGCGGAATGAAGGCCATTTTGGCCGCGATGCTCGAGGGGCACGGCGGCCAGCAGAACAGGCAGCAGATGTCCCTCAGGCTTAGGCCGTTCATGGCGCAGGCGAAGAAACTCACTCGGAAACCCAACCAGGCTAGACGGGCCTTCGCTCGCTTGCTCCCTGCCTCCCTGCCTGTCTCCCTGCCTGCCTGCCTGCCTCTCGCCCTGCTTTCCTGCCTTGCTCCCTGCCTGCCTGGCCTGGCCTCCGCCTCGCTCCCTCGCTCGCCGCCGCCGCCGCCGCCGTCAGCGCCTCCCTCGCGCTCGCCTCGCCACTCGCACTCGCTCACCGCCACTAGCACTGCACTCGCGACGATTCTCGCTCCGCTGGGACGTTCGAGAGGTGCTCGGGCCGCCCGGAACCATAAATGTGCATGGTGCTTTCACTCGCCTGCCTCGCCAAACTCACTCCCAGCGACTATAGGCGCACGAACCGAGCGGAGAAGGAAGCCCGGAAAGGCGCGGCGGAGCGAACACGTGAACGTCGCCGCTCGGAGAAGAGAATCCGATCTCTCTCAGAGCCAACCGGATCCCCTTGGTGGCCGATCCGATCCCACAACGCGCGCCCCCACACACGGTATCAGCCTTTATCTTGCGTTATTTACCCTTCACTATGACTAACTTCTTCCGGAGATGAATAAAGAGAAGTACTTTGATGGCGATTTATTTCCGCGAAAGGAGGAAACACGCCTCGGAGGGGAGCGCGAGGGCCTCGGAGGCTGAAAAGGAGCCCCAGGGCGCCTTCCAACTTCCCGCTCAGCCAATCTCCAACAGGGACTTGCACTAACTCGCAGCAGCCCTTTGAAACGAGCTCCTCTGCTCTAATAGCTATCTAATTCTAAATCTAAGTTCTTGTCTAACTCGCACGAGGGAAGGTCAATGTCTCATCGCTCCTATGAGAGGCAAGCTCTCTCTCCCTTTCTCTCTCCCTTTTAGGAAAAGAGAGAGGAAGAGACGCAGATGAAAATTATCCAAAGGAATATGCACACTAAGTGGTAGCAAAGTTTATCTCACTTCCTACACGGATACTCTGTCGTCGTGCAGGAAATTGCAAGCTCGAAAATGCAGCACAATGTTTTTAAAGAATGTTAAAGCTGCGACTTTAGTCTTGCATGATCAGCGAGGCGAACAAGTTGCACATTAACGTGCTCAGTTGCACATGTCAAATCGAACTCGCTTGTTCTTGTACAGATTTTCCTAGAGAGTTAGAGAAATAGATGCTTACATATCACAATGCGTAACTAATATGCTAATACACTATTTATCAGGGTATTTCGCTGTTATGGTAAAATTGATTTAATCCTTCCCCTTTGTCGACTTATAAAAGCGTATAGTTTCCTCTACGTATTTGTAATTTCTTATCAACCTTGAACAGTTAACAAAGACAGTTGAAAGTTCTTGCGCTAAAATTAAAAGTTATCATTTACAATATAAAACATCGGAGTTTAAAGGAACTTTGATGATATAACTCCAAGATAACAATCTTATGCACAATAATCAATTATAGATTAGTTAAAATAAAATAAAAGTATGGAAGACTGAGCATTTTTAATATTCAAGTTCCCCTCGGTCCTTTTACAAGGGAAACCGGGCCCCAACAAGCCTTTCGGAGGGAAGGCGACAAAGCGACAACAACAATACGTTTATTTGTTGACGCCGCATGAGAATTCAATGAACATTTTTATTTGACGATTTTCAGGTGAGTTCTAAGTCATTTTCAGACAGTTTATAATGATAAAGAAGTCAAGAGCATCTGCTGTAGGAGAATAGCGTCATTTCATATATTAATGACGGAATCAAATCACCAAACTGAAGATTAAATGCTGTTGACTTAATCTGTAATATTTTTCAGATACGTTTCATTTACAAGATTCCCGTTGTGGCTCTAAAAACGGGACTTTTTCTCATTATTTTATGGGCTTTGTTATCTATCATACTTATAACTTCCTTGATTATCAATTTATGAGTTAATAGCAAGTGACTAAGAACCTGTAATTATGGGTTGAAGTAAATTTTAATTGTGATGATGTCATTTACAGTCAGGGTATGTGTTATTTGAACCCAGGTAAAGAAAAAATAAGTTTGTAGTTGTAATCAGATTACAATTTGAGATATATAAATATCTGGAGTTACCTATGAATTTGGGTAGTTTTAGACATCTAATGATTTTGCCAAATATGTATATACATCTAATTACTGCTGAATATGGTAATGGTAGGCTTACTGCAGTTCTTAGAAGGTTTTTCAAAAATTGAGAGGAAAAAATTGCACACAATACAGAAAAAAGTATTCTCTATCAGTAGAGTGACAGCACAATACTATGCAATATATTATGTTGCAATGAGGTACTTTTGTGATGAAAATAATCACAGATCATGCTTAAACTTTTCTATACTAAAACTAAACCACAACCCCTTCCATAAAAGCTATTTCAAAATACAACAAAATGAGAATAGTCTTGCCCATTCTTAAACAGCAAGAGGAGTCCATATGTATGTGAATGTCTCGCCATGGCTTTGTCTGGCTTATGTCCCTGACGATTGGGCATGCAGCAGCTAGTCACTGCTTCAGCTTAAAAAAAGCCCAGGGCACTCGGCCACACTCTGAAAATACTCCAGTGAGACGATCAGACGCAGCCAAATTAATATCACCATAAATGGGTAAATATTATAATGATGATGATAGCAATAATAACATGGGGAACAAAAACAATAGAAAAAGAAAGAAAGAAAAAATCCAGGTTAGGTCAGGTAGGCTTACTAATTGACTCCCAGGTGAGAGAGCTCTTGTGGAATCATTTATATGTACAAATGATAATAAAAACAAAAGTATTTTGGATGGTGTATGTCCCCACTATCAGAGGGTTAATATGAAAAAAAATCAGTGGTTATGATTACTGAAAACTGAATTCTGCATCTGGTTTAGATATCTTATACTTTGGCTTTGCAGTGAGTAGAGCTAAAGAGTTACTAGCTAAAAGTTATCAAACTGGTACTAGTACCATAATCACTTGCTTAGGTAACCAAACATTATCAGGCCAAAATATGTACAAGACATTATTTGGCCGAGAAATAATTCTATCATATCTTAAATTCAACAACTTAGGAATAAGTTTGTCTTTGATACTTGCTGTGTGCACTTTTTTGGTAACTAATGCATGGTATTAAATCCTGATTAATATCACTAAACCCATTCGCACCGGATGACGTGCTGACACGTTTTGTGGTTTTTGCGTCAGACGCCGGTGATGAGATATCTGGGCAAGGCTGGTGCTCAGGATGAGCGAGCAGGCAACCCAGGCTCGCAGCTTGTGCGGCCGAAAATCTCAAGGCATTAGGCTTATGCGTTTGAAAACCCCGGCATTACGACCATTCAGAGCCAGAATCACCCCAGCGTGAATGGGTTAATAATATATCATACATAGATTGATAAATCATGCAATAAATCTGAAAAATAATAGAAAACACATCTTTAGATGCACAACTCAGGCAGAGCATCTTAAGATGTGGCCTCATTTATGTTTTTCCATATTATTGAGTCATATTCTCATAACTTTACCCTAGTAAATTTTACTCAGAAATATTTTGAGTTGCCCCATTTTATGGTGTTTTATTAACTTGGGCCCCTTTTTTATAGTTTATGTGGGATACCAGTGCTGATGATACTTCTTTATTTTATCCCATCACTGATCTCAGAAAATATCCCCTTTTTGACCAGTCATTTGAATGAAGACCAGATTTGGAAACTCAATCCACTTGAAACAAATAGTAACATCTGTAAAGTTTCAAAAACTGCTAAGCTCCCATCAGAAAGACCACTTCTGTAATATATTAGTAAGTTGGTCTGACTTTGAAATGTAGAGCAATTTTTGAACACCAGAATAATTTCAGTATTTTCTGCTCCTTTATTTTTTACCATTTTGAGTATGGAAAAGTATGGATTTCAGCTGTTCCATTTCATCTGAAGGTTATGAACCATTCTTTTAATTTAATTTAATTTCTATGACTTACCCTTATCACAAATCTCCATCACTGAATTGTTGGTGTATTGACCTTGTTTTTTAAGACTGTCAGTCATATGGACCAGGCACCTTATTGTGTATTGACAGTTGAGTTTCAGCCTTTTCATCCTACTCACTATAAGTATGCAACTTTATAAATGTGCATCTCAAACAATTCTTTGTTCTAATAACCAGTCCTCCAGCACCTTTATTCCCAATATGTTTAAGGTGTGGACTTTGCTTCTTTTTTATAGATTTTTAGGTATCATCCTGTGGTTTCTGTATAGGTGTGTTTTTTTTTCAGAGAACTCTACTTGGGTCTATATCAATTTTTGATATTGCCTCAATTCTCAGTGTCCATTTGTGGATCACTTTCACCCATTATAGACGGGTGTCATGACATAATGGCACAGGAGCTTTGGCCTGACGACAGGTCTCATGACATACATAACGTTCAGGGATTTTGGATCACTGTACTATATTATTGAGTGAGTGACAATGACAACTGCAATCATAATTATTATAATTACCATATTATTGAGCAAACATAACATCCAAAACCTAGACGGTACCACTTTCCTCTAGCACCAGCAGGATAGAGAGCCTTGAATGGCACCCATCCACAGTCTCTAGCAACCACTATCTTTATAGAGCGGTGGCACACAGCAAGTTACCAACATCTTACTCTAAAGTACTGCTGATGGAGGATGTGCAGGCAGAACGAGAAGAGGAAGTTGACTCAAATCAAGCCCAGTGTCTAAAATGTGTTTTTGTGCCAATAGGGATTCTTTCTACTGTGGCACTCACAGTCATAAGCACAGGTTTCCTTCCTCTGCCCTACATCTTCATGTTCTCTTCATTGTAGATGATTATACGTTTCATATTTGTTCATTATAGTACATAAATATAAAAAACAAAGTTGTTTTTTGTCCTCCCATTAAATAGCAATACTTTTATCAAACTGAGTATAAAGAAAAGAATGAGGTAATATGGATCCTATACTACAATTTTAGTCAATTACAGCATTGATAGAGCTTGTCATATGGCACATTTAAGTCTCTAAACACAATAAAACACATAAAAAATATAACAAAAAAAAACAAGTTTTACAATGAGTGACTGAAATAGAGTGTGAAAAGTCAAAGTATGTTGTGTGAAGCTACCTCGCTCTGAAATTAAACCCATCCTGGAGATTGGGCAAGCGAATTTATCCCCCGCCCACAATGGGTTACTTATGATAATGATAATAAAAATTATGATAATAATTATAACTAAATCCAAAAAGAAAATGATATGTAAATGCCTGTATCAGCATTCATTTTGTCGGCTGTTTTTCAAAAGAAGGATACCAAAAAGGCATTTTTTTTATTGTTGTTATTGTTCTCTTGAGTGCAATTTGTATAGGAATATAAATTGAATTGTAATTATAAAAATCTGTCACATTATAAAATGTAGGCTATTATTAGTATTTTCATTATCATCTTCATCATTTTTATCCTTCATAAGATATTATTATCATTATTATCATTGTTATTATCAAAGTTCAATATTATTATCTATATTCTAATTGCTATAATTTTTTTTATAATTAGCATTCTTATTTTTATAATAATTGTTATTGTTATTATTATCATTATTATTATCATCATCATTATTATTATTATTATTATCATTATCATATACAATTTGTCATAACTTTTAATGAAAAAATAATCACCTATTGCCACTCTTATTTATTCCTTTTGAAGGGCCATTCTGATGTTGAAGATGCATTTAGATAATGGTACAAGATTCTATAATAGTCAGAATTTATGATACCAGATTTCATAATATATCTCTTAAGGATGTGCTGTTACATATAGAGTTGATTACAGAACAGAACAGAACTTTTTCTAATAATTCTTACATAGATTATTGTAATTATATAATAGAAATGTCTTATTTTCATCTATTTTGACACACTCCAATCACCTCTGCAAGTCCCCATTACAAATGATATTACAGAAGTTGTGTTTCCTTTCACCTTTGTGATCAACCATTCTGTCACACATACTCTATCTCCCCCTCTTTCCCCCCCAGGCAGTCACTATGGGAGACGCAGTGAAACGGTGGGTGAGCATGCGCTTGCACGATGTGCTGGGCATGAGCGATGCAGCTGTGGCAGAGTACCTCATCCGCTTGACGGAGCGGCTGCCCAGCGTGACACACGTGTTAGCCGAGCTGCAGGACGAGATCACTGTTGACAGGGCAGTAGAGAAGTTCATCAGTGAGCTTTGGGACAGAGTTAGAGGTTGGTGGAAAGGCTGATTTGTTCTTTCTTGTACTCTCTCTTTCTCTTTCTCTTTTTCTTTCTCTCTCTCTCACTCTCCTACTCAGTCTCTCACTCCCTCTCACTCTCCTACTCACTCTCCCACTCCCTCTCACTCTCTTGAATTGAATATAAAATCATGCCATGAATATTTATCTTTGGAATCACACAGTAAATTTATAGAGTACAACATACAACACTAGACAATTCTCCTTTATCACCCACAAGAGCTGTTTTCCCCTAACCCTCTTGTCTATACAGGTGGCAGTGCACAGTCGAGCAGCAAAGGCAGCAAGCGTCAGGCAGCACCAGCAGTGGCAGTAGCAGACAGCTCTGACTCAGAGGGCGAGGGTCCCAAGTTGATCAAGAAGAAGCGTGGTGGGGGCTCCTCTAGCGATGATGATAATGACGAGGAGAAGCGTCGCAAGCGTGATTTGCGGGAGAGGGATGAGTATGCTGAGCGGCTGCGGAAAAGAGACGATGAGAGGACTCGCAATGTAGCGAACAAGGGTGAGGAGAAGGCCTTTGAGGAGGCTGCTAAGCGCCTGCAGCTGGAAAAGGAAGACAGGGTGAAGATCTTGCCGCATTTGCGAGTGGAGTCCCGCCGCAAGTATCTGGTCAAGCGTAAGGATGACAAGCTAAAGGAGCTGGAGGCTGATATCCAAGATGATGAGTACTTGTTTGATGAGGAAGTGCTAACAGAAAGAGAGAGGAAGGAGAGGGACTACAAGAAGACAGTACTTAAGCTGGCCAAGGACTATGACAAGGTTAAAGATGCTGAAAAGGTCCAGAGGTATGTGATGCCCGAGGAAGGTGGCACTGTGGATGACAAGTACATAGAAATTGATGACAAGGAGAAGAGGCCAGGCTACGAGCAGAAGAAATGGGAGGAGGACCAGATGCGAGGTACTGCCCTTTCCTTTGGTGCCAGGGACAAGGCTGAGAAGTACCATGCCCGTGAAAAGCAGTACAACCTTGTCCTGGAGGATGAGATCGAGTTCATAAAGTCACTTCCACTTGAAGGCACTCGTAAAAAGAAAAAGAAGAAAAAGAAGAGGAAAGAAGAAGAGTCTGAAACCAGCTCTTCCTCAGAAGAGGAGGAGGAGGAAGAGGAGGCCCCAAAGTTATCTGAACACCAGAAAAAGAAAATGACAATAGCAGAAGTGAGGCGGAGTTTGCCTGTGTATCCATTCAGAGAGGCTCTGCTGGATGCCATAGCAGAACACCAAGTCCTCATCATTGAGGGCGAGACAGGCTCTGGAAAGTCCACGCAGCTGCCACAGTACTTGCATGATGCAGGATACTGCAGTGATGGCAAGAAAATTGGCTGCACACAGCCTAGGCGAGTGGCAGCCATGAGCGTGGCTGCTCGTGTCTCAGAGGAGATGGGCAAAAAGCTTGGCAATGAAGTGGGCTACAGCATCCGGTTTGAAGACTGTACAAGCGATCGGACCAGAATCAAGTACATGACAGATGGCATGTTGCTGCGGGAATTCCTGATGGACCCCAGCCTTGAGGGATATAGCGTCATGATCATTGATGAGGCCCACGAAAGGACGCTCCACACTGATATCCTCTTTGGCCTCCTCAAGGATATTACACGCTTCCGCTCTGATCTCAAGCTGCTCATTTCAAGTGCCACACTTGATTCTGCCAAGTTCTCAGACTTCTTTGATGAGGCACCCATCTTCAGGATCCCAGGGCGGCGATATCCTGTCCACATCTACTACACCAAGAGTCCTGAGGCCAATTATATTGATGCTGCAGCAGTCACAGTGCTGCAGATTCACATCACTCAGCACTTGGGGGATGTCTTGGTCTTTCTCACAGGCCAGGAGGAAATTGAGGCCTGCCAGGAAATCTTAACAGAGAGAGTCAAGGCACTTGGGAACAAAATTAGAGAACTGGTCATCTTGCCTATCTATGCCAACCTTCCCTCAGACATGCAGGCTAAGATTTTTGAACCAACACCTCCAGGAGCCAGGAAAGTGATCCTTGCAACAAATATTGCAGAAACATCCCTAACCATTGATGGTATCACATATGTAATTGATCCAGGCTATGCCAAGCAGAACTACTTCAACGCACGGAGCGGCATGGAGTCCCTGGTGGTTGTGCCAGTGTCGCGGGCATCTGCCAACCAGCGTGCAGGGAGAGCTGGCAGGGTTGGGCCTGGCAAGTGCTTCCGGCTATACACACAGTGGGCATTTGAGAATGAAATGGACGAGAACACAATCCCCGAGATCCAGCGTGTGAACCTGGGAAATGTGGTTTTACAGCTTAAATCACTTGGCATCCATGACCTCATCAACTTTGACTACCTGGACCCTCCACCAGCTGAGACACTCATCCTTGCCCTAGAGCAGCTGTACGCCCTTAAGGCACTCAACCACAAAGGTGAGCTCACGTCTACAGGCCGCAAGATGGCTGAAATCCCAGTCGACCCCATGATGTCACGCATGATTTTGGCTGCTGATCAGTACAAGGTGGTGGAGGAGATCCTGACAGTAGCAGCAATGTTGTCTGTCAATGGTGCAATCTTCTACCGTCCCAAGGACAAAGCTATACATGCTGACACAGCCCGCAAGAACTTCTTCCACCCTGATGGTGATCACCTGACACTAATGAACGTGTACAATGAGTGGGAGGGGACTGACTACTCATCGCAGTGGTGCTATGAGGTTTTCCTGCAACACAGGTCCATGAAGCGTGCTAGAGACATCCGTGACCAGTTGGTGGGGCTAATGGAACGTGTGGAAGTGCAGCTCACATCAAACCCAGGTGACTCGATGGCCATCCGTAAGGCCATCACAGCTGGCTACTTCTACCACGTGGCACGCTTCAGTAAGGGTGGCATGTACAAAACAGCAAAGAAGAGCCAGACAGTCATGATGCACCCACAGTCATGCTTGGTAGAGGACCTGCCACGCTGGGTTGTCTACCACGAGCTTGTTATGACCACCAAGGAGTACATGCGTAATGTGGTAACCATTGACGGCAAATGGTTATTGGAGGTTGCCCCACACTATTATAAAGACACAGAAGTACATGACACCACCTCCAAGAAGATGCCCAAGACACTGGGCAAGGCTAGGGAGGAACTTCAGAAGGAATACAAATGAGTGTCAGAATTTTCTCATGCACTGTTATATTTTTTAAATTATGTAAATACTTTATTTATGTAAGGAAAAAGAAAGCTTTGTTTAATAAAATTTCCATTTCTTTAGAGGGTTTACTTAACATACTGGTGAGAGTGGTCTGTAATATCTTGGGTAACATCGTTCCAAGTGTTTAGGGCTTGTATTTCAAGCAATAAATTTGAAGAAATTTCAAATTTCAGGGTGTACCAATTTCTTATTTTCAACA
>NW_028234442.1:23419853-23424853 GCF_977035675.1 Penaeus japonicus
CATATATAGTTATATTATAAGAGATACATAAGGGTGGGGGGGGGGGGGGGGGTGTGAGTGAAGTGATTGTTTTTTATTTGTTTTGAGAAATGGGTGTGTGTGATTGTGAATAGTTAGTTATTTTATTTAAATTTAGTGTGTTGGTGTTGATGTTTGGTTTGAGATTTTTGTGTTATATATAATATATATATGATATATATTATATGTATATTGGGATTAGTTAGATTTATATAGATATATTTATAATATATATATATATATAATATAATTAATATATATATATTATATAAATATATATATACACATTTATATATATAGATATATATATATATATATATAGTATATAATATATATATATATAGAGTATATGATATATATATACATATATATATATATATATATATATATATATATATATAGATAATATAGTTATGAATATATAAACTTATATAATATTATATAAATATAATATAATATAATATATAATATATATTTAAATATTTATATAATATATATTCGTTTAATTTATAAATACATAATTTAATATATATATATACATATATATATATAATAAATATATATAAGATATATTAATATATATATTTAATATATATATATATATATATATATAAAAATATACATATATATATATAATAAACAATAAAATATACTATATATATATATAAATACATATATATTATATATATATAATATATATATAATTTACTATATTTACTAATATATATTAATTTTAATTATATTAAGATATTTATAATATATCATATAAGTCTAACTATATAATATAATATATAATATATATATATAATATATTATATATATATATAAAATTATATTTTAAATTTGCATATATATTTTATATATTTAATATAATATAGATTACATATATACATAAATAAATATATATATATATATCAAAAAAAATTTAATAAAATATAACTATATATATATATATAATGATCTATATATATATAGATATTATATATAATCTTAAAATCTCTCAACTAAATACCAAACAAGATAAACAATAATACTCTAAATCATCTAATAACATATATATATTATAATATATATATATATATACTATATATTATATATATAGTTATATATTTAATATATATATATATCTATATATCATATATACACTATATATAGTATATATATCTCAAACAAAAAAAATCAATACTAAAAATAAATATACATATAACTCTCTCTAAAAAATCACATCCACCTCATACAAAATCAAATCAAAGAACAATCCTATACTCTCCCAAAATATATAAAATCCTCCTAACAAACTCAATAAACTTAATCCTACTAAACACTAACAACTAAGTAACTCTATACTCTAACTCTATATATAAATATATCAATATAAAACATTAAATCACATATCCCCTCAATATATTTATATATACATACTCAAATTATATCTATATAAAAAACACAAAATATATAATATATAAATCTATATATAATATATATATATCAAATAGATAATACTATCTCTTTATATTTTATACATATATATTAAATATCCATATCTACTATCTATAAAATATAATCATAATAGTAGTAAACATATATATATAATACTTAAATATAATATTGTAACTATATCATCAATACATAATATTAAGATATATAAAATATAATATATACGATAGATCTATAAAAATATATATAATACATATTTGGCTATATATATAAAATACGATAATATATATAAATAATTTATATATATATATTTATACCATATAAAAACCACAATATATATAATAAATCTATTATAATAATATAGATAACAATATAATATATATAAATATTATATATATATAAAATATATATATATATATATAAGTATAGATATACTATAATACATATATCCCATATATAATATATATATACCATATATAATATATACATATTCACTATCTAATATATATATATTAGAAGATATATATATATTTATATATGATAAATACATAAATACATATTGATATATTGTCTCTATACATTTGCTATAATACATTTACATATATAATATATATACCTATGTTAGATACTTATATATAACTATTATAATAATTTATAATTATATAAATAAATATATATAAATTTCATATATAAGTTATGATATATATGATTTAAATAATATACAATAATTATATATAAAGATATATATATAGATATACTATATTAATATCATGATTAACTCAATTTATTTATATAGTATATAATTGAGTTTTATTTAATATATATATATAATAATATATAATATAGTATATAATATATATATACACACTATATCTATATATAATAATCTATATAATCCATTATCTCAAATATAAAACAACCAAAAATATCATTTATATATCTATATAGGACTATATATAGTCAATTAGATATATAATGACTATCATATATATTAGATTATATATAGTATATGAAATAGTATATAACTATAATTATATTATATTTATCATGTTAATAAATATATATATAATACTATACTATATTATTATATATATATATATTATATATATATTGATATTATATATATATATATATAATATATATAATAAATTATATAAATCTAATAAATATATCACATATATATACTATATCAATATCTATATATATAACAAGTTTTAAGAATTTAAATATATGTATAACCAATCTATCCCATACATATTATATACAAAACATATACATAAATCTCATATATCTATACTATAGTATATAATATATTATATATCAATATTTACTATATAAATATATTAATTTAATATATAAGAATTATATATATGATATAAAATTATATATATTGAGAATATTATATATACTCTCTAAAGATCATTGTATAGTATATAATTGGTACCCTGAAGTTGTATATTTGTTTAGAGTTTAGAATTTGAAAAAGAAAAGAAGCACCTCAAATTATACTGGTAATTTATTCAACTTTCAAAACTTAGCAACTATTTATACTAGATACTCCACAAGCGCAAAATCTCTCTCTATCTCTGCGAGAGGACTCCAATATATCTCTATTCAGCAAATCTATCTCTATCTTCTCTATATGGAGGGGAAGCGAGGATTATATAATCAAAACTTCCTTTCAAGCAAATAAAACCAAGTGATTGCATACTTAAAACAACTGCTTTAAATTCGTTATTGTAAACAAATATAAATTGTGTCTAATTTTCTAATGCTGTATAGTATAAACAATATGTAAATATCTATTTGTAATGCTTTTTTTCAAGAGTCCTGATTTTCCTATATCTCAAATAAAGCATATTAATGGTATTTTACCAATATATCCACGCTATATGAAAAACTGCAGGCACACATTGTGCAGGCTATGACAATCATGTTCATCCTAAATTTTTTAAAAGTCCTGGATGAGAAATAGTCAATACCTTGGCCCCCGCGGGGCCGCTGGGGCGTGTGCATGACAGGAGGCACAAGGGGTTGTTGGGCTCTGGGACCCCCCTTGGCAGCAAGGGGTTTTAAGGGGATTGGGACGTTGAGGAACTACGCCTGGCATGGGTGGGATTTCCCCATGAAGAAGGGCTGTCAGGGTCATAGTATGGGTTGGGTGTGGGTGGGGGCTGAGGCGGCCTGTGGAGATAAGGTCTGGGTTCCGGGTGCATGCCAGGGTAGGTGGGTAGGCTGGCCCAAAAGGAGATGGATAGAACTCAGGAATCTTCAAACCTTGATGTTGGGATCATCCCTGCATGCGTTTCCACTCCTGCGTCGTATAAGAACTGCCTCTTTGTACTTTGCTTTCCGCCAGTCAATATTATTTAGACCACCTGTGCTCTCATACAGGTTCTTGAAGTCCATCTTTGTAGATGAAATTGCCACAATTTATTGTCTTCCATCACTGAATGTAGGGCGCTTTGCAGCTCTGTCTCATGGCTTATAACAGCCTTGGCATCCATGTTCCTAGCAATGATCAGTAGCACTTCCTGTGGCAAGGGGCCCGCCAGGTGCCATGGGGCAGGACTACAAGATTTGGTGTGCTTGCTAACCTGCAATGGGTGAAGCAGTTGGTTGCGCCAATGTGCGACTAGCCTGGGCAACACCAATGAGTTTTCTCTGGTGCCACTACATTAACAATGCTGTTTTCTTTCATAACATATTCTCCCACCAGCAATTTTGACACTGATTTCACTCTCCTGCTGTTGAACATAGAAACTAGCCATCACCTGCTTGATTTCACCCATTGTTCACCATCACCAGTGTCAACTTGAATTCTGGCAGTGTGTTATGGGAGTAGTGGATGGTGGCCACCATCTCCTTCCAACCTGGTGTGGTCAGCATTGCTCTCTGAGCAAAACCACACTCTAGCATTGTAAGGTGGACCATCAAATTACCTGCCTGACCGGGAGAAGATGGAGAACACTTTGGAGAACAGCTTCAACAAGTGAGGTGGGGGGCAGCCATCCTTAGCCTCAATGAGAGGGACACTGGGGATTCTCCTACTGTTCTGTCCCCTGGCGAACCATCTTGGCCGAGGACGTGGTGCTTGGGCTACTTCCACTAGCACCAATCTGAAGACCCCTCCATCCTGCTGGGCTTTTGGACCTGATACTGATGTTGCCTGTTGGGTTTAGGAGAAGGTGCTATCTGTGGTGCAGGGAGCACTAGCCAGCAGGTGCTGATGGAGGCATGCACTTTTATCAAGTCTCCAGGAAAAAAAAATAAAAACTATTTTGCCAAGGCTTTGAAGAGGGCATCCCCTTCTGCACCATAAAAAAAAAGTAAGTGCATCTGACCCAGTTTAGAACTCAGTGTCCAATGGTTTCTCTGGAATAAAAAGGAAAAAAATATAAGATTTTCCATAGAATATTTTGATATCTGTATTCTAAATCCTTTTTTTCTACATTAGATCTGTAGGTAAAAGGGGGGGGGAAAGAGGAGAGAGGATAGGAGAGAGATGAGAGAGAGAGAGGAGAGAGAGAGAGAGAGAGAGAGAG
>NW_028234442.1:23434853-23449853 GCF_977035675.1 Penaeus japonicus
AGACCACCTGGGCCTTCCCGGTGCCTTCAACGCTTTCCCTCTTCCTTAGATTTTGCTGGAAGTTCGCATCTTGAGCGCCATTTACTTCTATCCAAGTCCTGTACTCATCCATTAGGGTTGAGTACAGGATTGTGTTCAATCTCGCCACTTCCTATGTTGGGACTAAGGGCCTGCATGGTGGTAATTATCGGCGAATTCTCCTGAAAAAAACAATAGCTTGAGAGTGAAACTCACGACGATGGCCTTATTTGTGCTAATCCATTCCTCAAATGATTTTTTCGGGGAACTTTTCCGCTTCCCCTAGACACTGGATTAAAATCTGGCCTTTTTCTAAGCAAACTGCGCCAGAATTTCCCGCCAAAACTCATCCTAAGACACTGCTCCACCTCCCATCATTTGAGTGATCTTTCCCTTTCCCTCGCATTCCCTTTTTCAGCATGGATGTGGCTGATTACGAAGCTGACTTTTCGATGTCACCTTTGGCACTGTCCTCTCTATCTCGGATTCCACCTTTGAAATCCACTCCCTGCCAGTTCGTCCTCGATTCATTTGAACATGGGAATGCAGCAGCTTTTTTGCACCATCTCCACTAGGTTACCCCGTGGAGCAACCTTGGTGGCAGAGTCGAGTCCGTCCTTTGGTTTGCTTCCCACCATTGAGTGAAGCTGACTAATTCCGATTCGAATCGTTTCATTTCGTTCTTCTGGTTTTTCTTCTTTTTTTGTCGCCTAGAATTGTTCAATTTCGTCCAATTCCTCTGCCCATGAGAGTCAAGTCCTTTGAGATATATGTTTTCCTTTGGGGAAAACATATATATCTCGCCTCGCCTTCAGTCGACGAACTACCGATCTCCTACTGTTGCCCCTATGCCTTCGTAGAGAGAACCGAGTAGATTCCTTAAGGTCGATTCTCCAACTTCCATTAATGGGTCTTCGTTATTATTACCGTCGGAGACTGTGGTTTTCTCTTTATTTTCTAATCACTACGACATATATATTCATATGTTTTTATTTTCAGTGTCCTAGGAGTTCGTTTCCTGTTGATTCGTGTTGCACTAAGCCAAACAAGCTCACGAATGCCCACTTAAAACGACAGCAGAGTCAAGTCAATCCTTTGTAACTTTTGTATGTTTTATTATCCTTTTTCGGAATTCATGAACATCATCATTATACATCATATTACACAATCGATATAAATCCCTGTTATTCCCAAGGTAATTTACTATGTATCTCATTTTTCACGCTCCCTGAGGGAAAAACAGAATAGGTTACATTAATAACAAGGACAATTATTAAAACAAAATTTAATAATAATAATAATAATTAAGGATACCTAAATAAATGTAATAAAAGATGATTTGTGTAGTTAGAATGGTCGGAAAGTTTCGTGGTATTACTAATAACTATAATAATGATAATGGTGATGATTACGATACTGAAAAAATAATTATGATAGTGATAATAATAATGAAAGTATTAAGGATAATAATCAAAATATTGAAAATGATTCATAAAGATACTGATAATGCTCAAAATATTGTTAACAAGAAGAGAAACATCAATCGTATTAATAATGATAATGACAGTAGTTGTAGTAATACTACTAATAATGCAAGTGATAATCACTGAATCGATGGGGCTGACGGTGAAGAAAGAGCAACACAGCATCCGCTCTCTTCCTCCAGTCACAAGGGTCCCTCCTACCGTGCCGCCAATCAGGTCCACAACACAGCCTATTCCTATTTCCTCCCGACAAACTTGAACGAATTGGCCACGACCTCATTGGCTAGCCCATCCAGGGTTGTCGCTAGTGGAGACAGCTTGATTGGCGGGGTCATCCTTAAGAATTCGAGCCATTGTCTGTGTAACCTGCTTTGTCGCTGTACAATGAACAGGGCCTACACAGATCTCACGTGAAGTTCTTGGTTGGACTCACGATCATGGCTCCTTCTGGCAGGCCAATTCATCTGTTGACTTTCTGGTCAGATAGCTCAGAATCATGGGCTACACTATCGAGGTCTATAAAACGCTGTGACTTTAATGTCTTTGTTGCAAATAGATACTAACTGAGCAAGTTCTCCTGCCGGCCCCCTACAAATCCTGTCTCTTGGTCTTGGTCCAAGTGACTTCTAGACCCAAGAGCTTCGCCTCATTGCTGAATAAATAGAGAACCATAGATTTAGATAAAAGGGCAACTTCCTCAACAAAGCCACAGTAGTGACTCTGTTATTATCCAGTATTGGTTCGCATTAACTTTGGATGACAACTCTTGTCATCTTAATCTAGTCTATTTAAGGGTTGAAAAGAATTTAGTTATACCCTACCACATTTTACGGCAAGTTTTGTTTCAGATCAATCCATTCATCTTTGTCGGAATTCCTCTAATTACTTCGTGATGCTCCAAGTCAAAAGTTTTCTTGAGGTCAATGGCTAAGCAACTATCTACACTCACGGTGTTGCTTTGTAATGATTCAAGGTGCATTGTGGATTTTCCTGGAGTGAGTCACCAGTCTATAATTAATGCCACGGAATTCTACACTCCGGTGACCCAACAATCCTAGATGTGATCAATCTTCTTGATTAAATTATCTGCATCACTGTACCGAGTCCAGCAATACCAAGACCCCACAAAGTCCTGGAGAAGAAAACTGCTTTTACTATCGGCAGTAGCTCCCAAATTATGGGAATTGACAAACATATAGCCAGCTCAACCACAGCCAGATACCGCATTAAAGTCATCTGCGAGCTATCTGCCACAACAGCAAGTTTGCATTGAAAATCTTTTTTACATGAAGTTAGCATACATCAGTAGAAGCATAAATAGCAATAAGAGACGAAGCCAAACATGTCTCAATACCATTATACACCCATCGACTGAAGCCAACTCGACCACCAAAGGCTGAAGTCTACAGGAGATTGAAATGAATGAGCCATGAAGATGGAGACCACCACTCCGGCCCGAATAGTAATAGATGTAATATCTTGCTAATCGTGTCACTACCAGGTCTCCTCGCCTTCGCCTTCTGTTTCCCCGCTGGTAATGACAGCCGATCATCCTAACGCAAAGAGCGGGTGTTTCATGCCCCTACCCAGGAAGCTCATCTGAAGTTAAACCTCAGGCTGTCACTCAAGGTAGTGCCACCTCTGTCCCCCTCCCCGGATTCGCCCCTATGACTGCACGGCAAGATCCAGGGCCTGGCATCCATACGTGGGGTTCTAAAGAGCTTTGCTAGGTTGGTGCCTAGGGGGACCCATAGCCCGTCTGACTTGCTGATTGGCGAGGGAATTTACTCCCTCCATCATCTCTGTTTTTATTGTTGCCGTTAGGTCTCTCGGGGAAGTAGACCGGCAAGGACTGTCTTCCTAAGGTTACTCATTAACCAAAGGGAGCTGGTGGGGTAGGAAACTGATGGTACAAAGCCAGGATATATGCATGTGCATCTAGGACCACCAGCTGTTCCGAGATCCTCTGCAGGTTTGCCTTTGACTGTAGAGTACCCAGTTGACCATGGGCGGTCATGAGGAGGCACCAAAAAAGTCTCGAAGATAAAGAGGCTATGTACTGGCAGGAGAGACTTACGAAGACTTGTTGCAAGATTTTCCATCAGGCAGTGGCGGCTAAAAGTGATGAGGCTTATAAGCACTTAACATTAATCTATGCTACCACATCATCACATCATGAGCGCTAAATATGATGAGAATATGAATAATGTTGGTATTATTAGTAAAGATAACCATAATCAAATTAATAGTAGTAATAGTGATAAAAATACTAATGATAATGAAGATGATAATGATAATAGTAATGATAGTCATAGAATTGATGATTATAACAATAATGATAGTCACACTTTTAGTACTGATTATAATATTAATGATAACAAGAAGAATAAGAATAATGATAATGTTGATAATGATAATAAAGACAATACCAATATCAGCAACAACAACAGTAATGATGATAACGATGTTAATGATAACAATCATTTTAATGATAATTGGATTCATCATCTTTATCGTTATTGGTATTGCCATTATGATAGTAATAGTAATTACTTATTAATGACAGCATTGCAATAATCATTACCATCATGTATTATCTCAAGTAATAATAATGATGTTGTTATTATTGTCACTATTGTTATGATGATGATAATGATTAGCATTATTGTTATTATTATTAACATATTTTTATTGTTAACACTATCATTATCATCATTACTATTATTGTTATAATCATTTCATTACCACCATCATCATTATCATTAGAATTGTTATTACTATTATTATCACTAGCATTATTATCATTTCATTATCATCATCATTATTATTACCATCGTTATTATTATCATCATTATCATTTTCTTCATCAGAATTTCATTATCAATCTATTATCATTGTTATTTTCATTGTGAGTATCAGCATCATTATCATCAATGTCATTATCATTTTTATCACATCATTATTGCTACTATTATATTATATTTTATCAGTATGATTGCTGCTACCTTTTTCTAATTAATAATACTATTATTATCATCATTTCAATTACAACCCATCATCATAATTATCACGAATAATACTTCTCCTATCATTATCATTATTATTACTTTTTTTCCTTATCATAATATTTATCACCTTTAATGGAATAGCTTGAAATGCATCATCTAAAGGCTGAATCTGAAAAAAAAAAATATATAGATGTATATATATATATATATATATATATATATATGTATGTATATATCTATATATATATATATATATATATATATATATATATATATATATATATATATATATATATGACTAAACGGAAAGCCAACTAACGATGATATATAAAGACGAGCAACTACTTTAAAAGAACAATGCAAATGAAAGAATTTGGTTGTGCAATAAGTCTTCGGATTAGTTACGGAGATCAAACCGGAAATCCGAAAATATTGATCTACCGCTAACTTTAGCACATTCGAACCTTAGTGGATGTTGTCTAGTCGTGAATTACTTTATCCACGGTTTAAGTCGTTGTAAAAGATATTATGGTTAATTCATTGTCTATTGTTGTTTCTAATGTTGATAATATGTTTTGGTACGAATTCAGCGATAAAAGGTTTTCAGCGCTCTTTTGTACAAAACTAGCGAACTTCAAGGCGGCTGGGCATCACTCCACCCACGCATGCCAACCTGTTAGCACAGTGTCGATATTCCTTATCGTTTTCCCGCAGAGACACCACAAGGAGCAGAATTATCAATTCTACTAAAAAAAATGCAAAAAAAATCATGTGTGAAACAATACCCATCAAAGACAACGCAATTTCCTTAAGGAGGAAAACTGATTTCAAAAAAAGAATTAAAACCCTTGCCTCCGAAAATCTAACAAAATACAACAAGAATTTGCATGTACTAATGCAAATCCCAGAACAAACAAGAAAGATAAACCAGAATATGAAAAAGGACCATAAGTATAGCATTTATCGGGAGGGTTGGCCAGCCTGGCAGCTATAAACAAGAGGCCGGCCATTGCGTCTGGACTGAGGCGTTCGGGAGAAAATCCTGTGCTTATAAAGACTCATTTCTGCCTTCGAGAACCACGCCTAGGGAAGGACTGCAGGCGAAGGAGGAAGGGCGAGAAGGAGAGCGGTAGGTTGAGGGGCAGGGAGCGAAACAGCGCCGGGGAAAGCGGAAAGAAGGAGCTAATTAGAGTGGAGTGTCTCTGAGTCTTCTTTCGTTTGAATGGAATTGAAGAAGTCGATCGGTCCTGGAAGTCGGAAAGGGATCCGCCAATGAGCATTTTTGAATTCCAGACTTTTATGGGGTCAGGGTCTGTCCGGTGGAATGAAGAGGAACGTTTAGCCTGGTCATTCATTATTTCTGGCTTCGTATCTCTCAACCAGAGGTCTGTCTGTTCCTCGAGAACACGAAAGAGGTTCATCATAATGATAATTACCATCATTAGTATGAAAATGCTCTATTGAATTTCGAAGAAAGGTAACCAGTACCTCTAAAGTAAGACAATGCAAAGTCATATGACATACTTTGTTTATGACAGTTACTCATTCAACCCTCATTTTGGATCAGATTCAGAACACACCATTGTGTTGATGCAATGGCAGAAAAACGGACTCAAAGTTTAAAGGGTAAATCTCTAGAATAGGTCCGCTTCATTAAATCCTTCAAAATTAGTATCAATGGATGCCTTGTAATTTCTATTATGCATTTATAGTGGTTTTAGTCAATGGAACCCAACAATAATGATGATATTGGACCCCAGGGAAATTGGTAAAATTGGTTAATAACTTATTGAAAATTATTATTTTATTAACCCAATCATGCCGGGGGCATTCCAGCCTTGCATGTTGTAATGCCGGAGCTCTCGAACGCATAGGCCTAAATCAATTAAATAAGTGACGCTGTATGACGGCACCCAGTGAACGGGCCTTGAATGCATGGTACCCGTGGTGAGAGCGGCATTGGGCAGATAAAATCCCTGTCGTGAATGGGATATTAATCAATAAAGCTTTTGAATATGTTATCAGTGCCTATCCTGTGTCACCAATGTACATCCCATACCCTAACCAATACCACAAACATGCATCTTCATGATATGTCAACAGGCTAGAAACCTGTTAAAAAAGTCAAGCCTATAGATTCATGAACAATAAGGAACATGAAAGCACTATGATTGTCCAATCATTCTAGGGATAGTTCTCATTACCTGTTGCCAGCAGGTGAACTGAACATCCTGAAATGGTATTTTCTGATAGATGGCTCTTATCTCTTTTATCTACTTTGCGACTTATCACATCAGTCAATCACATCATTCCTCTCCCACAGAAAAAAACTTTAATATTTTCAATGAAGCTATTTTGCTTAGGGCTTTTTCTCTGTCTTCTGATGTTTTTTTTTTCCCCTAAAACATAGGTTTCCCATTATCCTAAAATGGGATAAAGATTTAGAAAGATAGTAATTAAGGGGTGAGGAATTAAAAAGAGGAAACCAACCTTGTGGATTCATAAAAGTAAGAAATCAAATACACACGGTCTCCCTTATTTGCATCATTCTTCCCCAAGTGGTGATTGCGGTGAGCCAGAGCCCCTGAGGGAAGATGTCTGTGCACCCGCCCCCCAAGAGGAAGGAGATCTATAAGTACTCGGCCCCATGGACTCTCTACAGCATGAACTGGTCAGTGCGGCCAGACAAAAGATTCAGGTAAGGCTTTGTGTCTCTTTTCTCTTCCTGTGAATGAAATGTGATAGTCACTGTATTTTAATAGGGCAGAAGACAGTTTTTTAAGATTTCAAGTACTGAGTGGAAGGTGCCCTTGTTTAGCATTCTGGAATATGATTGAATACAGTAAAAATGGAGTTTCCTTCTCTTTCCCTCTTTATCTTTCTCTTTCTTTCTCATTCTTTGTCTTTCTCTTTCTTTCTCTTTCTTTTTCTCTTTCTCTCTCTTTCTCTCTCTTTCTCTTTCTCTCTCTTTCTCTTTCTCTTTCTCTTTTCTCTTTCTCTCTCTCTTTCCTCATTCTCTCTTTCTCTTTCTCTCTCTGTCTCTTCTCTTTTTTTCTCTCTCTCTCTCTTTCTCTCTCTCTCTCTCTCTCTGTCTCTTCTCTTTCTTCTCTGTCTCTTCTCTTTCTTCTCTGTCTCTTCTCTCTCTCTCTCTCTTCTCTCTCTCTCTCTTCTCTCTTCTCTCTCTCTCTCTCTCTCTCTCTCTCTCTCTCTCTCTCTCTCTCTCTCTCTCTCTCTCTCTCTCTTCTCTCTTCTCTCTCTCTCTCTCTCCTCTTTCTTTTACTCATTCTTTCTCATTCTTTGTCTTTCTCTCTCTTTCTCTCTTGCTCTCGCTCTCTTCCTCCTTCCCTCCTTCCTCTTCCTCTTCCTCTTCCTCTCTCATCCTTTTTCTTCCCCTCTCTTCCTTTCTCTTCCTCTCTCTTCCTCTCTCTTCCTCTCTCTCTCTCTCTCTCTCTCTCTCTCTCTCTCTCTCTCTCTCTCTCTCTCTCTCTCTTCCTCTCTCTCCTTATCTGTCTCTTTTTCACTTTCCCACTTTCTCTTTCTCTCCCTCCCTCCCTCCCTCCCTTCTACCCTCCCTTGCTCCCTCTTTTCCTCTCTCCCTCTCTCTCTCTCCCTACTTTTCTTTCGCTATTTCTCTTTCATGCTAAGCATATAATGAGTGCATAAACCATTTTTCCCAGGTTGGCAGTTGGGAGTTTTGTCGAGGAGTACAACAACAAAGTCCAGATTGTTCAGTTGGATGAAGATACGTCAGAGTTTGTGGTTCGTTCCACCTTCGACCACCCGTACCCAACCACAAAGATCATGTGGATCCCAGACAGTGTGAGTGGATTTCATTTTAGTGGATTTTTCCATCTGTTTTTCCACTTTTTTTTTTTTATGGGAGGTTTATTTAGGAGTTACAGAGTTGAGTTGGTCTGTCAGTCTGTCTTTTTTTTTAATTTTTTTTATTGATGCTTTGATTTTAAAGAGATCATTTGTTATTAATGATCTGGTTGTAGTGGTCATGATGTGAGTTATCACAGACATGACCATTCCTCTGATCATGATATCAGTCTGGAATCAGTTAGCATTTCAGATATTCATAGTTTTATTATTATTATTTTTCATTGTCATTTTGCCAGCTTGTTAATTACTTCATGAAGTAACTGCTTCCATGTATTTCTACTCAACAGAAAGGAATATATCCTGACCTTTTAGCCACAAGTGGTGACTACCTACGTGTGTGGCAGCAAGGTGCAGATGGGGACACCAGAATGGCTTGCTTGCTCAACAATGTAAGTGTTTATTCAACACAATAATGTCAGTTTGCACTATATTGGAACTTTGAATTCAAAGGATGGATCTGTGCTTTTGTTGTGTTATGCTGAGAGTGGGATTTGAGAGGGAGCATATCTATTGTGGTTTCTGGAGTGACATATTTCTTCATTTGAGAGTGAGTTAGTGAATAACATGAATAACATGAAATAGAAACAAAAATGGTACTTTACTTACAGTAGACTTTCAGTGCAGATAATGTTATGTGCATTGTGTTGCCTGCCTCTTTCTTCTTGCGAATGGAAGGTAGTGAGTGTGAAATGGTAATCCTGGTACAGTATGGCATATTTGATGCAAGCCCCTCTACCCCCCCCTTCTATCCCTTCTCCCTCATTCACCCTTTACACACCATACTATTATGTGTCATTTAGTCACCTCATTATAGATTGTGATTTTACTACTTCTACATCAAAATATATTTCTCATTATTTCCTATGAATTTTTTTTTTGTTTTTTTCTTCTTCTTTTTCCTTTGCTTTGCTTTGTATTATTCTTAAACTTCATAAAAAAAATCTTGATGCTTCACTTTGCAGTATGTATTTGTGATATATAACAGCAAAATATACATTTTGTTGAAATGTAAAACTTGAAAAATCAAACCTGTTTTGTGGCTGGGGGACAGACTAACGAAAAGTGTTACAATCTTTAAAGATTAGAATAGAAGTGACTCGTCCTTGATATAACAACAATGTTTATTGTTTATACCATACTGAGTAAGGGTATGATTCTTATTTATAGAGATTCAACAGTTAGGGAATAGAAACTAATTATGTTAACATGCTTCACTATATGGTGTGTTCCAGAACAAGAACTCTGACTTCTGCGCCCCTCTAACCTCCTTTGACTGGAACGAGGTGGAACCCAATCTGATTGGCACATCCTCCATTGACACCACCTGTACCATCTGGGGCCTGGAGACTGGCCAGATGCTGGGTCGAGTCAATGTGGTGTCAGGCCATGTCAAGACCCAACTTATTGCCCACGACAAGGAGGTCTTTGACATTGCCTTCTCCAGAGCTGGTGGAGGCAGGGACATGTTCGCATCTGTGGGTGAGTCAGACGTGTTTTCTGCTGTGTAAAGAGACTTTAGAGTGCTGGTCAGAAGAGCTTTCTGATTTTGAGTGGCAGTTAGGCCAATTTCACTTAGCTTCTGACAGCAATACTATAAGAAGCGAGATTTCAAAGTTTGTTGAATAGCTTTATGTTGGTGCTGCTGAACTTTGGCTGGAGATGACTTAGGTGATAAAACTGATAGTAATGATATTGCCTCTGTTTATTAAAAGAATTATAATTTGAGAGAAATGTAAGAGAGAGACCCAAAAAAAACTTTTTTTCTCTCTCTCTCTCAGGTGCTGATGGATCAGTCAGAATGTTTGACCTTCGGCACCTTGAGCACTCAACAATTATCTATGAGGACCCAGCACACACACCCCTACTGCGCCTAGCCTGGAACAAACAGGATCCCAACTACCTGGCAACTGTTGCCATGGATGCTTGTGAGGTGAGATCAGACAAGGTTTTGCACATTTACTATACTTATTAAACCAAGTGTTTAGCCAAAACATTGGTTGCATAACATCTATGGCATATAATGGGAATGAATGTTCATTGTAAGAGTGTTAAAGGATTTGTTCTCCTGTGTGTTTCACGTTCATTCACTTGAATGATTTCAAGCAGGGAGAAAGTTGTAGCTTTAGGGTAGATAGAAAGAATATCCTGGTGAAAACACAGAAATCAACATAAACTACACAAGAGAAAATCACACATTCCATAAGAGATTAGGTCCCATTGTCATTTCACAAACTCAAGTTGAACGCTGTTCCTCAGGTGATTATTCTGGACGTGCGTGTCCCTTGCACCCCAGTGGCGCGGCTCAACAACCACCGGGCGTGTGTGAATGGGATTGCCTGGGCACCACATTCATCAGTACATATTTGCACGGCGGGTAAGTGTCGGGCTGTGAAAGTTTAATTCCTTCTTGAGATTTTCTAGGACTTTGAAGGTTAGTACTATGCTTTCTAAGAAGGGTTAAAGGACCTGAGTTCTTTGAAATAGTAATGTCATTTTTTTGTCTTTTTTTTTCACTTTTGATATATGTAAAATGTGCTATAGAAGGGACAATTTTTGTAGAATCTAGTAAATTGAATACTATTAGTATAATAAAATGTCACTTAACAAATGTGTTGGATAGAATTAGTACTTGAACATAGCTTGAGTAAAGACTGCCAAAACCCAATCAACTCCTGGCTGATACCCCCTTCTCCCTGCCAATAGGTGACGACCACCAGGCGCTGATCTGGGATGTGCAGCAAATGCCACGAGCCATTGAGGACCCAATTCTAGCGTACACAGCGGCTGAGGGAGAGATTAACCAGATCCAGTGGGGGGCGACGCAGCCTGACTGGATTGCCATCTGCTACAACAAGTGTCTTGAGATTTTACGAGTGTGAGTGAGTGGAAGTGAGTGCCGATGTGTGCGTGTTTGTGTCTTAGAGTTATTCTTTATTTTGTAATTTTTATTATTATTTTATGTTTTTTTAAATTCTTGTTTAATTTATTTTGTCTTTTTTCTTTCTTTCTTTTTTTGGTGTGTTTCCTGCAGGATATTTTATTTTTCTTACTGATGATATAAATAAAAGAGAAAAAAAAAAGAGGTCAACATGTTAAACTTTATATATATTGAACCAAGATGTGGTCTCCAGTGAGCTTGAAGGTATATAGGAACCAAAAGTGCGAGCTAGTGTAAGAAGCAAACTTTTCATTTGGAGTTTCTGAGTCTCGGTGTATTCTTAAGGTGAAGCTAGTGGCGACGATTTTAGTAGAAGGATCACAAGAATGCGTTTTTTGCTGTTGGCAAATTCTCAGATCTGGTATAGAGACTTGAGCTTTAAAGATTCTGCAAAGTGAATGGAAGAGCTTTTAAGATGGGCTTGTGGAGGTTGGGGCAAAGAATGTGGGAATAATTTTTTCTTTTACACTCAAAGAAATGTCTGAGGCTGAAGTATTTTCTGCTGTCTACGTGAGCTTGTGTCGTTGAGGGGGTTTGGTGTGCAACTGCTGATATAACATGATGGAGTGAGAACTATCAAAGAGTTCCAAATGTACAGTGTTGTTCGTTAGTGAACAGTGTAAAAAAGAAAGAAAGAAAGAAAAAAAATAAACAGAAATTCTGTGTCTTTTAACTAAGCTTTTGTTACTTTGTTCTGTCATATCATCTTTGGGGCAGTAACAGGCAGGCTGACAAAAACACTGACATTTATAATATAATGATTGTAATAATTAAAATAATGATACATGTTAATCACAAAAATCATGACAATGACAATGATAAAAAGGTAAAGAAAGGGCAAAAAAAACAAAAGCCAAATCCAGGGTGTAACTGCCTCCTGCAGCAATACTGTTTAGAGGTGTAAAGAGCAACCTTTTACAGTGGTGTGACGAGACTGAGCAGGGGCTGTTAGGAGCACTCTTGGATAGCCAGCCTGACGAAGACAACTATCCATGGGACACAGAAGTAAGATTTTTTTTTTTGAATTATTATAATCATTATTATTATTATTATTATTATTCATTCATTTATTGATTTACTCATGTATGATGAGTCATTTATCAGTACTCTGAATTTCCAGTATCTATATTTTGCATTCCAAACAAATTTGTATTTGTTTTTCTGAAAATTTTTCTTTTGTTTATGATTTTTTTTTTCTGAGAGGATGCCAGAATCGGAAAGGTTGATGATGATGGGCTTAGAGGAATCCATTGTATCAAGATGCGAGGTTTGGAAAGCTGGTTGTTAGTTCACTCGCACCGGTGTTGTGTTTGCATCTGTGGCAATTTCCTGAACACATGACATCAAAGACACCTGTTGTACTATTACCAAAGGCAAAGTTGTAAGACAACCAGGTAGTAATGGGCATTAAATCCTCTTGCTTTGGCGTGAAGCGTACCTCTCACCCAGAACTGAAGTATATTGATATGTCCGTGTGTGGGTAACTGAATGGACTTGTTTTTTAAGGTTTTGAGGAATAGCTCTGATCCTCAACTTAATTACTATAAAGACCGTTATTAGACATTATAGACTGCATAATGAATATAAGCTCAGCGATCTCAAGAAACAATTGAGCCAGTGGTGGTGGAATTGTAACTTGTATCAGGAGTTTGTCATACCTGCACTTTTGATATTTTTATCTGTTTAAGGATTATTCTTATTATTTTTTGTTTTTACTGTGATTATTTTTATTATTATTAATATTATTATTTTTATATTATATATTGTTTTTCCTTTAAGTTCTTACTTCTTACTTTTGCAGTGGTCAATAAATCTGTATAAGTGGATATATTAGTAATCATAGATTTTATATTTTTGCTTTCAAAATTGAAAGATGTATATATAAATTGTTAGTCTTATTATCTGGTTTTGGAATTATTGTTTTCATATTTTTATTAACTTGAAGCATTTTTTAATTTATTTGTAAACTGCAGTGAAGTTGTAGAATTTTCTTGATAAGACAGTGATCCAGATATTATAAAGCAAAAGAAAGAATTCATAAGTGAAAGAGAGAGTGTGTAGAAATGATCTGTACAATGGTAGTCTGTCACAAACTATTTGAAAAGATTGAGATTTTCATCTCTACCTGCAAAGAAATATGCCGACAGTGTGTGCAGGGAGGGTTCATTAGAGTGGAGCAGTCTGAGCACTTTGTAGTATTCTTGCCAATTATGTTCGAGAACACTCTATCAAGACCACTTGGTTGGTTCGAACGAATGTCACTTGTCTCTCCATTTGTCTCATTTTCAGATGTTCAAATTTAGCACTTAAACCGAAGAAAATTGTTGGATTGACTAATTTTAAGATATATATTCTTTACTTGGTAGTAAGTACATTGTTCATTCATTGCTTCAGCTCTTGAATTTGAAATGTATTGTCAGGTTTGAACAATAGGTGTTGTTTCGCAAATCACATCTTTGGATATAATACAACTCTTACAAAATACCTCAGTCCTATCCAGGTTTCTGTTTCTGAAGGATTTGATGATCTTGAAAGGACGGGTAAGGGGAGAATTTACACTGCAAAATTATTAACACAGCTCTTCTAATCCTGCTGTGAGAGCAAGTAACTGAATCCATGAGAGTGTATCAGCTATGGGTACAAGCATTACATCTTCATGAAGTGATGGCAAAACAAGGGGGTAAAGTTGGCTTTAAGTTGAAACTGCCTGTTGTTTCGTGAGTGTGGCAATGCGCGCATCTGTTGAACACTTGACCTTTGTCAAATACAAAGAGGATACATGTTGAAGGTTCAGCAAGGACTGGTTTGCATTTGTACTTTGTATTAATTTGTGTTTTAATGTATCATCCTGGTCGATACCTAGCCAGTATTGGGCTAGCTATTCATCTACAAAGTGTGAATGCGTTTACCTAAAAATTCTAAGTGTCTGCCTAACTCCTTTGGTAGCTTGGCAAAGAATTAGAGATTCAAGCATACATGTTCACAGATGTACCCTCCAGTCTTTTCTTTTCCCCAATTCTGTTTTCTTTATGTACAAATTTTATTTTCATGTTGTGACCTGTGCATGGAAAGTGTATTACATAGATGTGTTTCTCCATTGTATGTAATGGACCATTTTTTTGGTTTGCTAGCAATTATGTTTTTACTATTTCATCCACTGTACAAATCATATGTCATCAGTTTATAAAGAGAAAAAAAACATCCTGGTTAGGTTATTTAATCTTGTGTAATTAATGTGTACCTAGATTTAAGGATTGTACAATACATTTTTATATGAATTCATTTGTCATTTTCCTTGAACCTGATGAAAAGCACCAGTACCAAAAAAAGTACTGATTTTATCCCTTCGAGGACGAGCCACACCTTATGTGTGTTCTCTATTATTTTCTGTAATTTGTGCAAGTCTATATTTGATATATTAGCAAATTAGTGTTTGGTATGATGTCCTAGTTACACAATTGCAATAAATAGCTTGTACCTTCAACTAAAGGAAAAATGCAGTATGAAAGTGATTTGACTCCATGAAACATGCCCTTATTGGAAGGGTTGAGTCAGATTTAACCCATTGTGGACGGTCGATAGATTCCCTTACTTAGTCTCTAGGATGGGTTTTATTTCAGAGTGAGGCAACTTTGCACAACATACTCTCTTTCAGTCACTCATTGTA
>NW_028234442.1:23459853-23464853 GCF_977035675.1 Penaeus japonicus
AAATTTTCCTGTGGAGCAAGTTCATGACTCTTGCCACCTAGCCAATCTGTCTGACAGTCCGGAGTCGTTGGCAACACTACCGAGGTATATAAAACTCGCCACGAATTCTGGTTCTTGGTCTCTTGGCGTCACCTGGCTGCTGAATGCATCGAGCCCCCACTATGGCCTCTAGAGATTTGGATAAAATGGCAGCTCCATCAGGAAAGTCAAGATCAGTGACTTTGATATTGCCTAGTGTTTCTCTACATTGCTTTTGGATGACAACTTTACCCACTATCCAGTCCATGCAAGAGTTGAAAATCGTCAAAGCAAGGGCACAAACCTGCCTAAAGAAGCTTGACATGCCCCCACCGCGCTTTACCACACTTTCAGTACCAGGTTATGGGTCTGCTATTAATCTAATAATCTTTGTCAGAATTCCCCTTAGTCTCAGGAGCTCACAGAGTGATTCACAATGACTGAGTCAAATGCTTTCTTGAAGTCAGTGTAAGGGTCGGGCAGCCCGCGTCCAAACTAACAATGTTGCTCTACAGTGACTTGAAGCGGAAGGATAAAGTCTCTTGTGGATTTGCAAGGATTGAACCGGGATGATTCCAGTCTCTGGTGACTCAGTGGGTGGCCTCTGATGTATCTCAGAAGGATGAGTGGAGGCCCTTCCTTGCCTGGAGTGTTGCGCAGGGAAATCTTTAGGTGAATGCCGCAGTCTCAGCAATCCCCTATCCCTTCCGGAGAGAGGTAACCACGCCCATCAACAGATCAAGGGAAATGGTACCGGACTGCTGGATAGCAATCAGGATATTATGCAATCCAAGAACCATGGGTTTGCCGCCAGACCTTAGTAGTTTAGTGGCGAAGCTGAGAATACCCGCTGTCTTACCACCCTTCGGTTTAGACATTGCCTTCAGTGACAGGGGAATCAGGTACTGGGGTCACGACGCCACGTGCGTCTATGCTAACTAACAATTGGTAGTTCATCATCATTATCATCATTGTATTTATTATCATGACAAGCACCGCGAGCTTTTACCTCCCCTGTTTGTTCCCCTCTGTTCTTATCATCCTTCGTTATTCCCCTTTCCTTGCGCAGGAGACGATCGTCGCCCGCAGGATCCTCCACAAGCTGGACGAGATTGTCCTGCCAAGCGTCAAGAGGAACGCAAACGTAAGTTGTATCCGCGCCTTGGCATTCGAGAAATCTATGGACTAAGCGGTGTCCCTAAAGCAGAGGATCTTGACCTGGGGTACCTGTCCTGGGGTACCTCCCCTGGGGTACCTCCCCTGGGGTACCTGTATCACTCTATAGCTATCTTGCTCCATAGAGTAGATCAAATTGTTGAACAGGATTTTTTCATTAATCAGCTTCTTTCCTTTTAGTTTATTTATTAGGGGAACGGAAAAAAAATGATGAGACCCCAAGGGGTAAAGGCACTAAATGAGATTAATTAAGAACTCCTGGCCTAAAGCATTTGTTACAATTTTTTGTGAATATTACTGAAGCTCTGTGTATTGTTCTCTCTCTCCTATCAATTTTTGTTATTGTTCCTTTGTTGTTATTTTCTTCTCTTCGTGATGATGTTCTCTCCCTTTCCTACTTCAGTTTTCGTTCTTTTCTATCTTTCGTCGTCTCGTTATTTAATTTTTGTGATACTTTCTTCCTTTCTTTTTTCGTCCAGTTTTCCTTTCCTCCTCTCTATCAGATCGTGAAGGACTTCGCGGACCGTCTGCAGGAGTCCTTCGCGAGCCATGGGGTCCTCTACGGCGCGACGGTCATGCACGGCGGGAGCGCCTACGAGAGCCTCTGCGTCAAGAAGGACACCGACTTCGACATCACGGTCGTCCTCGGGGAGCCCTACGTCGCCAAGAACTTTGAGGTAGATCAACGAAGACGTTCATATAGGACAGACAGATAGAGATGTGAGCGCTTGAGTCTTTGTCTTTTATAATCGATATGCCTCACATCCCAACGTTGATTCGGGCAAATGCCAAAAAAGCATTTTACATGTAAAATGCCTAGGGAAGGAATGGGGGAATTATCTTATACTTAACATTAAAATATCGTAGTAATATTTTAGGACATTTACTTTTAAAATATCTTACACCTCAAGAATTTAGGGTCACATCAGATATGAAAGCCTACAATTTGCATATAAAGTATTCATCATTGTTACACTTTAGAAGAACGTTGGGGAAAATATCTAGATCTATATTTAAAGATTCTTACATTATGATATTAAATAATTATTCAGCGTACACCTAAAAAGATTAATATCTTGAACAATCCCATACTTCTTGCACTACATCCGTTTTTTTTTCATACAGATTGATTTTATTCCATTTGCCTCTATACCAAACCAAATGTTTGATCAGTGAATGTGCTAATCTCTTCTGCACTGATCACAGTTGTTGCGAGACCAGAGCGGTTTCTTCGCGCTGAAGTGGCGATACAACAACCCCTTGATGTCAGACGAGGCTGACTTCCTCAACGCCAAGGCTCTTCAGGAACTCTTGTTCAAATCGTAAGTGGCTTAAGACCTCTTTCTTTGGCGGTTTTTATGGTACTGGAAGTATATGGTATTTTTGACCGTTTATTGTAAGTATATGATGTGTTTTATGGTATATGCATTTCTGTTATAAGAAAAAGAACAGAGAAAATGATTACTTAAACTGATACTCCAAGTCTTGACTTAAATACAAAGACGGCAACGATTTCCAAATATCTTGAAACCCAGTTTACAGAAGTACTAGAAGAACTAGAAGAGACAACCAGTTCCTTTTCATGAACATCACTCCAAAATCATTAGCTTATTACAAGTACACATGAACAGAAGCCATCCGTAGTTAATCGATATGAGGCCTCGTGCGCCAAACAATCGTAACCCGAAATTCGTAGTTTTGAGTAAACCGCGATCAAAGTTGAACACTGATAACACACATAGAATTGGTACGAATATGTAAGTATTATACATGAAATTAAAGGTCTTGTATAGTTTTGTTCAGTTAAATAGGTTTTGAAAGTGAATAAGAATATATCCGGTTAATTAACAGTATGAGTAATTTAAATAATATTTTAAAATAAATCTTAGTTATTATTTTAAGAGTACTTGTTTTAAATAGAAATATGCAAAGGTTTCATAATGATAGGTGTAAAAGTAAATTTATATAAATATTTATCGAGCGAAAATTAAATATTTTTTTCTAAAAAGTTTCTGGGCTAGAGTGTCGCGAGCGAGAGCATTAGCGTGGCTGTGATTGGCTGAGGCGCGGCGTGGGTGTGACGTCACAGCCGTACGCGCCGCTGATTAGGTTATGCACGTCAGGCAGGAACAGCTGGCCTGGGGACGTTACTATTCTTTGGCTGAGAATCGCGCGGGGTATCTCGCTACATTTTCGTGCACTTTTTCGCTCGACTTCCCACCGTGTTTTAGGTATATAGAAGGTCGGATTTTGCTTGGCCGACTTCACCATGATTTTTACACCCCTCTATTCCATGATGCTGCCTTTATCTCAAAACCTCAAAATTCAGGGTTACGATTGTTTGGCGCACGGGTCCTCATATGATACTTAAACGTATTAGATCTGATAGCGACAAGGAACAGATCCATCACCCGAGTGGTTCTACTTCGTCCTGCCCCGTTTCAGACTGGGAACGTGCGTGTCGGAGGTCCGTCTGGCCGGCATGTCTGTGTCCTGGAGGCCGCAGCTTCTGGCTCTTCTGGTGGAAATCACGACCCAGTGGGGCGTCATTTCCATTGACCTTGTTCCTGTTATCGCTGGTCGGTAGAGCAGAGTGCGAGCTGTGGCAACTAAAAGGTGACAGAGATGTATTTATATCACTTGAAGTTGGTTCCTTTGTGTGTGCTTACAAATCCCCCTTTCTTCATTTCCCGTCAGCTCGGTCTTGGGGTCATTGCCAGGACCTCGTGGCGCTACGCAGTCTGCCAACGACTCTCCGGGAGCACGTGGACACCCTCGTCCAAAACTGCTCGCCCGTTCTGTTCTTCAGCCCCGCGGCGCCGGGGAACCACAGCAACGGCCACCGTCTCTGCAACATCGCCTTTGGAATGCTCGAAAAGAACTTCTTGCGATCTAACCGTAAGAGCACATAAGGTCTGACACACACACCTATGGCATGACCGCAGATGCATATGATTTCTCCCGCTGCCTCACTCCCTTCCTTCCTTCCTCAGCCGAGGTGCGCGACATGGTGCGTCTGCTGAAGTTCCTTTCGGAGCGCCAGGGATGGAAGGACCTCGGCCTCAAGTCCTTCCACATGAAGCGAATGGCCGTCAAGAACTGCGATGAACTGAAGAACAAAACGCTCTGTAAGTAACCGGAGAATTTCCCGGGAAGTTTGCCTCTTTCAGATCCTAGTCAGTGGCCGTTGGGCGTCAGCGGAGGGGGTCGTACCAGGGGGTCCACGGCCACCGACAGCGGGGAGGTTATCTTCCTGGTACCCAGAGAGTTGAGGGAGCACTCACTTCACAGGAGCTCTCAACGTTACACACACACACACACACACACACACACACACACACACAACAAAAACACGCACACACTCACACACACACACACACACACACACACACAACAACACACTCATATATATATATATATATATATTTGGGTTGTGTGTGTGTGGTGTGTGTGTGTGTGGGTTGTGTGGTGTGTGTGTGTGTGTTGTGTGTATATATATATATATTAAAAATATATATTAATATATATATATGTATATATATATATACTAAAATATATATATATATATATTTATAATATAAAAAATATATATATATATGATGTCTACATATGCGTGCTGAATGAATTTATTTATCAGTTTTTTTTTTCATCCGTTCATCTACCAGTTATATTAGTAAGCGCGCTGTAACAGCTGCTTCTCGTTCCCTCCGCCCCGCAGGGCACGGCTCCAAGGTCCTCCTGCTGAAGATGGCCTCCGAGCTGCAGGGCGCCGCCATTGACGGTTTCTTCGTGAGGAACCAGCAGAT
>NW_028234442.1:23477353-23487353 GCF_977035675.1 Penaeus japonicus
CCAGAGTGGGTTAAGCCATGTCAGCAGCCACTGAGAGCAAAAGCCCAAGTTCTCCCCAAACTGTAATGAAGTTGATCTCTAACAGGTGCAACAGGAAAATGACCTAGTTGATGAATGCCAAGTCATGAGGCAGATATGGTCTTTGTGAAACCTTTTTAAGAATTTAAATTTGCACAAACTGATGCAAGAGATGAGAGATACGAAGTGTGATGGAACTGGGAAAGAAGAAAAATGAGAAAGAAAAAAAGGAAGAAAGAGAAAAAAAAAAGGGGGGGGGGGAGAAGGATAGGAAGAAAAAAAAGGGAAAGAAGAAAGGGTGAAGACATAAGGAAGACTAAAAACAAATTACAGTACATGTTTGAGCAACTATGTAACTCTTGTATTCTGGTTTGAATAACAAACTGCAGGTCCTCTATACTCACATATATTTTTTACATACATGTTTCCTTGGAGGCTTCAAGACATACTATAGCTTTCAGGAATTGTTACATATTGCTATCTGGATCCTGAAGTACTTTTTATTTTGATCAATAAATAAACATGTATTTATATATGCATGTATGTATGTATGTATGTATGTATGTATTTATATATGCATGTATGTATTTATATATGCATGCATGCATGTATGTATGTATGTATGTGTATGTATATGTATATGTATATGTATATGTATATGTATATGTATATGTATATGTATATGTATATGTATATGTATATGCATATGTATATGCATATGTATATATATATATATGTATATATTTATGTATATATATGTATATGTATATGCATATGCATATGTATATATATATATATATATATATATATATATATATATATATATATATATATATATATATATATATATATATATATGTATATTATACACATACATATAGATAGTAGATAGATAGATATAATGAAAATAGTAAAAACAATATTTATAATAATAGTAATAAAAGTAATGAGCAGCTCTCCAAAGAACCCCTGCTAGTCTCTATCTGATTCAAATGAGCAATCAGTGCAACTTCAAACGCATCACATGTGTGAATAAGTTGCACGGCAATGCCTCACTTGGGGAACCCATGTACCGAGAGGGCCTCAACACACGGCTTCACAGAAAGATCATACTGAGAGTGTCATGATATCTGCCATCTGACCAGTGTAAAGAGCAAAATCCACATTCTGATATATTACTAACTTGCAGCAAAAAATTCATTCAAAATCCATACAACTTCTATTGCACCTACCAGCAATAGAAGTTTGATATGCAATAAAGGTTCCTGTCTTTATAACTACTTATATACAAGGGGGAACACAACTTAAATGAGAATGTAGAAGTTGCATAAACTTGAAAAAAAGATATCAACTCCAGGCTCCCTAATTGTGAAAAGTATAAATTAGAAACAAAAATAAAAAAATCACATATACAAAAAGAAACAAAAAGAATGTGAAGAAATCTGCTTTGCACGCATCTGTTGCGTAAAGCAAATAATTCAATTTTCCAAAGACCCAGATTTCTACAGCTGTCACTTCTCTGCCACTTCAGTGGAATTACTTTCCATGTTCTTTCATTTTTATTCTTGATTTTCCATACGCCTAAGTAACAATCTTGCTGTCGCTTCCTTGACCTTTTATTGCCTGGGCTAAGCATCTCCTCCTCCTCCTCCTCCTATTATCCCTCAGCTACAAGTCCCACTGTAAGCACTGGAGAGCAGGGAGGAAAGGAAGAGGGCAAAGGGGGGAGGGAGGAGGCAGGGTGGCAGGGGGGGGGGCAAGGGAAGAACTATCTGGGCCAGCCAATGATGATGCAGGCAGCTGACAGCCGCCTGGCCCCCCTGGTCTGCTTCCCTGAGCGAGCACATCCTGTCCGTGTGTTGTAGAGTCTGATGCCTTGAGCTGGGCCTCCTAGAGCAGCCCTGAGTGAGGCCCCTCCCTCATGCTGCTCTGCTCCAGCATTTCATCTGGGTGCTGCACTTCTTCCAAGGCGCCCGTTATAAATAAGGTCTTATTTCTGCTTACCTTACATGATAATTAACATGTACCTGTGGAGAGAAAACAAGGGTTCTTAGACCATGCCAGCAGATGCAAAAAGAGAGAAAGAGAGAAAGAGAAAGAGAGAGAGGGAAAGAGGGAGAGGGAGAGAGAGAGAGAGAGAGAGAGAGAGAGAGAGAGAGAGAGAGAGAGAGAGAGAGGGGAGAGGAGAGAGAGAGAGGAGGGGGGGGAGCAGAGAGAGAGAGAGAGAGAGGGAGAGAGGGAGAGAGGGGGAGAGAGAGAGAGAGAGAGAGAGAGAGAGAGAGAGAGAGAGAGAGAGAGAAGAGAGAGAGAGAGAGAGACAGAGAGAGAGAGAGAGAGAAAGTAGAGAGAGAGAGAGAGAGAGAGAGAGAGAGGGAGAGGGAGAGAGGAAGGAGAGAGGGAGAGGGAGAGGGAGAGGGGAGAGAGAGAGGGAGAGAGGGGGAGAGAGAGAGAGAGAGAGGGGGAGAGAGAGAGAGAGAGAGGGGGGGGGAGAGAGAGAGAGAGAGAGAGAGAGAGAGAGAGAGAGAGAGAGAGAGAGAGAGAGAGAGAGAGAGAGAGAGAGAGAGAGAGAGAGAGAGAGAGAGAGAGAGAGAGAGAAACTGCTCACTGTCACTAAGTTTAATAATCCTCACTGTACTACTTTCAGACCTACAGCTTTCCAAAGTCAGCATAAACTTGTGTTTTGTGATGTTTTTTAAGGGAAAATTGACAGGGGAGGTCTGGGCTGCAAGGAGCATAGAAGAAACAAATTCTGTCTTGATGGTCAGTTAGCTCAACAATCAATATAGTTATTAACAAAGTGTATAGCTTTACAGCCCTTTTTAGTTGCCCTTACCTAAAAATACTAAGTTGGCAACTTCGTTCTTTTCCGGGCAATTGCATCTTCAACCGCACGGAGCTGTTTGAGGAGTTCCTCCCTTCGGTTGGCCTGGGGCTTCTTTGTCTGAGGGGGGGCGGCTGGCAGGGGGGCTGGGGGGCTTCGTACCACAACCTGTGGAGTGGGAAGGAGCATCAGGGAGAGGTAAGTAAGTGGTAAAATACATCATTCACAAGAAAAGAGAATAAAATGATTAAAAAATATACATTAGCCACTAAAACAATTACAATATTCTACAGTGCAATGCACTTTCTACTAAAAATAACTGTACAATATGTGATCTTAAACTTCCTCTTGAAACCCCAATAAAAGGAAAATTTTATTTCTTCTAAAAAAAGACAAGTGTGCAATGCAGAAGCTGCTGACCTTCTGTGGTGGTGGCTCTGGAGGCGGACTCTCCGGCTTGCGCTTCCTGATGACTTTTCCATCGGTGTCTGACTCACCGCCTGGAATGCAAGATGCTTTTAGTCTTGATTACATGAGGATAATCAACATGTAAACCTATTTTTATCATTGTCAATATCTGACTGACTACTTACCATGTCAGAGAGTTGGCACAATTTTGAAAATATTAATTATTATGATAATGCTCATTATAATCATAGACCCAGGATTTTTCTCTTTAAACTGATGAAGTTGGGGAGGATTTGGCTGTAATTGGCCTAATCACCAGGGTATTTTAAGCATGCAGGCCTCATGCCTTGGGTTATTCTCCCACAATGGCTGCAGCTGACTGCTACATGCCCGATCACCCAGCATGCTAGCCATGCGAAAAACTATAACAAAATATCTCATCTGGCAAGTACTGCCGACACAAGACATGATATCTTGTCACCCGGCATTAACGGGTTAATACTGTATATTATCACTGGCCATTCCTCAGGTCCTCAGCCCATACTCACTGTCATCCTCCTGCGGCAGCACTGGCTTGTCCAGGCGTCTCATGGCCGACCCCTTCAGCGTCAGCTTAATCTGCTGCTTTTGTCCTGAGAGCTGAAAGTGCAAGGAATTCAATGACAGAGTTCATTGTAGCAAATATAGATAAAGATATAAATGAGATTGAATAACTTCACAACACACGAGATGTAATTAATCCATGTTAATTACATCTCTTGCATTGTGAAGTTCTTCAGTCTCATTTATACCTTTATCACTGAAATACACTTAGAGGATATTTTTACTCAAATCATTTCAAACTGTAAATAACTTGGGAATATACAAGTGTGCACAAAATGAGAACCCAATTCCATTTTCTGAACATATTCATTATATGCAGTACAGGTCCTTAATCATTAAATCTACAGTTGAATAACAACAGATCTAAAAAACATACTTTTTTCATGCCAAACGTGACCTCTTATAACTAAGCCTTTGGACATTTTTTGATAATTGTATTTTCTGAGATTCTGTCACTGAAACACCCAAAACAGTAAGAGAGAAAGCATACTTAAAAAAGTCCGCCATTTCCTGCATGCATACAAAGAGGGAAAGAGAAATTACCTTCATAGGATCCATGGCTTTGCTCTTGGCCTGGCCGTAGGACACAGTTCCTTGGGTCATCCTCCTCTTCTCACCTGCTTCAGAGGGGAGAAACTGTCATCATGTAATACGAGCACAAGGTGTGAATACAGATAGATATGATGAAGGAATTAAGGGAGAAAAAAAGAATATCAGAGACTAATACTTTGGGGAAAGAAATCTACGTAGGAAAAGGCAAGTAGCACGAGGGATGACCGACCTCTTCGCCTGCTCCCCACGCTGGAAGCTGAGCTACTGCGTGAGAAACTGGACCTCGAGCGTGACCTTGATCTTGAGATGGAGCGCCCTCTTGAGATAGACCTCGATGAGGCTGAGCTGGATCTTGAACCTGACCGAGACCTTGAGCGACTGGACGAGAACGTTCTCCCGGGTCTGTGCGACAAGAAAGGAATTTAATTTAAAAGTAAAAATACCTAAAGTTCATATACTAATCTCATAAATTTATAACCTGTATAAAACTGTATGTGAAAAATTAACTTTTAAAGAGCTAAATTAAAGAAAGTACGAACATTAAATGTCCAAGCTTTATGAAATGTAAATAAAGTAAAAAGTTTAGGAACAGTTAACATTTAATCAAGAGAAAATTATATCCAAATAATAAATGAAGAAACTGAGCAACCCGTGCGCACCTTCCTCGTGGCCGTGATCCCGATCTTGACCTGGACCTGGAGTAACTCTGGTTGCTGTCCTTCCGCATGCGGCCAAACCTGTCAACTCTGCGGCAGATAACAATCATTTCACCATTAAATAAATAAAATGACTACAGAATCAAGGGAAAGTATGCATACATATAAATATAAATATAAATATATATGTATGTATATGTGTATATACGTGTATATGTATATGTATATATGTATATATACATACATATATCTATATCTATATCTATATATATTATATACATACATACATATATACATATACACACATACACATATACATATAAGTCTGTTGAATACCAGTTCTTTTATAAATACGCAAAATTACAGAATTATTGTTTATGTATGATATATGGATAAAATACATGTTATTAATGTTTGCACCAGATTAATAAATCCCATACATATTAAATCATGGCCTTAAAAGCAAATGAAATAATTGCTGATTCTTCTGCAAACAAGAGCAAGATGTCAACCAAATCACATGCACATGGATTAGCAACCAAAAATGTTTAAAATGTTAAAAAAAGAAAAGAAAAAAAGACATGGATGAAAAGATAAGATAAGATGATGAAATAAAAGTATACATACAAATACATAAAAGACACAAACATCACAAAAGGCCAATTGTGTCCATTTATAGAAAATATGTTGACCCTATATAGAATGGGCAACGTAAATTTTTTTTTTTTTATCTTTATAACTTTATGATGTTAAATCCATTCTCTTCTATAAAGAGTAGTAAACATGGAGGGATACTATCAGAACACTGTCAGTAAGCAAAGAATATCCATCTGTGAATCAACTCAATGTTTTAGTGAAAAAAATTGAATGAATAGATTGCATGTAAATAATTGCATTTATGATAACAAATAGCAAAACTCTTCAGCATCAGAGCAAGATCAATGACAAGGTATTATATCAAATATGTTATTGTATCTTTTAATATTAGATATGAAGGAGATGTAACAAAAATGGCAACATATACTTTAGAAGTTAAAGCGTTTAAAACATGAATATGCATCACTTTGTTTTAACCTTCCAATCCGAGGATGCACGTGATTTCTATTTTCTTCAAGACTAATGGTTTGATATGCAAGTCTATATATGATATATCAGCAAAGTAATACTAATCAGCATTTGGTATAATGCTCTAGTTACACTACTGCAGGAACAAATACCTTAATTTCAATAAAAAGAAAAAAAGCACAGTAGGAAAGTGACCCAACGTGAAAAATGGCTGTTGCAAAAGGGCTAAAGGTTTCCCTACAGACAAGCAAGCCAGTGATCAAGAAAGCAAGCAAGTCCTGGAGCAAGCAACTAGCACTGACCTCTCCCTCGGTGGCATCTTTGAAGGCTTAGGCTCCTGTCGCTGCAGTGGAGGAGGAGGCTGAGGTCTGAGGGAGGGAGATAAGAGGTTGCAGCTTATGGCAGACCCACTACACAGCACCGAATTCCAACAGAACCACTTAGGGGGTCAGCAAGCAAGGGAAGGGGAGTCAGGAAAAAAAATACACAGGAAAAAGAGAGAGAGAGAGAGAGAGAGAGAGAGAGAGAGAGAGAGAGAGAGAGAGAGAGAGAGAGAGAGAGAGAGAGAGAGAGAGAGAGAGAATGAGGAGAGAGAGAGAAAGTGAGGAAAGAGAGAGAGAGAAAGTGAGGAGAGAGAGAGAGAGAGAAAGTGAGGAGAGAGAGAGAGAGAGAGAGAGAGAGAGAGAGAGAGAGAGAGAGAGAGAGAGAGAGAGAGAGAGAGAGAGAGAGAGAGAGAGAGAGAGAGAGAAAGTGAAGAGAGAGAGAGAAAGTGAAGAGAGAGAGAGAAAGTGAAGATAGGAGAGAGAAAGTGAAGATAGGAGAGAAGAAGTGAAGATATGAGAGGAGAGGGAAACAGAGAGAGATGAGAAATAAATGGAGGGGAGAAAGTGAAGATAGGAGAGGAGAGGGAAATAGAGAGAGAAACAGAAAGAGATGGGAGATAGAGGGGGAGAGGAGACAGAAATAGAGTGAGATAAGAGATAAATAGAGAGGGAAAGGAGAGAAAAACAGAGATATGAGAGAGATCAATAGAGAGGTGAGGAGAGGAAGAAAGTAAGAAAAGAGAGAAGAGAGATATAGAAAGTGGAGAGGAGAGGAGAAGAGAGGAGATAAGATGAGGGGAGAGAAGAGGAGAGAAGAGAACGAGAGAGAGCAAATGGTCAAGTTAATTTATATTGAGAGAAAAGGATAAAGGGAATTAGTAGGGTAACATATAAAATATTCTTCTGTTGCTTTCACTACGCCTTGTGATGGATTCCTTCGGGTTATTAATCTTTGTTTCAACGGAGCACAGAGTTGTTTCTTTTAATCTATAACTTAAACCTTTTACAGATTACACATAGGATTCTCAGGTCAAAATCCAGACACACTAGATACATTTGGCTACCTCAATGAACTGATTTCCAAAAAAAAGGCATAATGCTGTGGATTCTATAATACCCTAACAAGCGGTTAACTGACGCAATCAATTTGTGAAAAAGCTGAAATGAAACATTGATCAGGTTAAAGGTATGTGACCTGTCTTCATGGCAGGACAATCTCATAACCCACTCACTTCAGGGCTTATATTTGTGTAATGCTGCTCCTGTCAGCTAGATAACAAGCACACTCAGTGTCTAAGTGTGAGACCTTTCCCTGCGCACTCCGTGCAGCATCTTTATAAGCACTTTTCCCCAGTCCACCCCAACAGGGTGATAATTAGAGGTTTTTGTATTTGTTTATATCATTTTCAAAAGTGTATAAAAATGTCTATACAAATAGATTTCCTATAATTATGTACATATGCAAAATATAAAACGTACGTTTTGAGGGAGAGATCATGGCGAGATAGGACAATACTTGGTGGAAGCAAAATATTTGCATGATATGCAGCCATATTCTAAGTCCCTAAAGGCGCTGTCACACTAGCCTATTTTCCGTCGTTTTATTTCGTCAATTTTCAAAAATTGTCAATTTTTCGAGGCGCGCAGTCACACTAGGAGCCCTCGGCTTAGTAATGCGATACTCGCATCGCATTTGTAAACAATGGCGCCGAACAAGCGATAGTGCGCGGTTATAGCTTAAGTATTAGCAGTTTTAGCTAGATGCTGATGCGTAAAAATGAAAAAAACAATAAAATATTCTAATTTGAAAGTCTGTCTTCTGAAGGCCTGTGTCCAGCCACAGTATTTTGTGTTTCAAAATGGAGGAAAAATAGCGCTTCTGCGGGCGGACGAATGTAAAAAATGAAGTCGATCACTTAAAACAAATTTTATTATGGAAATAAAATTTAGATTTACATACTTCTCTTTGTCAATTTTAAAACTATAATTTAGAAATAGTAAATTTCTTTATATTTGATTATTTTTAATGATTTAAAACAAATACGAATATTTAAAAAAATATAGTGTCTTGATTTGATTTGATTGGCCAAATAGGACGACGGGGAATGTTTCACGCCGGAAATTCGCGAATTATTCGTCTGACTAGGAAAGATGCAATTCGCTCAAAATTGACGGAAAAGTGCTAAGTGATGGACAGACGCCTTAAGTGCGCCGTGTACTGTGACATGATCATGCCGCGATTTTTATTCAATGAAGCGCGGGTGATGATGGCAAAGCGTGGAAGGAAAGTATTGGGAACAATCGTGGAAACTCCGTAGAAGGGGGGGGGGGGCTTGTCACGGATAGTTACACGAAGTGAAAAAAATCATATTTTTACTGTACTTTTCTTCATTATACATCATTATGAGCATACTACGTTTGGGAAAAGATAATACCTATATTGGTTAGTTTAGGCATCATTGTCCTTAGACACGGATTACAACTCTTTTAGGAAAAACATGGGATTCTTGTGATTTTCAGTTTTTGTTTTACTTATGCGGACTTTTCGAAGAGAGCGCAGAAGTTGAATTAATGAATGGTTTAAAAGTCGTCAGGGACGTTAAAAGTAAAGCATATTAATTATATAGAAATATGTATCATTAACTCTATATGTATGATATATTAATAATAGTCGCATATATGTACTAGTATATACAAAGATAAAATAAGGTAGATATGTTCATTAAACACTCGATCCCTCTCATCCCATTTGTTTTGATCGAGAGTAGTGTGAAGAAATTACCAACAGCGTCGTTTCGTGAATATGGTTGTCCAATTCTTTAAATAGGAACAAGTACTAACCGGACCGGATTCATATACCAAAATTTGAAAGTATTTATGGTTACTGGCTACCTATGATGTCTGTTTTTTCTCTTATGACTTTGTCGTTTGGACAGTTCATTCATACGAAATCTGGTTAACTTTGGAACGGTGGTAAACCTGAAGCATCTGCGCAAACTTGCCACGCTTTGCGTATAGATTACCGGGCATTCTTAATACAGCTGATGATGTCATGTCACTGAGTGTAAGTGGGTTAAGATAATTACCTTTTCCACAATCTTCAGTCCAGTATCTGCCTCTTCAACCTTTGGTTACATCAGCTGGATAATCTATTCCATTCCATCATTCATGTATTCATCATTTTTTAAAAACCTTGCTATTGTTACAAGAATGAGGAAAAGAGGGAAAAGAGTGGAAGATGGAGAAAAGAAGAGGGAGGAGGAAGAGGAAGAAGAGGAGGAGGAGGAGGAGGAGGAGGAGGAAGAGGAAAAAGAGGAGGAGGAGGAGGAGGAGGAGGAAGAGGAAGGGGAGGAGGAAGAAGAGGAAAAAGAGGAGGAAGAGGAGGAAGAAGAGGAAAAAGAGGAAGAGGAGGAAGAAGAGGAAGAAGAGGAGGAAGAAGAGGAAGAGGAGGAAGAAGAGGAAAAAGAGGAAGAGGAGGAGGAGAAGGGGGAAAAAAAGAAGAAGAAATAAAAAGAAACAAAAAGACCAAAGAGAAAAAAAATCTCAATGAATGA
>NW_028234442.1:23499853-23502353 GCF_977035675.1 Penaeus japonicus
TATATATATATATATGTATATATATATAATCTTTTTTTTAAAAGACTTGAAGCAAAATACTTACCTCTTTGGCATACCGTAATCCTCTTTCCCAAGCCGACTCAAATGGAGAAGGTTCAGGAATGAATCTCCTAATTTCGCGAGGCTGCAGAAGAAAAAGATGTAGTATTAAAGGTTTTCAAGCAATATATGATCATAGAGGGCCATAAATTGTTTCCAGTTTACAATAATTAACCCTGGTATTTCCGTAAGGTGACGTGGCCTTCATGCTGGGTGTTCAAGCATGCAGTATCTGGTTGCTGCTACAAATAGCCTGGGGCACTAGGTCTGCACAATCTAAACAACCCCAGCAAGATGACCAATCACAGCCATTCAACCCATTTGTTAATGGATTCACAAGACTAGTTTTAGCTTTAATCTTCTAGATAAAGTTCAAATATTTATCATTACAAAAAGAGAAGGTAAGAAAAATAAATAAAATGATAGAGATGACAATAAGGATCATCATGATCTTAAATTTCTCTCAACAAAGGATATTTACAATTAACAAGTGTGCACCTCGGAAAACAAACTCCACCATGTATTCTGTAAATCAACCAATGAGCAAAACACAATAATCCTCTTTCCATACCCGCTCTCTCTCTGTGCTGTCTTCCTCTTTATCGTTGGAGCTCTGTGGCTTGGCCGGAGCAAACATATTGTAGTTGCCCTTGTCAGAGACGCCCGGGTGGAGGAAACGGCAATTTGTGCCCCAAGTACACTGGCCCTTGTTGAAGAATCTGGTCATGGAGAGAGGAGGTATAAAATTAAGCAATTGGGGGCTGGAAAGGCTGTTAAAAGGAGGAGGGGGGGGGGTGTTTAGAGGATATAATTAATGTCATGTTCACACTTTTAATTTCTTATATGGGATGGAAAACTTTTTAATTCTGAATCCCCAAAGGACACACCACCGTGCAATCTGATACAATTATGCACTAAGCCATCCGTTATTTCTACCCTAATCTAATCTGCATAAAACCAAGAAAGGTTTATTTTTGGAATCTACATGTCAAAATCTACATTTTGACACTAGAAAATCTTTAACCCTTTCCCGACGGGTGCACTTTCTACGCGAAGTCCCATATGCCGGGCGATTGCAATATTGCATTGAAATCGTCACTATCGCATGACGCCCCGGCACGGGAGTTTTTGGCTGTGTCACACGGGTGTGACGCACCGTCGTCATTGGGTTAAAGCATCTGGGTTCCTGTTGAATATCATTACACATTGTATATTTCTTCACCTGATCATGACAATCTAGTATGCACATCCTTCAGGGGTTAAAAGTTCATAGGTATATCTGCTTTGGAGCTTTTCTCAAGCTAAGCAAGTACAAATTCATTGCTTGAAGCAACACTTCTAAAGTATGTGTGTAAATGCCAACCAACTTCAGGTCAAATGTCTGTTTATGTTTGTAGCGCATTGAACCAGAACAATTTTTTCCTCAGCAAATAACTAGAGAAACTATGCTTTAGAAAGTCATTTCTTTATGCACTAAAAGACAGCAACACTGCCTAACCTGCAGACAGTCTTGGGTTCTTGTCGGAGGAGGGAATCATCTTCATCCTCATCCGACAGCTCTCCCTCTTCACGGTTTTCAGGGTCACATTTTCTCTTCCTTCTTTCTCCATCCTCTCCTGTAATGGGGCATCAACAAAAGATGGAATGAGAAAAAATTTAAACACTGGGAGAATCTTCTTATATCACATGATATAACATTTTTAAAGGAAAATGGGAATAAATATATGAAAATATAATAACACATAAAACTTACCATCCTCTCCTTCCTCACCATCTTCCTCCCCACTCTCCCTCTCTGCCTCAAAGTCTAACTCATCCTTGAGGCCAAGACCCTCATCACTGCGTCGTTTGGAGGCCCGGCCACCTTCATCTGGGTCCCTCTCGCTGCCATTGAGGTTCTGCCCTTCCCGGTGCCTCTCTTCTCTCGCAGGAGCACTCTCAGCGTCGCTGCCTTCTTCCTCCTCTCCATTCAGCTGTGGGAGAGGAAGGAAAATTTGACAAAAGGAAAAAGTATGGCACTTACCTATAATATGAAACTGATGATTGAACATAAAGTAAAGCAGAGCAGTTTGGTAGAGTTATATCTGCTAAAGGTCAGTTCTGAGATGGAACAGCTAAGAAATGGACTGACCAACCCCTCCCTCCTAAACCTAAACTTTTCCGTAACATTGAGCCTCACCGCAGAATCTCCTTCTGAGATTTCAGAAAGCCTGTCTGCCTGGCCTTCCTCATCGTCGTCATCATCCTCACCCGCCTCTGGGGGCGACTTGGGGTTGGATGGGACAGGGGAATTTGCAAAGTTGTCTGGGCTGTCCGGGCTCTCTAGGCTGGACTGCTCGCCAGGGCTTCTGGGGCCCCTGTGGCCACCCGGGCTTTGGGGTGTTCGGGGTCCTCCATCACGGGAGCTCTCTCTGGGGTCTGGGCTGGCAGGATCATCGGG
>NW_028234442.1:23519853-23527353 GCF_977035675.1 Penaeus japonicus
TCAATGCCTCCGCATACCAGCTGTTCGAAGCTTCGCCCTGAACTCTGGACTAAGACTCCAAGGCAACGAGGACGAAACAAAAGCACATCGGGAGTTTGGAATCTGTCTTTCGCACTAAAGATTTCTCCACTTTTTTGTATTCTTGAATAACTACCAAGCAAAGCAAAGCAATATCCTTCCACCTGCAACTACCTTAACTCGTAAATCTAATACTGAATGGTCTGTATTGCCCAAAATAAACCCTGCCTCAACCATCCCAAATGCACTCGAACATTAGCGTTCCCAAGCGAGAGTTTGGAAATCAAGGAGAACGGGCAATATGAAAGACATCTTTAGTGAATCAAAAAAAATATATATATATCTCACAACAATGCATTATTCGCCAGTGCTCCCAGTAAGTCGACATTCTATAAAATCTACGTTTGAGGTAAGATGCATTTGAGGTCGCTCGACTTTTACGCTACATTCACAGTCAACCAATCACAGAGTCAGTTTCGAAGGATGCGTCATCCTTGTCGTCAGCGTATATTTACATTGGCAGCCTATCAGAAAGACCGTTTCGCGAAATTACAAAATGCGGTCGTCTGATTGGCTGAAACCTTCTTAGAGGATTCCAAAGTGTGTGACCTCCTAATTGGTGAAGCCTTTTTACATCAGTCCATTGGAGTTCGCTATGTACAAATCTTTACACAAAATAATGGAATAGTTACGCATTCTGTCAATCTCTGTCAGTCAGTCACATTTTCAAGGTATAAAAGATTAACAAAACAATCGATACACAAAAATATCCATAGATGCTGCCACTGTTGATGACGTCATGCATGGGAATCTATGACGTCACAGTCATGCCATTCATAAGGACCTCGAGCTTTCTTACCACTATCATCACATGAGACAACGATCTGATGTGTGGACATGCACACATGATCATAGCACACGGTATATTGCTTTCATATAATGAAAAAGAGTAATCTTGTTCAGGAACTTCACGTGTTGGAACTGTGCCGTACAGATGATTTTCTTTTTTAAATGTGGAGACACGTCAGTACATGAAGTCGTCCCAAGCTTTGAGTTTGGTTTTAAATGCTGATTTCTCATGGTTTTCATTTATATATATATATATATATATATATATATATATATATATATATATATATATATATATATGTATCATAAAGTCTGAAGTCTTAATTTATCAATATTATGGTTTCATATTATATATATATATATATATATATATATATATATATATATATATATATATATATTATATATATGTACATATGTACATATGTATATATATATATATATATATATATATATATATGTACATATATATATAATATATATATATATATATATATATATATATATATATATATATATATATATATATATATATATATATAATAAAGTCTGAAGTCTTAATTTATCAATATTATGGTTTCAGATATATATATATATATATATATATATATATATATATATATATATATATATATAATAAAGTCTGAAGTCTTGAAATTATCACTATTTTTGCTACAGCTTGATGATACAGATTTGGATCTTGGTTAATGTTCATTGCATTATGTTACGAAAATTTTGCTCTGTTGTGTTCCTCTTGTGGAATCACTCTAAATCTTATTAACAAGAAAATGTTACATCTTACAAGTCCCAATACACCTTACATGATATTACTAACTACAAGTCAGTCTAGTTTTATTCTAAAACCAATAATACTATAAAGTAATAAATTGTAATTAATATCTCCCTAACACACAGCTGTCTATACATTACCAGCACAACGATATACATGATAAATGAAGGCCATGTCAATTTGAGGAAGTCTCCCCACAAAAGATTTGCCTTCCGTTTTCTTTCTCTCTCCTAGTCTTGCACAAGGGTAAAAAGAGAGAGATAGCTGCACAGATATACAGATTAGAAAATAGACTGGCAGAAATTCTTCTACACTGACAGATATATAATAAGGCACATATTTATGCATCTGTAGAAGGAAACGTAACAGACTGTGGTTATCACGAGAGTTCAGTGTTGATCAGCGTGACCTGCGTTGCTGCAGTGAACACAACCCACTCGGTATTTGGAAACACCCCTTACCGTGCTTGCGGTTATCCTACGAGGGAAAGAATTCATGGCGAGTAAGGAGAGGAAGGAAACCATTAATAAATATATCCATCGGAGACGCAGACGCCGAAGCGTGAGTCGGAGGGCGTTGCCTTGAAGAGCACTTGGGAAGGTCTTTCACATCTAAATACGAGAGGCTGCGAGGAACGCCGGCCCAAGGAGGCAGGAGTGAGTGCTTGAGTATCCTTGTTGCTTGGTGGCTGGATGGCGTTTGGGCCTTCCTCTCTGGTCGCTTCTTGCGTGTGATTCCTCTTTCTCTCGCGCGCGCCTCTCCTACCTCTTGTGGACGCAACCGATCTTGCCTCGCGTGCAGTAGTTTCCGGCCTCGACGTCCTGCAGGCTATTGGGCCCGTCGCCTGGCCTCCTGGCATGCTCGGCCTCCTCGTCATCGTCGTCGTCGTCGTCCTCCAGCTGGCTCTCGTTGTCGCCCTCCGTGCCCGTGTCCTCCTCCTCGTCCTCCTCGGCGTCGGTGCTCACGTCGAACACCTCGTTGAGCACCTCGTCGATCTCGTCCTCCTCGCGCTGGCTCAGAGTGCGCATGCGCGACGTCATCTTGATGCCGTTGCAGAAGGAGCTCTTGGCGGGGTGGTTGTGCTTGCAGTGAAAGATGTCCCTGAGCAGCGGCACGTTCTCGCGGGGGTCAAAGGTGACGATAGAAGGCGTGGAGTCGGCGGGCGAGCCGTTGGGGTCCTCCTGCAGCGTGGTGCTGCTGCACGCCGTCGCGTCGTCGTCCTCACCCGTGTTGTGCACCTGCTCCTCCACGGATGCCACCAGGGACACCAGGTGAAGCACCTCCCTCAGGGGCAGCACCACCTCGCCGGGAAGGATTCTGGGCTCCGAGCCATTCTCAGCATTCTGGCCTTCTTCGGCGCCGCCCTCAGCCGTGCTCGTCATGATGCCGTGGAGACTCTGGGAGTACTCCTCGGCCGGAGTGCCCGTCTGCGCCACGAAGTTCCTGATGGCGGGCATGGAGTCGGAGCGGAGGACGACGTTCACGTCCAGCAGGTCGGACAGGGTCAGCAGTTCGTTGGTCTCGCTGTCCGAGTCGTCTTGGGCTGCGGGAGGTCAGGGTAGGTCAGTGGCCGCTCTCGTGGCACTCATTAGCAAATGTTTTTATAACTCTTGTAAGATTGAAAATGATAAAAATGCTATTTTTCGAAAGTTATCTTGCTTCATTTACTATTGTCTCATCTTACGTCCGGGTACAGACCCTGGGCTCAGCATTAGGCAACAGCAAGTGTGAAGATGCATAATCAAGATAGGGTCGGTAAACAGGAGAGAAATTATACTTGCGATAAAGTCCCCATGAAAATTCCCTGCGCGTCCGCCCGCCCGCCCGCCCGGGCCTGACTGCAGACACCGCTATCCGGCGCAGGAACTCACCTTGCGTGCAGTCGATCCTGAGGCTCTGCTTCCTGGACGTCCTGCCCGGTTCGTCGCCCACAAAGGCCCCGGCCACCTCCACCATCAGCGCCACCACGCCGCGGTCGCCGTCCACCAGCGACGCCTTGCGCTGCCCGAGCTTCACCTGCGAAAGCACAGCGGAGTTACTTAGACCGCGATAGAACCGTGCCGCCCGCCGTAAGACGCACGACGGCGTTGCTTGCGTCACAGAAGAACCGCTACGCCCTATTCGACTTACTCTAAACCCTATTTATTTATTTATTTATTTTTTTTATTGTCTTGGACGACTCTTTCTCCACAGAAATGCAATGGCTTTGTCTAGCTGATGAGGATTTTTTAATTTTATCATCCCGTACATATACCCGGTGACAATCCAGCCATAGTGTTAAACTTGACCCAAATAACTTAACATTATACTGTAGTGCCTTCTTCTAACTAAATTCCAATAGCACTGATTCAATGGCATCATTAGGTCAAAATGTTCATTGATTATACTATTTACGTTGTATTTTATCATCAAACTTGTATTCTCTCAACACATTTAAAAAAGACATTAAAAACAAATGATCCTGTTGTGATGAGTAACATGAAAGGAAAACGAAGCAATAGGGAGAGGCAAATAGGGACAATGGAAACCCGTTCCTCGAGGCTGTTGCTCGCCCGCCCGCACTCACCCTCACCCAGCCCGCCCGCACTCACCCTCACCCTGCCCTACCCACCCGCACTCACCCTCACCCTACTCACCCGCACTCACCCTACCCACTCGCACTCACCCTACCCACCCGCACTCACCCTACCCACCCGCACTCCCCCAGCCCGCCCGCACTCACCCTCACCCTACCCACCCGCACTCACCCTCACCCTACCCGCCCGCAATCACTCACCCTACCCACCCGCACTCCCCCAGCCCACCCACACTCACCCTCACTCTACCCACCCGCACTCACCCTCCCCCTACCCACCCGCACTCACCCTACCCACCCGCACTCACCCTCACCCTACCCACCCGCACCCTACCCACCCGCACTCACCGCCCACCCGCACTCACCCTCACCCTACCCGCCCGCAATCACCCTCACCCTACCCTCCCGCACTCACCCTGCCCGCCCGCACTCCCCCTCACCCTACCCACCCACACTCACCCTACCCACCCGCCCACATTCCCCCAGCCCGCCCGCAATCACTCACCCTGCCCACCAGCTGCCGGAAGAACTCGGCCTGCTTAGCGATCCTCTTGGACCTCAAAGTCTTCTTGATCCTGCGGGGCACGTTGCTCTTCAGCGCCTTCTGCAGGAAGTTCAGGAGCAGGAACCAGTAACCGAGGGCCATCATGATCCATACGACGATGGCTAGCTTGTAGATTTCGCTGTAGGACTGATCCTTGCGGTATCCTGCAGGAGAAGGCAGATTAATAACAAAACAATAATGGCAATGTTGATAAGAGTAATGGTATTAATAATGATGAAGAAAATAATTATAATTATTGTGATGATAATGATAACAACAACAACAACAACAATAGTAATAGTAATGATAACAATAACAATAATGATTATCATCATTATTATTATCAATAGTAATAATAATGATAACAATAATAATGATAATGACAATAATAATAATGATTATAACTAAATAAGCATTGGTAATAATAATGATTATGACAATAGGAACAAAAGTGCTAATAATGTTAATGATAATAATAAATATGAAATGATGACCGAGCCAAAGAGCCGCGACCCCCGCCCAGGCACGGCGCTGTTGGCCAGACGGCGGCGGCAACGGCTGCGGCTGCGGCAACGGCGCGCCTCGCCTCACTCACCCGCCACGAGGTCTCCGAAGCCGATGGTGCTGAGCGTGATGAAGGTGTAGTAGAGGGCGTCCTCGTAGCTCCAGTCCTCCAGCTTGGACAGCGCCAGCGACGGCAGGAACATGAACACGATGAAGCCGACGCTCAGGTAGATCCAGGTGATGCCGTAGAGGAGCGTCTTGCGGTGGCGCTGGTGTCGCTTCTGCAGGGGGGAGGGGGGGCCGTCCAGGGGCGCGGGCAGGGGGGACAGGAAGGTTAGCTTAGATTCGTATTTTTTTTATTTTTTTTGACGGGGGTTAAGGGGGGGTGAGGGTAATCGGGATCACATTAATAATGCCAGCTTCTATATCATCTTCATGAGCGTGTTTACTGACTCACACAGACTCCTTAACTCAGCGTGACTCGTGACTCACCCTAGCTGAGGTGTAAAGCTGCAGCATGCGGTTGGACAGCATCTCGGACGAGTAGGCCATCAGGATGCAGGTGAGTGGCACGCCCACCAGCGAGTACAGCACGCAGAACAGCCGCCCGTAACGCGTCCTGGGCGAGATGTGGCCGTATCCTGGGCGTGGGAGAGGAGAGGGGAGGGGAGGCGAGGGGGTTAAGGATTGGAATTCATGATTGGATTAGTATCTATTTTTTCTCTCTTAGACAACGCCTAATTTATGTAAATGAGGTACCCGTATCGCGAAAATGATTTCATTAGAATTGCTTTTAAATTCCTAAAGCCAAGGCAAATGAATATCTACTGATCTAAGTCACAGGACGTTCGCCCATAGAATAGATCTAAATCCCTTAAGACAACAGCAAAATAGAAGAAACAAATAAAGAAATCAACCCAATAACTCCCCGCCCCCCTAGCAGAAAAAAAAGTCAAAAGTGAGAAAGGTATGCGAGTCGACAGGTGGATCGAGGCTGATGTATTAAGTGGATGTCCACCAAAAAAAAGAAGACTCGGAAACCCCGTACGAAGCCACCCGAACCACAGAACCACTTCCCTTCCCTTCCCCTGGACTTCGACCACGCCCTCTCGCAGAAAGAAGGGATAAAGGGCAGGCGAAGAGAGAACAAAAAGCTCCTTATTACCGATGGTGGTGACCGCAGACATGGTGAAGTAGATGGAATCGACCAGCGTCCACTTCTCCACCTCGGTCACGTGATCGATGATCCTGAGGCTCTCCTGGCACTCCTCCTCCACGGCGCTCGACCAATCAGCGCTCAGCCCGAGCTTGCCCTAAGGGGGAGGGGGGGGAGGGTTTTATATTGGTCGGCGATTCACGCCCGAAGGATTGGTTCGCGCCCACCCGAGGGCGCTGTTTTGGCCTGGCGGCCGCTTGGCTAATCTTTTTGAACTGAATTCCCGATGGATTTCCCGATGAATAAAAAGGTAATAAGTAAATAGATAGGGAGTAAATAAAAGCCGAATATCATAAAAGTAAAAAAGTATAAAAATATATATATACTCAAACGCACAATTATAACTTCCAGGAAATTATTACTTAATTTAAATTCATGTATGCTCGACAGGAAAAGAATACACAGTATGGATACGCACTCAGAGTAAACAGGAAACAGGAAAACACACGAATATTCCGAATGCATATTCGTGTGTTTTAATGCTTTTCTCTTAGTTGTTTTATTTACAACTTGTGTAACATGAACCAATAACACACACACACACACACACACACACACACACACACACACAAATATATATGTATGTGTGTGCATATATATATATATATATATATATATATATATATATATATATATATATATAAACATAACTATTCAGTCACAATATATATATATATATTATATATATATATATATATATATATATATATATATATATATATATATATATATATATGCAGTTTAAGTGACTAAAACTATTTGACGGCGAAAGCAAGCACAAGAAGAAAAAATAAACATAGCAAGAGAAGTTAATTAACAAAAAAGCAACAACTGATATCTACCTGGTGAGTGGCGGCCCCTTGTACCTGGCCTTGGCCCTCGCTCACGCCACTCGGTTGCAGCAAACCAAAGGCTATTCAAACGAAATAAAAAGAAAAAAACGCGCTACTGTAACATCCAGTAAACAAACAAACAAACAAAAAAAAGACCTAGAAAAGTCCACT
>NW_028234442.1:23539853-23544853 GCF_977035675.1 Penaeus japonicus
GGGAAGACAAGGGGAGAGAGGAGGGGCGGAGATGAAGGGGAGTGGAGGGGGAGGGGGGGGGGCGAGGGTGAGGGAGAAAAGGGAGAGAGAGAAAAGGGAGAGAAAGGGGAGGAGGTACGACAGGATTTAATATCCTTGCGTGGGCTGAGCCGCGGCTGAAGTGGGCCGTGGGAGGGGGAGGGGAGGGGGGAGGTGAGGGGAGGGGGGGTTGCTTGGGAGAGAAAGGGGAGGAGGTACGACAGGATTTAATATCCTTGCGTGGGTTGAGCCGCGGCTGAAGTGGGCCGTGGGAGGGGGGAGGAGGGAGGGGGGAGGGGGGAGGGGGGGCGTTGCTTTGTGGTCGCGCTCCTTAAGGCGCTGTCACACTAGCCTATTTTCCGTCGTTTTATTGCGTCAATTTTCAAAAATTGTCAATTTTTCGAGGCGCGCAGTCACACTAGAGCCATCGGCTTAAGGCGCTGTCACACTAGCCTATTTTCCGTCGTTTTATTGCGTCAATTTTCAAAAATTGTCAATTTTTCGAGGCGCGCAGTCACACTATAGCCATCGGCTTAGTAATGCGATACTCGCATCGCATTTGTAAACAATGGCGCCGAACAAGCGATAGTGCGCGGTTATGCTAGACTTTAGCCGTTTTAGCAGATGCTGAGCGTAACAAGAAAACACAATAAAATATTCTAATTCAAGTATTCTTCTGAAGGGCCTGTATCCATCCACAGTCCATTGTTTTTCAAAACTGGAGGAAAAATAGCGCGCTCTGCGGCTGACGGATGTAAACAATGAAGTCCAGCACTTAAAACAAATTTTATCTAATGAAATAAAATTTAGATTTACATATTCCTCTTTGTCAATTTTAAGCTATACATATGAAAAGTAAATTTCATTATATTTGAATATTATTAATGGTTTAAAACAAATACGAACATTTAAAAATATAGTTCTTGATTTGATTATGCTTGGCCAATAGGACGACGGGAATGTTTCACGCGGAAACTCGGAATATCGTCTGACTAAAAAGATGCCAATTCGCTCAAAAATTGACAATTTTTCAGAAAATTGACGGAAAAGTGCTAGTGTGACAGCGCCTTAATTAGTAATGCGATACTCGCATCGCATTTGTAAACAATGGCGCCGAACAAGCGATAGTGCGCGGTTATGCTAGACTTTAGCCGTTTTAGCAAATGCTGAGCGTAACAAGAAAAAACAATAAAATATTCTAATTCAAGTATTCTTCTGAAGGGCCTGTATCCATTCACAGTCCATTGTTTTTCAAAACTGGAGGAAAAATAGCGCGCTCTGCGGCTGACGGATGTAAACAATGAAGTCCAGCACTTAAAACAAATTTTATCTAATGAAATAAAATTTAGATTTACATATTCCTCTTTGTCAATTTTAAGCTATATATATGAAAAGTAAATTTCATTATATTTGAATATTATTAATGATTTAAAACAAATACGAACATTTAAAAATATAGTTCTTGATTTGATTATGCTTGGCCAATAGGACGACGGGAATGTTTCACGCGGAAACTCGGAATATCGTCTGACTAAAAAGATGCCAATTCGCTCAAAAATTGACAATTTTTCAGAAAATTGACGGAAAAGTGCTAGTGTGACAGCGCCTTAATTAGCCCTTCGTTGTTGTTCTTGTTTTGTTTGCTCTACTTGCACGGATTCACACGTACTGTATTGTTTATCTCTGCTCTAGGATCTCCGTTGTATGTCATGTATATATTTACAGTTATGACTGTCTAGGCTGCTTATGTACTTCCTGTATGCCTGTTAATTAATTAATGTTCACGTCTGATGCAGTTTATCCTTCTCCATCTCTATTTTTGTCATACTATTTCCTCCAATTATTTTTAATCATGATTATCATTTTTACTATTTCTGTGTGTGTGTGCTCTTTCACGCCTGAATCAGCTGCAGCCAGAATGAGTGACGAATGAATGAACCTTGGTATTTAAGCGAAAGTAATAGTATTATAACGTAGACACATCTGGCTTTGACGTAACAAGATCAACAGTCAGCTGATTTGGAAATGGAGAAAAAAAGCTCAAAGGGATAAATGGGAAGAAAAGACAAGAGGATAAGGGAGTAGTGGGTAAGGGGAGTAAGAAGGAGTGGAGGGAGTAACAGCGAGTAAGGGGAGTAGGAAGGAGTGGAGGGAGTGACAGGGGGTAAGGGGAGTAGGAAGGAGCGAAGGGAGTGACAGGGGGTAAGGGGAGTAGGAAGGAGGGAGGGAGTGACAGGGGGTAAGGGGAGTAGGAAGGAGGGAGGGAGTGACAGGGGGTAAGGGGAGTAGGAAGGAGGGAGGGAGTGACAGGGGGTAAGGGGAGTAGGAAGGAGGGAGGGAGTGACAGGGGGTAAGGGGAGTAGGAAGGAGGGAGGGAGTGACAGCGAGTAAGGGGAGTAGGAAGGAGTGGAGGGAGTGACAGGGGGTAAGGGGAGTAAGAAAGAGCGGAGGGAGTGACAGCGGGTAAGGGGAGTAGGAAGGAGTGGAGGGAGAGACAACGGTAAGGGGAGTAGGAAGGAGTGGAGGGAGTAACAGCGAGTAAAGGGAGTAGGAAGGAGCGGAGGGAGTGACAGGGGGTAAGGGGAGTAGGAAGGAGTGGAGGGAGAGACAGCGAGTAAGGGGAGTAAGAAAGAGCGGAGGGAGTGACAACGGGTAAGGGGAGTAGGAAAGAGCCAGGGGCAGCAGAAGCAGAGGTCAGAAAGAGAGAAACGTAAAGAGGAGGCAGCGCAGAAGACCGAGAGAGAGAGAGATGGAACTGGGAGATACCGAGGCTGACGAAAGGGAAGTGGAAGGGAAAGGAATAATTGAGGGCCATTAAGGGAATATCAGAACTATATTGCAGGGGTTTCACTTATGCTATTTATTTATTTATTTATTCATCATCTAGCGTGATTTATCATTCCATCTATATTTTTTGCAAACAAACATAACCTCATATAGAGTGAAAACAATATTCCTCTCCTTATACTAATATGAGTAAGAGATAAAAGAAGGTGGAAGATAAGGCTGACGCTGATAAGAGAAACAGACAGATAGAGAGATAGAGAGAGAGAGAATAATAAACTAATTATCCGGTTACAACGCATTTGCTGGTGAATTCGCATTGGTCAAAGAACGCCGAAGGGACACCTCCCCCCCCTCCCCCCGTCAAGAGACAGGAGAGAGGATGCGGGGGAAAGAGGGGGGGAGGGAGGGGATGGATGGGGAGGGGGGGGCAGGGAGGAGGAAAAGGGCGATTGGATAGATTGAGGCACTGACGAAGAGGGAAGAGAGGCGAAGGGAGAAAAGGATGACGAGGGAGGGGAGAGGCCATGGCAAGGGGGGGAGGAAGGGGGAGGAGGCTGAGGCTGATAAAAGATGGGAAGGGGGGAAGGAAGCAAGAAGAATACAACGAGTTATGAAAGAGAGTCGGAGAACAAAATACGGTGGATAAGTTGACGGGCGGCTTTTATAAAGACAAAGATAAAAAACAAACAAAGATAAACGGAGAGAGAGAGAAGAGAACGACATACGAACGAACAGACAGACAGACACAGGATTATCGGTCCACTATCGTGTGCTTCCTCGTTTCGTTCCGTGCTTCCGTCGGCCCGAGCGAATGCAAGCAACGCGCTTAGTCCGCGGGGGAAGGGGGGGGGAGGGGAGGGGGAGGGGAGGGGAGGGGAGGGGAGGGGGAGGGGAAGGGGGATGAGGGGCAGAGAGGAGATGGGGATGATGATGATGATGAAAACCGATGGAATAATGACAGGTTGAATGACATAATAGCAGTGATGCTATTATGAGAAACACAGAGAAATGTTAATGAAAGAAATTTCTAGCTTTGTAAATATATTTTTTTTTTCTGAGATCAGCTGATTAGATAGATTGTAATCTTTTTTAGTATTGTTGTAGTTGTTATTGTGAAAGTTGGAGTTAGTGTTATAATTGCTGTTACTGTTGTTATTCTCCTTATAATCAAAATCCGCCCTACAACTCAACTGTTATAGTCGTTACTGCAATCATCGCTATTACAATTATCGAATAGTCGTTTCTGTTATTGTCGTTTCTGTTATCAAGGTGATCATAATTGTTATCATTATCATTTTCCTGTTGTTTTTATCACCATGTGTGGGTGTGTGGAGGTGGGGGGAACAGATTATGAGGAGCACCACTTTATTCAGTTATCATTTGATTATAATCTTAACGATCGATCCATCCTTTCACACCTCATTCGCATTTGTCACCAATTTTCCAAAATGTTTGATGAATCTTTCAACATAGTCTCCAATAACCCTAAAGACCCTTTACGATACCTAAAACACTCACACATACAAACATACAAACACACACACACACACACACAAACACAAACACACACACACAAACACACACACACACACTATACAGTTATAAATGACCCCTTGCATGATGTCAGGCTGAGCCTCTACATCACCCACACGAACCCATGCATATAAGATCACACGATATACATAATATACAGATACATACACAGATGAGCGCAAACAGATTACGAGCCCATGCATGCACAGATACCTACACCTGAAAATGCAGAGATAAAGCACAAGATACAGAGATATGGAGAGTGCGAAACAAGAGCTGAAGGCACGTGACCAAATGCCCCATTGCCTAGTGCTCGCCAGGGGGGATATCAGGGGCACAGCTCCTCTCGCTAGGGGGTGACAGCCCCCCGGGGCGAGAAGCCGCAGGGGACAGGAAGGGGGAGAGGGAGGGGGAGAGGGAGGGGGAGAGAAGAGAGGCAAAGAGAGCCATGGTATGAGAGAGGGAATTGTAGGGATTGGTACGGGGGCAGGAATCGGAGAAGGGAGAGACACAATCTGAAGGAGAGGTGGAAATAGAAGAGGAGAGAGAGATGCGGAGGACAAGAAGATTGGAGAGGAGACGGTGAGATACTAGAGAAAGGAGAGGAGAGGAGAGGAGAGGAGAGGGAGAGGATGAAAATGAGGAAGGAGATAAGAGGAGTA
>NW_028234442.1:23569853-23572353 GCF_977035675.1 Penaeus japonicus
TCTAAAAATAGTGATAAGGTCTTACGTAACGATGATTTACATAATAGCCGATAATACCAAAGCCATAAAATATGAGTTTATTACACGCTCACTTGTACATCCTAAACACTGTACTTGAAGTATATTGGTTAACCGATTTGTACTAGATTTACTGTGATCATGTGTTTCGGTGGCGGTTAAGACGATGATGATTTATTGCACGTCAATACAGGGTCGTCGAGTCTCGCGCCGACAGGAATGGGGACACGACGGGGGGGGGGGGGGGTATGTATGTATGTATGTATGTGTGTATGTATGTAAGTATGTATGTATGTATGTATATATATATATTATGTATGTATTGAGAGTGTGTGAGTGAGTGGTGAGTGAGTGAGTGAGTGAGTGAGTGAGTGATGAGAGAGAGAGAGAGGAGAGAGAGAGGAGAGAGAGAGAGAGGAGGAGAGAGAGACAGAGAGAGAGAGAGAGAGAGAGAGAGAGAGAGAGAGAGAGAGAGAGAGAGTGAGAGAGAGAGAGAGAGAGAGAGAGTCTAGTCATTGGCCCTTACTTGTTATTTTCTGTCTGAAATCATTTCATCAGAGTTAAAGAACTTTGCAGCTCATACAAAAGAAACTTAATAACTTAGACTGAATACTCATCGCGACTGGAGTGTAGGAGAAGAAAGCCATATAAACCATGACAGAGTGAGGAGCGGCAAGTATAAAATATTGTTTGCACTCCTCCTATCCCTTGACACTAAGTACATGCACCCTATGCACAAATGAAAGATAATACGCAATGAAAAAGAATCAATAAATTAATAAATAAAGAGTTTTCCTCCCTACAATTAACCGAATTAAAATTAAAATTAACCGAAGGCCGCCATATCCACACGAACGGCGCGCGTAAGCCTACGGCGGGTACGGCTATCCAGCGGGCACAGCCTCTGAATACACAATTTGTAATTTGTTTACAGAACATCCACGGTCAACTTACGTAACTAGGGATTAGCTATTCGCGGACACACCTCACTGGACACTTAGATGAGGCTGAACGGACTCATAAGGATTCATGAGATGATAATACGGAGGCAGAAGATCTAAGGCCCATACAACGAGCAGATACACGGAACTAGTAATTAAAATGTTTTTAGATGAGACCCCGGAGGTCTTACGGAACGGTAGGTAGCTACGATGTTTATCATTGGTTAGGCAACCAGAAGTGTCTATTGCTACATACACCACAACCCTGCATAAAGAGATGTATTTTAGAGATTCGGCAGGTCGTATGGGCTATTTTACCCCAATAGTTATTGTCATTCTGAGCCCAACTGAAGGTAACATTCTTAGGTCGCCTCTCTGGTCAAGCCTCTTTTACTAGACAGCGTTGTTTATGGGACACGAGTAATCTTTAACAAAGGCAATCGCGTTGGCATGATATTCAGTGAACACACACACACACACACACACACACACACACACACAGATACACACACACATCCTGATATCTCCCGCACACTTGAACCGGCCCATTCCAGAAAATTCCAGTCACTGTATGACTGCCTTTCTCTTTCGACTAAAAGTCTTCTCTATCTGTATATTAATTTTGCTTACCTGTTTGCCTGCCCAAGACTTTGTTCTACCCGAATGAATGTGTTTGTGTGTCTGGTTATCTTTGTACATCTATTTATCATGTCTCTTTTTTTTTTCCTCTTGCTGAACTCGACTGATCCAGCAGAATCCAGTTGTAGTGTCTGCTCCCCTCCCCCCCCCGCCCCCCGCCCCCCCGCTCCCTCGGGCATAAAAGAAATGGACTTGCAAGCGTGAGAACATTCATGCATACATTCGGCGGTGGATGTTAAAAAAAAAAAAAAAAAAAAAAACGTTATGCACCCATAACCCAAAGGAGTATCCCAGTTATGGTTATGCTGAGTAAAGGTTCACAGAGTCCTAGGGGACTAAGAATAGGCACCCCTTGCGTGGGTAGCATTTCAATTGCATGGAAAGAGTAATTCCAGCTGACCGACGGGTCAACTAGTCAGACTTAGAAGAGAAATATTCCCAGCAAGCCCGTTTCCTAGTATTAATTCGGGCGGGAGTAATATTTCCACGTAAGCGTCATTTCATACGAAAGAAAACCGAGGTACCGACATCGAGGAAGTCTCAACGACAAATAATTAGTCGCAAGAATCCTGACCAACGGGTATGTTGCAAATGTCGTAGACCGGGAGTCCCGCAGCGCAATAGATATTAGATCATGCTGATATGCCTGTTGCATTGATAGCAAGGAAGATGTGGCACGGGCGAGCCTTTCGTAATTCGCCTTCAGGTCAGAGCATAATCCCTCGCTTTCTGAAGTAAGATATATTCATACAATATGTTAACAAAACAATGCATTATGGTTTTCTAATCCAAAATGTGATTCTTGTCTTACTTCAATGAAAAGATCGTCAGTGTATTTATTAACCTGTGCTGAATTGCCTAATTTGGGTAACCTGTCATTTTGAAAAGAGAAAAGGGAGGAT
>NW_028234442.1:23592353-23597353 GCF_977035675.1 Penaeus japonicus
ACTTGCTTGCTTGCTTACTTGCTTGCTTGCTTGCTTGCTTGCTTGCTTGCTTGCCTGCTTGCTTGCTTGCTTGCGAAAGAGGAAGACATTATAAAGACGGGCAACGGATCGAGAAGCCACAGTGTGTCGTAATCACAGGAGGACATACAGTAATTCGTGAAAAAAAATTAATAAGGAAATAACATAAGGAAATACAAAACCACAGCGTTTCAATTAAAACCACTAGACTCCGTTATAAATGTAGCTGCAATTTAGTGTTTGAACTCGAATTAAAACACTAAATTCAGAATATATACGTTTATATATGTAAATGCATATGTATGTGTGTGTGTGTGTGTGTATTCATGTATGTATATATATATATATTTATATATTTATTCATTTATTCTACGCGTTTTACTCATTGCCAAAATTCACTGGATCGGGGAGCTTCTTTTTGCTGACTGAGTTTGCTTGTAAATGTTAATGTTCCTTCTTCCTTGATTCTGAATGCTACTGCTAGTCTCCATAAGGTTGATTTATGCCGTGTGCTTGCTTGCTTGCTTGCTTGCCTGCTTGCTTGCTTGCTTGCGAAAGAGGAAGACATTATAAAGACGGGCAACGGATCGAGAAGCCACAGTGTGTCGTAATCACAGGAGGACATACAGTAATTCGTGAAAAAAAATTAATAAGGAAATAACATAAGGAAATACAAAACCACAGCGTTTCAATTAAAACCACTAGACTCCGTTATAAATGTAGCTGCAATTTAGTGTTTGAACTCGAATTAAAACACTAAATTCAGAATATATACGTTTATATATGTAAATGCATATGTATGTGTGTGTGTGTGTGTGTGTGTGTGTGTGTGTGTGTGTGTGTGTGTGTGTATTCATGTATGTATATATATGTGTGTGTGCGCACACGCGCGCATTGAGCCTGCTCTAGGAATATGATGAAACCTATTACCATAGTAGGCATAGCTTATCCTTATCTAAAGTGCTAAGATGTCGATAGCGCAGCCACGCCATGCTGCTAAGATAATGAGGCTGGCCCGAGAGGCGAAATGCCGATAGCAATAGCAGCTCTGATAGAGATCTCGTATCTACACACCCACGTCCGTAAAGGTGCATATCTACGCCGATGTTAAATCAGTATACCTTTAGATTTCCTGCTTGTAAGGAGGCGATAAGATTAGCTTCCTGAATAGCTAATCTCCGGCGGCAGGGCGGCAGGACCCGAGGATTCATTTACATGATTGGTAATTCTAAGGATTAGCATTGCTATTTTTCTTCTCGTAATAATCGTTATCAATCTTATGGTTATTTCTAGTCATATTATTCACATTACCTTTGATATAAATCACATTTTCATTTCATTAATTTTGTCATCATCATAAAAATCATCAATATCATTAAAGCCTTTTTGCAATAATACTAATATAAATTCCGGTTATTATAGTAAAAAACCCCCAAAAAATAGAAATAATAGCTGTATGGTAATCTTCCTATCAATATTGATGATAAAAGTACGTACATATTAGCAATAAATTATAACAATAATGGAAGCAGATTACTACTACCACAAAACATAATAAGAGTAAGTAATGAAACTAAAGTGATGGTTACAACTAGGCCTATTAAAATAATGCTAATCATAATAGCAATAGTACTGCTATTAAGATTATCAACACAATTACTATCATAATGACACATAATAATAATGGTAATAATAAATAGTTATGATATATGATAACGATAATAAGATAAATAGTAAAAAAAAAGGGTAAATCAGCTGATTTGACTATCGTTAGTATGATAATGAGTGAACATTATAATTATCATGATGATTATAATGATAATGATAATAACAATAATGGTACTTGTAACGATGATGTTAATAGTGATAGTGAGATAATGATGATGGTGATAATGATGATGGTGATAATGATAGTGATGAAAACGATGATTGTGATGAGGATAATGATAACAACAAGAGCAGCAACACGTACTGTTACTCAAATTAGTTGGATTGCATTGTTGATCTCAAAATAGATAATGTAATAGACTCAGACTCATCGCCAACCTATTTTCCGAAGCACGGCGCCAATGCCAAAGGAATTTGTCAACACATTCCCTGTGCTTCTTTTTCTTTGACTCGAACGCCTCTCTCACCCCATGCACATGACCGCGTGGCCAATGCGAGGGAGGAAGAGAAAAAGGGAAACAAGGAGAAATACTAAGAAGAAAGAGAGAGAGAGAGAAAAAAAACACATGCGAGGGAGGAGGTAAGGAAGGGAAACAAGGAGATATACTAAGAAGAGAGAGAGAGAGAGAGAGAGAGAGAGAGAGAGAGAGAGAGAGAGAGAGAGAGAGAGAGAGAGAAAACACATTCGAGGGAGGAGGTAAGGAAGGGAAATAAGGAGAAATACTAAGAAGAGAGAGAGAGAGAAAAAACACATTCGAGGGAGGAGGTAAGGAAGGGAAATAAGGAGAAATACTAAGAAGAGAGAGAGAGAGAAAAAACACATTCGAGGGAGGAGGTAAGGAAGGGAAACAAGGAGAAATACTAAGAAGAGAGAGAGAGAGAGAGAGAGAGAGAGAGAGAGAGAGAGAGAGAGAGAGAGAGAGAGAGAGAGAGAGAGAGAGAGAGAGAGAGAGAGAAAACACATGCGAGGGAGGAGGAAAGGAAGGGAAACAAGGAGAAATACTAAGAAGAGAGAGAGAGAGAGAAAAAAAAAAAAAAACAAATACGAGGGAGGAGGAAAGGAAGAGGAACAAGGAGAAATACTAAGAAGGGAGAGAGAGAGAAAAAACACCAACGACAAAAAAGACGGAAACGACCATTGGTTTAACCGCCAAATTGACTCAATGACCTCCAAAAAGATATGGTTTTATTGCAATAGTTTGGGTTCGCTTTCATTAATTTCCCTATGCTCATTTTTACCCGCGTTTTGTCTGAATAACATGAATTACAGGCTAAGTATGTACATACGGTATATATGAGTGTATTCACACACACACACACACACGTGTGTGTGTGTGCTTGTGTGTGTGTGTGTGTGTGTGTGTGTGTGTGTGTGTGTGTGTGTGTGTGTGTGTGTGTGTGTGTGTGTGTGTGTGCTATCATATGCGCCATTATGATAGTATATAATTATGATAGTGTATATATATGTATATGCATATGCATATATATATATATATATATATATATATATATATATATATATATATATATATATATATATATATGTATATGAATGTATGTATATATGTATGTATGAATATTATATATACATATATATCTATATCTCTCTCTCTATCTCTCTCTCTCTCTCTCTCTCTCTATATATATATATATATATATATATATATATATATATATATATAGTATATATATATATATATATATATATATATATATATATAAAGAGAGTGAGGGAGAGAGAGAGGCGAGGCAGCGCCAGCGCGGCCACTGCCAACTGCACACCTGAGCGCGCTCCAAGGGCCACGGGACGCCTCGAGGGCTAGCGCCGCTGCCTCTGCCAGGACTCCTTGCATGCACACGCGCACGCACACACGCGGGGGAGGAGGAGGGGCGTCCGGGTGGGGGTGGGGGGGGTGTCCCACATACTCATACAAACAAATGCATGTATGTATGTATAGGTACGTATGTATGTATGTATATATATTTATGTATATGTATGTACGTATGTATCTACCTATCTATCTGCATATATATACACACACACACAAACACACATTAGTATGTCTACCGACACACACACACACATATGTCGTCGTGTGTGTGCATGTCGAGAGCGAGAGAGAGCGAGAGAGAGCGAGAGAGCGAGCCCAGCCGCCCACCCCAGACGCCCACCGCAAGGGGTCCAAGACGGGGAGGGGAATCCCCGCCCAGGACGGGTTCCGCGGGGGTTGGTGTCCTGCGCACGGGCTATTTTGAGAGGCTGATTTGCCGCTTGAATTCTCGCGGTAACAAATCCTCGATCGCCAATCTGCTCTCCTAACTAACCAAGTCATTGAAAAGAAAAAATATAGAAACACATTTTTCAGCTTCGTTATGAATGAATATCTACCCAAGTCATTGAGAGAGAAAATATAGAAACACATTTTTCAGCTTCGTTATGAATGAATATCTACCCAAGTCATTGAGAGAGAAAATATAGAAACACATTTTTCAGCTTCGTTATGAATGAATATCTACCCAAGTCATTGAGAGAGAAAATATAGAAACACATTCTCCAGCTTCGTTATGAATGAATATCTAACCAAGTCATTGAAGAGAGAAAATATAGAAACACATTCTTCAGCTTCGTTATGAATGAATACTTGCATTAAAGGTGAAGAGTAAGTTGATGTTCGATCATTAATGATATTATGCGAACTGTGCCTAATGCAGACACCTTGTCTGACTCGATGAAGAGTTGTAGTTATCACTCGGGGAGGAAGAGGCTGAAGAAGAAGGAGGAGAAGCAAAACAGAGAGAAACTTGAGGTGAGGAAAGGAGAAAGCAGAAAAGACGATTATAAATATAGAGGAGAAAGAAAATCACAATCATAAAAAATATGCACCCCCCAATAAAAAGAAAAAGTAGAGGAAAAATAGAAGAAAGGGGAGAGAAAAAATAAGAAGCAACAAAGACAGACACAAAGACGTTAGAAGAAGAAGAAGAAGAAGAAAAAAAAGCAAACACCAAAGGTCATGGTGGTTCTCCCTATCTCGTAATCGTAACACGAAACAAGGTCAACTATTTTAGCAACTGACCTTTATATTTAGGGAAGTCCTGACCTTATCTTGCCTTATAAGGAGTAGGGGATGTGAAGGTGAAGGGGAACGCAGGAGGGAGGGGGAGGGAAAAGAGGGAGAGGGAGAGGGAGAGAGAGAGAGAAAGAGAGAGAGAGTATAGATAGATAGATAGAGAGCAGGTATAGATAGAGTAGGTATAGGTAGAGAGAGAGAGAAAGAGATAAAGAGAGAGTTGGAAGATAGGGGGAGGGGTGG
>NW_028234442.1:23637353-23662353 GCF_977035675.1 Penaeus japonicus
GTTCATCATAGAGTAAAAGTCCATAAAGAGCAATTAATGACCTATCGACAATATGTAAAATAATCATAACAATAACAATGATGATAAAAATGATGTAATGATATTAGTGATAAGGGATCAATCATAACAATGATAATGATTCTAGTGATAATAAAAATGAGTACAAATACTTATCATCATTATTTCTATTCAACCTTCTAAGTCTCTCCCCTTTCTTAAAGGTCGTTAGTTCGTGTTTGTTGCTTACTCTTTTATCCTCCCTGCTCGCCTAAATTCTGCAAAGAAATTGCATGTATGTTTGCACTCTTCCCGCGAACGGAACGGAAGATCGGAGTAAACTGCTTCCGGTTATGAAAACCACCCCCTTCTTCCCTTCTTTTGGTCTTTGGACGCACCCCCCTCAACCCTCCTCCTCTCTATTCCTCCCTATGGATGTCTTTCCTCCTCCCCCCTCCCTCTCATTCTCTCTCTTCCCCCCTTCCTCCTCCCTCCTCCCTCTCATTCCCTCTCTCCCCCCCTTCCTCCCATCCCTCCCTCTCATTCTCTCTTCTTCCCCCTTCCTCCTCCCCCCTCCCTCTCATTCTCTCTCTTCCCCCCTTCCTCCTCCCTCCTCCTTCTCATTCTCTCTTCTCCCCCCTTCCTCCCATCCCTCCCTCTCATTCTCTCTTCTCCCCCCTCCCTCTCATTCTATCTCTTCCCCCCTTCCTCCCATCCCTCCTCCCTCTCATTCCCTCTCTCCCCCCCTTCCTCCCATCCCTCCCCCAGCTCCCACACAGGATCCTTAACCGAATAATGGCAGTTTCTCCGCCCAGGTGCCCTGACTTCGCTCCCTTCGCACCTCCTTCTCAACCCCCGCCCCCCCCCCCCCCGTGCCGCTCCCTTCTTGCTCTCTTTCGTTTCCCCTTTCTTCTTCTTCCACCTTCGTCCCCCATCTGCACCCCCTGTACTCCCCCCCCCCTCCTTCTACTTCCGCCTCCCCTGTCCCCCTTTTCCCTTCCCACCGCCCCGAGCGCTAACTGATCGGTTTAATCTCCTCTTGTTCGTCGTGTCGCCCTCAGTTATTGAATGGTTACCTTTTACTCGTAAGCTGATATATTTTTGTATTTATCAACCGTGTGAAATCAATCAAGCAATGTAATTCATAGTGAAACTAAATGTTATTTGTTCCCGGTTTTCGCAGTTCGACGATGACGAAGAAAGAAAGAAAGAAAAAAGAAAAAAAAAAGAAGAAAGCATCAACAGAAGAACCACAACGCCATCGCGTCTAAGGCATTTATATAACGCATTTCCCGATTAGCGAAATCATTCGCAATTCCCGGCGTTCGTTGTCTGCTCGTTCTTGATGTGAGGGAAAGGGCGACGCGAAGGGGACGCCACTCACCCTGAGCCTTAGGGGCGTGGGGTCTTGGGTTTCGGAGGGGGTCCAGAAGGAAAGGAGGGGCCTGGAAGGGGCCTTAAAAAATGGGTGCAGAGGGGGAAGGGGGGCTGGGTCTGAAAAGGGGCTCCAAGAGGGCTTGAAATGGGGTCTAGGGGAGATGGGGTCTAGAAAGTGGATCTATGAGGGTCTATCTACGGGAGTCAGGGGCTTGGCATGGGGTTGAGGTGGTGCTGGGTGGGGGGGGGGGAGGAGTAAAGGCCTGGCAGTGGTGGGATTTCGGGCACAAGATAAAAGAGATAAAATGTGCATATCAACGGATAGAGGGAGAGGGTGTGCATGGAAGAAGGTCGGGGAAGGGGGGCTTGAAGGAAGCACATTGTCACTCTGTTGTCCTTAATCAAAGGCATCATCTGAGGTGTATTATCACGGGGTGGGGGGGGGGGGAGGAGTCTGGGTTTGCAAACGAAGGAAGTCTTTGTTCTTGCTCCTCCCCTTCTTCCCCCCCCCCCCCCCCCCCGTCGCACCCTCTCTTGGTCTCTTGTTCCCTCCCGTTCGATCAGGCTCTCTCCTGGCGCGTCTTCAGACGTTCCTTCTTCTCTCATCCCTCTTCTTCTTTCTCTTTCTCCTCGCCGTCACTTCCTTCCTTTTCTTCCACTACTATTTATCATAATCAGTTTCGCCATTTGGTTTGTTATACCATTATTATCATTATGATTATTATCATTACTAGTATCCTTCTTATCATCATCATCATCATCTCTACCGTCCCCACCTCCATCATCTTCAGTATCATCATCATCATCATCATCATCACAAACTCCTTCCTTACCCCCCCCCCCCTCCACCTCCTTCCCCAGACGCCCTTGTAAGCGCCAAGGAGATCCTGGCGTGTAACGAGAGGCTTCCTGAAGACCCATGCAGATGGCTAAGGACTCCGGTGCGCAGATGGAAGGAGCGACGCGACCACTTGCGAGAGAGACGACAGGTTCTGCCTTACTAACTACGTACTAAAGGTCTTTTTTATTTTCCTATTTCTGTGCCAGAACACCACGGTCTTCGTTTCCCCCAACACCAACTATACGACTTCGATTATCATCACCATCACAGCTTCATCGTCCCCTACTTCACCACAGCTACCACTGTCCATACCATCGCCTCCATGGCAGTCCTACTGACGCTACCATGACTATTACTACCCCCACTATCATACTACCGTGGTCATTACTACCACCACAACCATCACCACACACCGATATGGTGTACTTCCAGCAAATGTACCCAAAGTTTGGAATTCTTAAGGCAAATAGGTATAATATCATGAGTTAAGAGAAGGTATATCATCAGTAACGTAACATTAATAGCATGGTGCGGTCTGTTTTTTGGCTTGAAAAGTTGATTAAATAATCCTAAATGCTATGTATGTATATGAAAAGACTCAAGAATTAAGTCAACCTGAATACGAAGTCACACACAGCTATATCTGCTAAACTTGCCGCTTATCTCATTTGCTGTTTTTAATTGAATTTCTGATGTTAAATGTCCGTTCATTTATTCATTTTACAGCAGCTTCATGGAGGAGGGTAAAATTGTTTTGCCTACCCACTCATCACTAACTTTAAAGGTTCTTACGTTGGTATTATCTTTCCACCCGCCCTATCTTTTCCTTCTCATTTGAATTTCCGTTCAGTGGCGAGAACAAAACGGGTAAACACAATAGTTTGCTCCGTCACACTCGCAAACATGCTTAACCTAACCTGCGTGGACATTAAGTTCGCGTTTCGTTTTCTTTCTTCTATAGACAGACTTACAGTTTACAATAGCCTAATATGGCGTATGTCAGCGAGATCTTTAGGTAAACATTTTCAATGATCGACTGTAGTATTTACTTTATTCTCAAGAAAAGCGTCAAATACTCTTTACGTGTGATAACCACTGGACTCTACCAGAAAGGCCCAACTTACCCTCCAGCTCTGCTAATGAAGGTAAGTAGAGTATGGTTTGGAGCCAATTATTTATGCATTAGAGCTTTGTTTTTTAACGGCCAGCTTGTTTGATGTTCTTGGCCCTGTCAGTGTGAGATTCGAGATGTAAATTAAATCTAAATGTAGATCTAAAATAAAATGGTTTGTATAAAGCTCAATTTCGCAAAAGTAAGCGGTAGTGAATTATTATTTGCCTTTGCCAGAGATCAATTATATATATACATATATATATATATATTATAAATATATATATATATTAAGATAATATTTATATATATATATATATAATATAACAAACATATATTATATTTATCTATACTATATATATATATATATACATATTTATATATATATATATAGATTTATCTATACTATATATATATATTATAAAATAATATATAATATATTTATCTTTACTGAATATATAATATGTATATATATATATATATAATATATGTATATATATATAATATATTTATGTGTAGATACTATCTATATATGTAATATGTGTGTATATGTCTATATATGTAATGTGGAATATGTAAGTATATATATCCATATATTTATATGTATATGTATATATGTATGTATACATAATACATACATACATACATATATATATATATATATATATATATATATATATATATATATATATATATGTATCTATATGGATAGATAGATAGATAGATTATTATATGTACATATACATATATACATATATGTATATGTAAATATGTATATATACATATATGTATATGTATATATGTATATATATTTGTTAATATATATGTATATATATGTATAATTTTGAATATATATATTTTGCATGAATAGTAAAAAATATTTTATATATACAAAGATATAAATGTATATGTATACAAATACTTATATACATATACTTTTGTAACTTTGCATATATAAGATATTTTTTTTCTATTCATGCAAAAAATATATATAAATTCAAAATTATATATATATATACATTTATACATACACACACACACACACACACACACACACACACACACACACACACACACAAAATTTTATATATATATATATATATATATATTATATATATACTAATATTCTATATATATTTTTATATATATTCATATATATAATATATATATTATTTAATATATATTTATTATATATATATATTTATATATATACATACTTATATATATTCTATTATATATATCATATATATGATATATATATAGTTTTTATATATATATAACAATAATAATAATAATAATAATAATGATAATAATAATAATAATAATAATGATAAAACACTGCCACAGTTCATATTGTGGCAGTGTTTTATTATATCTGTATTGTGCACGTGTTTGTGTTTTGTGATTCATATATGTATGTGTATGTATATATATATGTCTGTGTATGTATATATGTTCATATACATCTCTCTCTCTCTCTCTCTCTCTCTCTCTCTCTCTCTCTCTCTATATATATATATATATATATATATATATATATATATATATATATATATATGTATGTGTGTGTGTGTGTGTGTATGTGTGTTTATGATTTATATATACGTATGTACATAAGAATATCTATACAAACACACGCTCTCTCTCTCATACACACATATTTATTTATATATATTTATATACATATTATTTAAATGTAAATTATTCAATTTTTTAATCATTCTTATTGTCTTCCTATCTTCCATTAAAAAATTAAAATGTAGATTGATTTTTCTGTGAAAGCCAACTACATTTCCTGCCTTGTGGAACGGAGAGAAAGTCGAGTAAGTTTCTCACTTTCTTTTCGCAGCGATTTCGACCATTAAAAAAATGGGGAAACAGTCAAAGGCGGGACCTTTGACTTCTAGGGCAGTCCAAGGCTTTTTATGGGATTCAACGGGCAATAATACGATGCAAAAAGAGGCTGTGTATGAATAGGATCAATGAAACATCACACTCCTCATACGCATGTTATTTTGTGTTGACGGTCGGTCGGCGCATACTAAAACCCACGCTGTTTTGTATGGAAATGAACTCTCTCAGCAAGTCAGTTATCTTTAACTAAATCAGACACTGCCTCATTATTTTCCTGCACAGCGCCGTCATATTCTTATTTACTATATGCCCTATAAGGAAGATTGTACATAGAATGCGACATAACACTGAGCGCCATCTTTGTTTACAAATGTGACGTAACGAATGGCCTGTCACAAGCTGGCTTTGTATTGAAAATCAACCTCGTTGAGAACTGACTGGCTTCAATTGCCCTAACCAGGTAAACACTAATTAAAATGTCAAAAATAGATATTAAGTCAAAGTAACCCGCCAAACTTGGTCGCGTAGATCAACTAAAGATCCAAGGAATAGATCTAGGGAAATGGTCTGTCTGGATTTGATGATGTTCCCACTGCAATAATTCTGCGTTAATCTTTCATGGCGCATTTATTGGCTATGAAATAAGGCAATAACCTCGACAGTTGTTTTGGCGCAGCAATGCCGTCGTTATTTTGGGACACAAACAACACAACACGGCAATGCCCATATTCGGGATTTAAGCAAGGCAAGGTCCCAAAAGACAATCTTCTCCTCAAAAGTGAAACAGTTTTAAGAGAGATAATAATAAAGATCTCCCGTTTGTCCACAATTCTTTGTGCAATTCGCCCAAAGAAAAGGCAACTCGAATCACAAACGAATCGCGTAGTTGTTTCCGCATGTAGATGAACAGCGATAGTGATGGCGATGCGACGGAGATAGCGATTGATATGGAAGCAAGAAGTGCAGTAATGATGCAGTAATCATTACCAGCATCACAGCTGCAAGTCGCCATGCATTATCCATGACATTCGATTGGCAAAGTGGGTTTCATCATCATGATAATCGACGCTGTTCTCTTGTCGCCTGCTCCGTTCCGACTCGGCTCCGTCTCGTGCCGGCCAACGTGAGGCTTGTGCGCGGCGGAAACAGGGAAGAAGGAAAGGCCAGATGAAGGTCGGGGAACATGAATACAATCAACATCCATTTCTATAGAACACACACACACATACACATGAGCATGCCCATGCCCGTGCACATGCACATGCACAAACACATACACATACACATGCACATGCACACATACAAATACAGATACACAGATACACTTACACACAGATACACATACACACACAGATACACATACACATACACATACACACACATATACATACACATACACATAAAAATATACATTGACACGCACACCCCCACAAACACGCGCGCACATATATGTATATATATATATATATATATATATATATATATATATATATATATATATATATATATATGTATATTATATTTATATATGTATATTACTCATTATTTATGTATATTTAATAATATATTATTTATATGTATGTAATATATCTATTCAAAATATATATGTATATTATATCTATATTTATATTATCTATATATTATATCTTATTTGTATATATTTATATATATAAGTATATATATATAGTATATATATACGTTATACATATATATATATATATTTATATATATATATATGATAATATATATATATCTAATATATATATATATATGCTATAAATATATATATATATATATATATATTTATTATATTTATATTATATATATATATAAATATATATATATATATATATATATATATATATATATATATATATAATATTAATATTATATATATATAATTATACAGTGATGTGACGAGAGAGGAGAGAGAGTAGAGGAGAGATGTGATAAAACAAAACAGCTTGTTTGATGAACTTATCTACTTTGGATGCGGTCATCTTACTTGTTTTAGAATAACGTAAAATTGATTCATAAATCGTCTAACTCGTACGAAGGAAAGATGTTAGAATTTCTTTTGATTAAAAAGCTTCCCAATTTTAACTTAAGTGCTTGGTGGGAAAAGCATTCCTTAACCATTCTTCGGTGACCTGATGCAGCCATTGTTCCTGTCATCCTTTCTAGTATATATTCTTGTCAAAATTTACTTCTACTATTAATTTTTTGGTTTGCTTATGCCTGATGAGGAACTTTCAATAAAAGTTCGAAATGTCGCAAGTTTTTCTTTTCTTATTGTGGCAGTGTTTTATTATATCTGTGGTGTGTACGTTACTGTGTTTGTATTATACATACATACATACATACATACATATATATATATATATATATATATATATATATATATATATATATATAGAGATATTATGTTATTATATATTGTTAATATTTACATATATATACTTTTATATATGTACATTTATATATATACTATATATGGCATAGAAGTTATATATATATTTTATATATATATTTTATATATATAATATATATTTATATATATATATATATATATGTATGTATCTAATTTATATATCTCAGATAATATATAGATTTTATATTTCTTTTAATATACTTTATATATATATATTATATATGATATATATATATATATATATATGTATATTATATTACACATAACTCCATATTATATATATATATATATACTAAATATATATCTAATTATATTTATATATATATATTGTGTATATATAGCATATATATATATGGATATAGTATAATGAGATGATATATTACATAGATATATGCCACATTTATCATTGAAAGATATATAGTTATATATATAGATATGTATATATACCTATATATGTATATATATAATTTATATATATGTATAATGTATAATATATCTGTATATATATTTATATTTTATGTATATATATACTTATATATATGTATTATATATACATATATATGTATATATATATATATGTATATATAGATCTATGTAGATATATGTATATAACATATATATATTAACATATATATATATATTGAATATTATATATTATATCACATTAGTTTTTATATATATATATGTATGTGCATTAGTATAAATATTTTATGTATACATATATACATATATTATTATACATATATATATATATATATATATATATATATAGTATATATATATATTATATATATATATATGTTTATTGACATATATACATGTATATATATATAAAAACCACATACACACACACACACACCTTTATATATATATATAGTTATATATATATATATACATAAATGTATATACGTATTTAGATAGATATATTGATATAGTAATTTTATATACATTGACACCATATATATATATATATATACATATATACATATACTATAATTATATATTTACATATATATATACATACTTATATATATATATATATATTATATATAATATATATGCCATATATTACTTAATATTATACCATATATATAAAGTATTGTATATATTACATATATACGCAATATTTTATAAATACTTATATATGAACAATACATATATATATTACATATCTACATATATATTATATATATATATATATATTTATATATATACTAGATATATATATATATAAATAATATATATATATTATATCCTATATATATATATAAGTATAATATTAAAATATATGTATACCTATATATTTATCTATATATATATAATATATAAATATATATATATATATCTTTGTATATGATATATATAACATCTATACATTTATATATATATATTATATACTTTATATACTAAATAAATATAGTATATATACATATATATATATATGAATATATATATATATATACCCAATATATATATATATATATAGATTATATTTATTATATATTACATATATACATTATTATATAAATATCTATATACATATATATGTAATATATTATATATATATATTTATATATATATATATATATATATAATATATATATATACTTATATATAATATACATTTATATATAAATAATATGTTTTATAGTATATACATATATATATATATAATACATATTTTATATGTATATGATATATTTTATATATCTATCTCTCTCTCTCTCTATATATATATATATATATATATATATATATATATTATATATATATATATACATATATTTATCTATATTATACATATATATGTATAATATATATATATATATAATTATCTATATATATAAATATATATATGTATATATATATATATATATATATATATAGAGAGAAAGGGAGAGAGAGAGGAGAGAGGAGAGATCGGAGAGAGAGAGAGAGAAAGAGAGAGAAAGTTTCCGTGTGCGAGTGTGTGTGTTTGTGCGTGTGTTTGTGTGTGTGTGTGTTGTGTGTGTTGATGTATTGTGTGTTAGTGTGTGTGTGTGTGTATGATGCTTATATATGATATATATATGTATATATACTATATATATATATATATATATATTATATATATGTATATATATATATATATATATATATATATATATATAATTTATATATATAATATATATATACGTATTATATATGTATATGCATATATATAATATATATATATATATATATATATATATATTATATATATATATATCTATCTATATATATTTATATATATATACAATTACATATATATGTTGGATATATATATATATATATGAATATCTATATATAAATATATATTTATATATATATATATATTACAACATATATATATATATATATACATATATATAATATCGGTATATTTATATACATATAATTATGTTATATACATATATATGTATATATGTATATGGTTATATATATATATATATATCTATAATATCTATATATATACATTCTAGGTATATATATATATATATATACATATATAGTATATATATATATATATATATATATATATTATATATATATATGTATATATATTATATTATATATATCGATATATATATTATATAAATATATTATGTAATATATATCCTTATCGATATATATATATTATATATATATATATATATTATATATATATGTATATATATATATATTATATATCCTTATTTATATATATATTTGAATATGATAGTTTATATTAATATATTTTTATATATATATAAATGTACATATATTGTATATATTTACATATATATGTATATATATATATATCTATATATATATATAATTATATATATATATATTATAATATATATATATAATATATATATATATATATATATACATATATATATACATATTTACATATGTTATATATATATATCATATATATCTATATATATATATAATATACATATATATATATATTATATGCATTATATATATATATATGTGGGTGTGTGTGTGTGTTGTGTGTGTGTGTGTGTGTGTGTGTGTGTGTGTGTGTGTGTGTGTGTGTTTGTGTGTGTGTGTGTGTTTTGTGTAGAATATACATTTATATGTAGTATTATATATATATATATATAGTATTATATATAAATGATGATATATATATATATATATATATATATATATATATTATTACATATACACACACATATATATGGATATATAACATATATATATATATTATTATTAATATATATATCATAATATATATTATTATATATATATATTCATATATATATATATATCGATATATATGTCTTATATATATTTAGTATATACATTATATTACATATTACTCACATATATATATATATATATAGTGTGTGTGTCTGTGTGTTGTGTGGTGTGTGTGTGTTATGTGCTGTGTATATATACTATATATAGATATATGTATATATAATACATAATATATATATATATATATTACATATATATATATATAACATATAGACATATATATATAGATATATATGTTTAATATATATATATATAGGTATTATACATATTTATATATATATATATATAATATATTATATATATATATATATTAATTTTAATATATATATATATATATTTGCATATATACTATTTATATATTTTTCTCTATGTATCTACTATATATTTATATATAATATATATGTTATATATATAATATATATATATATATTAATATGTTATATACTTATGTATATATTATTAATATATATGTATATATATATATATATATATATATATATATATATATATTGTAATACATATATATATATATTGTATATTTATGTAATATATATATATATATTTACTATAAATATATTATATATAATATATATTATTATACACTTATATATATATATATATATGATATATATGTATGTAAAATGGATATATATGTATATTTTTTACATATGTACGATGTGTACATATATATATATATATTATATATACTATACTATATATATATATATAATATATACCTATATATATAATATTTATATATATATTTGTATATGTACATATTTATATATATTTATATATATGTATTATTTATTCAAATTTTATACATGCACATACACACCTTATATACATATATATTTATATATAGATATATATACATATATGTATATATTATATATTATAGATAGATTGATATATATATTATATACATTATATATTACATATATATATGTATATATATATATATATATATATATTTATATATTATAATATATATATTATATATATATATACATATACTTTTTTTTTGGTTTATAATCTTATCTATCTCATATATTGTATACTATATATTCTATTATATATATATATATATATATATATATATACATATATATATATATTTATATATATATGATAATTAGATAGATACATATAATCAGGGACGTTTTGTTATACATTATATATATTCATAAATATATATATATATATATATATATATTACTATATATACTATATATAAAATATTATTTATATATATATATATATATATGTAATATATATTTATACATATATTTTAAAATATATATATATATATATATATATATATTATATATATATATACATATATATGAATATTTATATATATATTTATATATATATATATATATATATATATTATATATATATATTATATATATATAGATAGTATATACATATATATATAAATTAAATACTACATATACATATACACATGCATATAAGTATATATATATGTATATTATATATATATACTATATATTATATATATATTATATAGTATATATATATATATATAGTTACATATGTTATATATATATATTATATATATATATGTTATATATATATAGAATTATATATATATATTATATATATATATCTATATATCATTACATAGTGATATTTATATATAGATATATATGCATTATATATATTAATATATATATATATATTATATATATATATATAGTATATATATGTATATTTTTATGTTTATTTACTGTTTTTACATATGTGTAGATATATATGGTATCTATATGTATATATATATATATATATGTATATATATATATATATATATATAATTCATATATACTATATATATTTATATATCTAAATATATATATATGTATATATACATATATATAGATATATTGTGTATATATATATATATATATTATATATATATATTACATGTATATATATATACATACATTACATATTATATCCATTTATATATATATATTTATATACATATATATCGTATCTATATATTATATATTTATATACCATATATATATTGTGAATATATAGTTATATTTATATATATTACATATAAAATGTACTTATATTCTATATTTAGACATATATATTCATATTTTATATATATATATATATATATATTATATATATAGTATATGGTATATATATATATATATAGATTATATATACACGTGTGTGTGTGTGTGGGTGTGGTGTGTTTCTGTGTAGAGTTTAATATATATATATATGTTTCTATTTAATATATATATATTATATATATATATATATTTATATTCATTTGTATATATTGAAATATATATAAATTAAGTATATATTCAAATGTATATACTATATATATATATATATATAGATTCATATTTATATATATATAATATATATATATATATTATATATAATATATATTTCTACACAGGAAACCACACACACACACCACACACACACCACTCATGTGTATATATATATGGTGTGTGGGTTTATGTGTGATTGTGTGTGTGGTCGTGTGTGTAGGTGGTGTGTTTCTGTGTAGAAATATAAATATGTCTATATTATAATATATATATATATATATATGTCATATATAGTTACTATTATATATTTATATTTCTATATATATTTACATGACATATATTAATATCTTAATATATATGCATACATACATATATATATATATAATTATATATATATAATATATATATATATATATATATATATATTATATATATTATATACTACATTATATACATTTGATCATTGGACATATATGGATATATATTATTATATATGTAGTTATATATATATATATATATATATATATATATATATAAATATATATTATAAATAAAGAATATTTCATATATATATATATTGTTTATATATATTACTATCATATATATTATATATATATATATCTATATATTTATAGTGCATAACTATATGAATATATATATATATATAGCTATATATATATATATATCATAGTTATCAGAGATATATATATATAATCCTTCTTTTATATATATATGATATATATAGATAGATAAGATAGATATTATAGATTTCGATAGATGCTTATAATCAGAGTTAGTATTTATTTCTAGTATCGATATATATTCATATATATATAGTATATATATTATATATATATATATATATATACGATATATATATATGAATTTATATTATCATAATAATTATGCACATATATGCATATATATAATAGTATTATATATATATATAGATATAATATATATATTATATAAGCATATATATATCACTATATATATAATATATATATATATATATTATATATAATTAGATATTAATTAGGCTATATAGATATAGATAGGTTACATATATATCAACGTTTGTATATAAATATATTACATAATATATATATATATATGTGTATAATATTATATATATATATATATATACTATCATATTTATTATTATATATATATGTATATATATTTACTACATACTTATATATATATATGAAAATCTTATATATAATATATGTACATATTATATTATATATGTATATATATATATTTATATATATATAATATATTTAATATATATATATATATATGACTTGCAAAACACTCTTCGTGTTGTAATGAGCAGGAATAAAACCCACTATACCACAAAACAGATTTATTGAAAATGATGACGAAACAGCTTTCGGGATCCATCTGGATCCCATCTTCAGGTCTGAGGAGAAAGAGAACAAGGGGTATATATAAAAGGGCTAAAGGGGGGAGAAAACAGGGCGTGCTAGAAGGTCAAGGCTAGGGGGGGAGGACAGAGATGGAGGGAACGGAAAACGGAGGCAGGCGGCGGAACAGGGAACGGAAACAGGGGCAGGTCAGATCAGGTCATAGGTCCGGCGGTCATGTGTGGAACGGGTGTCCGGGGGTTATAAGGTAACAAGCGGAGAATGTGCGCGAGGATTAGGAGACCATCAGGCAGGAGGGAAGGAAAAACCACTGTTTAAGGTTGACATTTGCAGCCTGTTGATGAGACGAGAAGATTCACCAATCTGCGCGGCATGGGACATCAGCGGAAGGCGAACAGGAATGCGTGAGAGCTGACCAATCTATGCGATGTTCCTGTGTCCCATTAGGTGGCAGAGCAGAGGGAGCGTTGTTGGTGCCTGTCCCCTGGAAAACGGCTTTTTTTTTTTTTTTTTGCTTTTTTTTTTGTTACTTGTGTTGGGACACACGTTTGTTGAGACAGGCGCCAAGTGGGTCCCCGAAGTATTGCTTCTCACAGGGAGGAGCAGGGGGATGGCATAGGTGCCTATCTTGGCAGACGAAGGAGGACGGGATGTGTGGACCAGGTTGCGGACGGAGAGAGTGTTAACCTGGCGACAGGTAAGCCTGCAGTTTGGAGAGGGTGCCAGTCGAAGCGACGAAGAGTGAGTGGATTTCCTCGGTATTAAGAAGATCTGAGGACCGGCAGGTGAGAAGTCTCTCTGGGGGGAGGATCCTGGTTAGAAGGTAACGTCGGGCGTTGGAGAGCGCGGCCAGGCGTCAAGGACGAAGCGAGGGTACCTCAAGCACAGCTTGCGAAGGATCGACCGAAGAAAATCGATCTCTGACATGAGCATCCAGGTGCTGTGGCGTCACAAAATGCGGAGAGCACGGAGAAAGAGAGAAACAGAAAGGAGGAAAAGAAAGAGAGCGGTGTGGCCTGACACCTCTCTTAACATGGACGGCAGGGTGGTAGGAGAGAAGTGTATATACCATCCCGCTTGTGCATGGGTTTTCTATACACTGAAAAAGAGAGGGAGTCACCTGAGCGAGTGGACTAAGGTGTACCAAAGAAGGGGAGCTGATCGTCTACCTCCCATTCAACCTTGAAACGAATGGACGGAGAGATGAGAATTTTTCAGCTTATCCAGAAGTCCGATGGAAGAGAGCAGGATCATGGGGGCCAGAGGGCAAACGCGACGTCGGTCGACGTATTCTCAGCCAAATAGCAGGACGAAGGGAGATGGAGGGAAGAAGCTCAGCCTCAAAGGTACTCCATGAACAGGTTGGCCCAAGACAGGAGAAAGGGGGAGAGCCCATGGCGACACCGAAGGTCTGAGAGTAAAATACGTCCTTCGAAAGAGAAGAGGATTGAATCCACACACCAGACGGATCAGCTGAAGAAAGACGGCAGTAGGCAGTGGAAGGCTGGGGGTCGACTTCAGGGAGAAAGATTCCTCAGCAAGAAGGCAAAGGACATCGTTTCCGGAGCGGGACGTTCGTTGAAAAGAGATTCGACAGTCCAGACTCATCATGGTCGAGGGGCGCGTGACCCCGACGAACACGGGCGATGAAGGTGCCTGTGAAGTGGCGAAGGTGGGCGGGCGAGAAGGTGCTCCAGAAGTGAGAGTAAGGGGACTGAGACCAGCCAGGAAGGCAAGAGGGTGCGTCACAGAGCCTCGGGAGGAGAATGATTTGGGGCGCAGGGGGCCACGTCAGGTTTATGGTTTTTGGGTAACCGCATTAAGAAGTGAGGAAGGCCGGGGATATTATAAGACACCTGAACCTTTGGTAAAGGTTTCGCTTCTCAGGGCAACCGGACGCTAGCTGCTTTAGGCGACGATGTGAATGGCGGCAGCAAGTTCAGTTCACAGTGGGTTGTATCTGGTCAGGGAGAGCATACGTGGCGGACTGGTTTCGTCCAATAGGTTCCTGGGCTCTTCTGCAAGGTAGGGGACGCTTTGGTCGAGCGACACCACTACGAGTTGCCTTTTGTCAGAGAGGCACAAAAATGGTGTACATCCAATCCCTACATGTTGCTCATTTTCAATAAATATGTTTTGTGTATAGTGGGTTTATCTGCCATTATTTATATATATATATATATATATATTATATATATATATATATATATATATATATATATATATATATATATCTATGTATATATATTAGATATAATATACTACATATATAATATACATTATACATATACACATGAATATAATATATATATATTATTATATTATCTAATTATGAACAAAATATATATATATATATATATATTAATATATTATATATATATAGTACTATTATGTATATATATATATATTATATATATATATATATATATATGATATAAGATATATATAATATATTTGGTTATTCGTAATAACACTGTGTATTTATTTGAATATGTCATATATAAATATACTCTCTCCATCTCTCATTAGGCGCTCTCTCTCTCTCTCTGCGTCAAGATCTCCACTCCTCGTACAGATCTCTCGTCTCCTCTCTCTCTATATATATATAATTGAAATATATATATAAACCTATATATATATATACTACTTGATACTATACACTACATACAATTATATATATATAGGTATATAATATATATATGAGATATATTATATATTTAGATGATATATTCTGTATGGTTATGGAAAAACTAACTATATGTATATATGTTTTATATTGACCAATATATATCAGCATATTATATACCTACATATACCATACATACATACAAAGTACACGCACACACAACGACACCACACGATCAGGCACACACTGTCACACACACACACACACACACACAGAACACACACAGCACAGCACATATACTATATATATATATATATTATATATATATAGTATAACTATATATATATATATATTTATATATATATATTCTACACTACTATACATTTATAATATTAATTTTTTATATATATATATAATATATATATATATATATATATTTATGTTATTTATTTATGTGTGATAGATATGCATATAAACTATGCTATGATATAACTATATATATATATATATATAATATACCAACTTAATATATAAAGCGTAAAATATATATATATATATATATATATATGTAATAAGATATATATATTTATTTGGTATTTAAATATATATATATTATATATACATATATATATATAACAGTATACTATAGTCGGTATATATATATATCTATATATATAGTATGTAATATATGTGTGTGTGTGAGTGTATAAATATCTATGTGTGTGTGTGTGTGTGTGTAGGTGTGTTGTGGTATTCATATATCTAATATATATATATATCCTCCATACATATATATAATACGAAATATATATGAAAAAATATATATATATATATAATATATATATATATTTGTATATATAGAACGATATATACATACATTAGGTTAACATATATATCGATTTATATATATATTATATACCACTATATATATTTATATATATATTTATATATATATATATATATTAATATATATATATATATATATATATATATGAATATATAGTTATATTTATATATTTTTATTATATATAAATGTAAATATTTATATATACATATATATATATATATATATATATATATATATATAGATATATATATATGATAAAGTAGATATTATAATATATATATATCATAAGCATTAGTATATTGAAATATATATAAATTATAAACTATATATCAAATATATATACATATATATATATTATATATATATAATATATATATATATATATATATATATATATATATATATATATATTTCTACACAGAAACACACACACACACACACACACACACACTCATGTGTATATATATATGTGTGTGTGTAATATATAATATAGTGTATGTGATGAGTGTGTGTGTCGAGTGTGATGTGTAGGTGTGTATTCTGTGTAGAATATATATATGTATATGTATATGTTATATATATATATATACCAACATATTATATATATATATATTATATATAAACTAGTCTAAAAATAGACAACTAGCATTATACTTGACATATTTTCACATATATATATATATGATATATATATTACTCTTCTATATATAATAATATATTATAATATATATATATATATATTCTAGGTATATATATATATAATATATTTATATATAGATATATATTATATATACAAATAAGCATTATATATATATGATATATATATATACATATATTATATATATATAATATATATATATATATATATCTATATATATATAATATATATATATATTATATATATATATATATTATATATATAAATATATATATATATATATATATATATATAATTTATACATATATATATATTATAGTGAGATTATATATATATATATATATATATATATATATATATAATATATATCATATATATATATATATAATATATTTATATATATATATATATAATATATATATATATATATATATAATAATATAAATATTAATATATTATATATATATCTAATATATATTGTATGTCTATTCATTCTATATATATATATATATATATATATAAAGTAGTATATATATATATATATATATATATAATTGGTTAATAGTATATAATATGTTCACACACACAACACACACACTCATTTAATATATATATATATATATATATATATATATATATATATATATATATATATACTCACTATATATATAAGATACTATATATTATATATATAATATATATATATAATAATAGTCAGTATATATGTATATATGTATAATATATATATATATATTTCTATATTTTGTATATATATATATATATATATATATATATGTATTAATATATATATATATATTCACGATATCTCACACGCACACTAGCATACGCACACGTAGGGGCAATACATGACACGACGCTCAATCACACCCCCCCCTCTCTAAACGAGCACACTACACATACACAGACAATCACACACCAGAACACACACACACACAACCACACACACACACACACAATTTCACATCACACACACACACGCACATACACGCACACACACACACACACACACACACACACACACACACACACACACACACACACACACACACACACACTCACACACGCACACACACACACACACACGCACACATACATACTTGCAATTTATTATGTTCTCGTGCAGCTAGTTAGTCGGAGGAGGAAAACGAAACACGTTATTACAGAAAATACCGACTTGATGAGGGATGCATGCAATAAAAGGCGATACAAGGTTTTTTGTGCAGGATAATGTGTTTGTTAATAAGGAGAAATGCTGGTACATCATGCATTTAATCCTGCAATTAATTGATTTATTTATCTAAGGCAGCAATATAGTGGTCTTGAAGTATAGATTGCATTAACTAATTTCTGAAATCAAGGGATCGTTGAAGATTTAAATTCATACTTTATGAGTGGCCTACATTGGGTTTAATTACTTAGATGACCTTTCGTGATACAAAGGAAGCCTCGTTTCACAGCTTTCCCAAAGTTTGTATAAAATCTTTGAATCTCCATTAGCCATTAGGCAATTTAATTACTTTGTCGATCCACCGTACTGCGATTGCACTTATATATTATGTTATTTAGTTATTTCAAATGTTTTCAGCGCTCAAATTACGGAAACTTGATGAGATTAACATGACTCAGTGAAGAGCATCACCCACCCCATACACACACACACACACACACACACACACACACACACACACACACACACACACACACACACACACACACACACACATATATTCATTTGTATATTTGTACATACATATTTTACATAAGTTTGCATTTATTATAAATCAGATGGCTTAACTAAGGTGGAAAAGGGGATATATATCTAGAAATGTGTACATCAATTTTTTGTTTTGTCATTCACCATTTCTCTGAAGAATATTGTTTATGTGACTGTGATTCATGCGCGTGTAGGAGCCGTATGTTGCAGATGTCTGACCAGTGTAGGTGTTCCTTTTTGTCAATGTATAAGTAGTTGTTTATGATTTTGTACATGATTGTTAGTCTCTGCACTGGTCTTGTTGTGTGAAGGGAATTCATGTTTGTTTGTTTTTATATGCGTGCTGCATAATAGAGGTTCTTCAGTCTGCAGTGTTGCATAAGAACGAATCTTGCATGTTCCTTTGTGTTCCTGTCGATGTTGGTGACTTTGAATAAGTGTGATTAGTATTCTAGGACAGAGTGGAGAGACGAATTGTGGGCTTTGCTCATTATTTCATGTGCGGTCATGAAGGTTCTTCCTAGCCAGCCACAGCCTTTGCCACCTTATTGTTTAGGTTCGTGTTAAAACTGACAGTAATGGCGAGATGATTGTCTGAGCTGACAAAATATGATACTCGTTTATGGAAGGCTTCCGGAACACCGGGTCATGAAATAAGCACAGTACGAAAGTAAAACAGGTGTTCCGTCCATTTCATCACACGCAACAACACGTGTGTATCTTTAGAGATCTCGAAAATTGAGTAAAGAGAGTACACGAAAGCTCCGATTTGGAGGAGAGATCCTCCTGTTGTGCCGTAGCGGGAGGAGAGGGACTGGTGACAGTCTTTTGTGTAGGACTGGAGCGAAATAAGGAGCAGAATCGTGACCACTTGCGATGAATTATTATGATTCATAGGACTAATTTCAACTCTTTTTGAGAGTCTATAAGAATGTTTTGAAACAAGCGAAACCCTTGATTGGCCCTGTCGTTGATGTACTAGAGCGTAGCAACAGGTGGAAGCTGGCAAAACATTTGATAGATCTTGTCTAGAAGAAAGTTGAAGCAAGTGGTTGTGTCAAGAGATGGTAAAGGGGCAAGAGTAGGATAAACATACAGACTCGGAATTCCAAGATCAGTCTACGGTCAAATATATAAGATGATTTTTTGTAGAACACAATTTAGCGTGACTTGTGAACCGCCCAAGCAGTAAATCGCTGACTCCAGGTGAGAAATCCTTGAGGTGTGTTCTCTTTCCTGCGTGTTTCTGGCGAGTGTATTCTTGTATTCTTGCGTGTTTGGTGCGAGTCCTTTGTGCGATCACTTGAAGTAGTTTGGACGGCTATTTTCGGAGGCATTGCGTTAGGATTTGGTATGGCGGGATTTTGATGAATGTACACGCATACACACATACACGCATACATACACATTTATACATATATATCTATCTCTATCTATATATATGTATATATCTATATACATATATACATACATATACATATATATATACATATATATATATATACATATATACATATATACATATATACACACATGTGTTTACATACATACATATATATATATATATATATATATATATATATATATATATACATATATACACAGTATATACATACATACATATATCTATGTGTGTGTGTGTGTGTCTGTATGTGTATTTGTATATGTACACACCGCATTCTTCCTCATGTGTGTAATTATTAGGGGTAAGGATAAAGGATAAGCCAGATTTGCGGAGCAGATGCTACGCCGGGCTCGTATGCACCGAGACGAGCCCGCCAATTATTAGGGGGATAATGGCCATCAGACAGACTTTCAGCGAATCTGCGTTAAAGCGCGCAATAGCTTGGCTCTCGCCCTCTGGTTGCAAGGCGCTCGAGAGCAACCAGAATTACACAAAGTGAGCCATTTCCGGCATCCTCCTCCACCTGTCTGGAGTCTTCCTTCCCTCTCTATCTCCCTCCTTACTCCCTTTCTCTTTCCTCCCCCTGTCTCCCTCGCTTCTTCTGTGTGTGTGTGTGTAATAATGATAGTATTTATGACAAAAAAGTTTATTGTAAAATTGTTACTTTACAACATTGGTATTTAAATACCTAATACAGTAAGGAACGGTAGACATATGATATCTGCGTGTGTTACATCTCGGCTTCCATATTTGGATTAACACCATCGCGGTGTTTCCCGGAAGGCGGAAGTCCCGAAGAAGGTCTCGAGGTCTCGCGGATCTGTCTATGTTTGCAGATTTTGCAGTTAACCCAGTCCCGACGGGGGCATTCCAGCCTCGCATGATACAATGCCGGGGCTCTCGAACGCATAGGCCTAAATCCGTTAAATAAACGACGCCGTATGACCGCCACCCAGCGAACGGGCCTTGAATGCGCGGTACCGTAGTGTACCGTAGTGTACCGTAGTGTACCGTAGTGTACCACCCGTCCAGAGAGGGTTTTGATACTCTCTTCGCTCTTGTAGGAGGTGATGCTTATTCTGTTCAGCGCCTCAGCCTAGGTCTAGGTAGTGGAGTTCTTTTCTGTAATTGATCTACCTTGATCATTCCAAAGGGTGTGATGGATGGGTGTCATAGTGGGCTGCTTATTTACAGGTAAGGTCGTATGGCAGTCGTCCACATGGGGAATAGGTCGTTCGAGGGTTGCTCTGAGCGACTTGAATTTGGATAACTTTATTTTTTCCTCGCTTTGAAATTACTTTTTTTTGTGCTGGTGAACTATTAGGTCGCCTCAGAGGCATGACCTAAGGGGTCGTTGTTTGTTAAATTTGACTTATCAATTTGATTCAATTTGAATTTTAATACCATGCACTACTTGGTATTTATTGATTATGGTAATGGCAATCTTGACGTTGATATAATCCTTCTACAACTACTTCTACTACCGATAATGCTAATGCATGATAATGGCGACGATGATGGTGATCGCGGTACTATAGCTGTTACTACTACTACTACTACCACTACTACTACTACCACTACTACTACTACTACTCTACTACTATTACTACTACTGCTGCTACTAATACTACCACTACTACTACTACTACTACTACTACTCTACTACTACTATTACTACTACCACTACTACTACTACTACTACTACTTCTACTACTACTACTACTACTACTACTACTATTATTACTACTGTTACTGCTACTACTGACGGTAATTGTAACAGAATATAGATAATCCTGATAATGATGATAGTACTGTTATTTCGAAAAGAAAAAAATAATACAACTGGTCTCTGTAGTGATGACGAAGAGAAGAAGGATTAATAATGCTGATGTGATGATGATTATAATAATGTGAGTGATAAGAATGGTTAACGGAATGATGATGACGACTGTGGTAATGTTGATAACAGCAACATAAATGATGATATGATAATAAACATAACCATAATATATATATATATATATATATATATATATATATATATATATATATATATATATATATATATATATATATATATATATATATATATATATATATATATATATATATATATACATATATACACAGTATATACATACATACATATATCTATGTGTGTGTGTGTGTGTGTCTGTGTCTGTCTGTATGTGTATTTGTATATGTACACACCGCATTCTTCCTCATGTGTGTAATTATTAGGGGTAAGGATAAAGGATAAGCCAGATTTGCGGAGCAGATGCTACGCCGGGCTCGTATGCACCGAGACGAACCTGCCAATTATTAAGGGGATAATGGCCATCAGACAGACTTTAAGCGAACCTGCGTTAAAGCGCGCAATAGCTTGGCTCTCGCCCTCCGCGCTCGAGAGCAACCAGAATGACACAAAGTGAGCCACTTCAGGCATCCTCCTCCACCTGTCTGGAGTCTTCCTTCCCTCTCTATCTCCCTCCTTACTCCCTTTCTCTTTCCTCCCCCTCTCTCCCTCGCTTCTTCTGTGTGTGTGTGTAATAATGATAGTATTTATGACAAAAAAGTTTAGAGTAAAATTGTTACTTTACAACATTGGTATTTAAATACCTAATACAGTAAGGAACGGTAGACATAGGATATCTGCGTGTGTTACATCTCGGCTTCCATATTTGGATTAACACCATCGCGGTGTTTCCCGGAAGGCGGAAGTCCCGAAGAAGGTCTCGAGGTCTCGCGGATCTGTCTATGTTTGCAGATTTTGCAGTTAACCCAGTCCCGACGGGGGCATTCCAGCCTCGCATGTGACAATGCCGGGGCTCTCGAACGCATAGGCCTAAATCCGTTAAATAAACGACGCCGTATGACCGTCACCCAGCGAACGGGCCTTGAATGCGCGGTACCGTAGTGTACCGTAGTGTACCGTAGTGTACCGTAGTGTACCACCCGTCCAGAGAGGGTTTTGATACTCTCTTCGCTCTTGTAGGAGGTGATGCTTATTCTGTTAAGCGCCTCAGCCTAGGTCTAGGTAGTGTAGTTCTTTTCTGTAATTGATCTACCTTGATCATTTCAAAGGGTGTGATGGACGGGTGTTATAGTG
>NW_028234442.1:23669853-23674853 GCF_977035675.1 Penaeus japonicus
GGTTTGGTTTAGATTGGTTCAGTCTGGTCTAGGTTAAGTTAGGTTAGATTAGATTAGGTTAGATAAAATTAGATTAAGTTAATTTCGATTAGATTAGGTTTGTTTGGTTTAGTCTAGCTTAAGTTAGGTTAAGTTTGGTTTACTAACTTATATCTAGCTTTATGACGTGTATGTTAGCTATGGATGTATTTGTAAAATATAGACATGTATGTCATATATGGGCGTATATGTAATATATGGGCGTATATGTTAAATATAGACGTACATGTCATATATGGGCGTATTTGTATTATATGGGTGTATATGTAATATATGGGCGTATATATAATATATGGGCGTATATGTAATATATGGGCGTATATGTAATATATGGGCGTATATGTAATATATGGGTGTATATGTAATATATGGGCGTATATGTAATATATGGGCGTGTATGTAATATATGGGCGTATATGTAATATATGGGCGTATATGTAATATATGGGTGGGTATGTAATATGTAGGCATATATCTAAAATATGCACATATATGTAATGTACGGACGTAAATGTAAAATATGTATGTATATATAATATACAGACATATATATGTAAAATATTGATGTGCATGTAAATGAACGTAAATGGAAAATGTGGACGTATATGTATTTTATGTATGTACATGCAGATTATGGATGTATATGTAATATATGGAATTATATGTAAAATGTGGATGTATATGTATGTAATGTATTGTCGTATATGTAAAATATGGACATATGTGTATATAATATATTCATTTATATGTAATCTTAGTTTAGCTTAGCTTTGGTCTCGTCAGGTTAGGCTAACTTAGCTTAGCTTAGGTTAAGTTAGGTTTGGTTAGGCTAATTTAGCTTAGCTTAGGTTAAGTTAGGTTTGGTTAGGCTAACTTAGCTTAGCTTAGGTTAAGTTAGGTTAGGTTAGGCTAACTTAGCTTAGATTAGGTTAAGTTAGGTTTGGTTAGGCTAACTTAGCTTAGCTTAGGTTAAGTTAGGTTAGGTTTGATTTGGTTAGGTTAGATTAGGTCAGGTTAGATTAGATTAGGTTAGAGTTAGAATTAGTTGAAGTGAAGTTCGAAAAGATTAGATTAGGTTAGAATTAGTTTAAGTGAAGTTCGAAAAGATTAAATTAGGTTAGAATTAGTTTCAGTGAAGTTCGAAAAGATTAGATTAGGTTAGAATTAGTTTAAGTGAAGTTCGAAAAGATTAGATTAGGTTTGGTTAAGTTTAATGTTAAGTTAGGTTGGGTTGCATTGGTTTGTGTTAGCTTGGCTTAGGTTAGGTTATGTTTACAAAAAAAAAAAAAAAAAAAAAAAAAAAATCTAGCTCTATGACTTATATGAAAAATATGGATTTATGTCAAAAATGGGCGTAGATGTAATATATGGGCATTTATGTTATATATGGGCGTATATGTAATATAGTGTAAATGTTATGTATGGGCGTATATGTTATATGTGGATATATAGTATATGTGGGTGTATATGTAATAAATGGGTGTATAAATAAGTGTATATATAATATATGGGCGTATGTGTAATATATGGGCGTATATGTAATATGTGTTTATATATGTAAAATATGGATGTATATGTAATATATGGACATATATGTAAATATTGACATACATATAATATATGGATGTATATGTTATATTTGGGCTCATATTTAATAAATGGGCATATATATATATATATATATATATATATATATATATATATATATATATATATATATATATATAAAAGATTAGATTAAATTAGATTAGATTAAGTTAGGGTAGTTTAGGTTTACAAACTTGTATCTAGCTCTATGATATATAAGTAAAATATGGGTGTATGTGTGAAATATGGATGTATATGTCATACATAGCTGAATATGTAATATATGGGCGTATATATGATATATGGGCATATATGTATAATGGTGTATCTGTTATGTATGGGCATATGTCTAATATAAGAGCGTATATGTAATATATGGGTGTATATGTTATATATGGGCATATATATGATATAATGGCATATATGTAATATATGGGCATATTTGTAAAATATGCCCATATATGTAATAGAAGGACATACATATAAAATTCAGATTCATATGTATTATATGGACATTTATGGTCGTATATGTGATATATGGGTGTATATGTAAAATAAGAACGTATATGTATGTAATATATGGAAGTATGTGTAATATATGGACATACATGTAAAATTTCAATATATATGTAATATATGGACATAAATATGAAATAAGGACGTTTATGTAAAATATATTTGCAAATAATATATGGGTGTAAATGTAATAGATAAACGTACATGTAAAATATGAATGTGTATGTAAAATATTGGTGTATATGTAATATATGGATGTAAATGTAAATTGTGGACGTATTTGTGATAGAAGGATGTACATGTAAAGTATATATAGATATGTAAAATATGGGTGTATATCTATAGAATATCTGGACACATATAAAATACATAGCTGTATATGTAAAATATCCACATGGTAGTACAGGGTATGTGATATATGTATGTATATGTATTACATGTAATATATGAACTTATCTGTAAAATATGGACGTATACGGTCTTGTATGTAATATACGGACACATATGTATTAAATGTATGGATGTGTATGTAATATATGGACATATATGTAAAAGATGGATGTTTCTGTAAAATATGGAGGTATATGTAATCCATGGACATATATATAATATGTATGTAGAATATTGGCATATATGTTGAATATGTACATATTTGTAAAATATGGATGTATATGAATAAGATATCTGGACATTTGTGTAATATATTATATATGGACGTTTCTGTAAAATATGGACATATATTACGTAATGTATTGATGTATATGTAATATATGGACATATATGTAAATATAAACATATTTATATGCAATATATATATATATATATATATATATATATATATATATATATGTATATATATATATATACATATATATATATACATATTTATTTCCATATACATATATAAATATATATATATATATATATATATATATATATATATATATATATATATATATGTTTATATATGCGTCCATCCCATCATTTAAGATCTCCTCCACCTTCTAGAACAGCGCGTTCTCCTCTTTAAGCGGCTTACTAACAGTGCCACCAGTGCCTCCATCGGTCAGTCATAGACCATCTCTCTCCAGCCCTCAGTCAGCTTTCTTAGACCACCTTACAGCCTCTATAAAAAAAAAAATCCACCATAAAGTGCTGCGGTACAATCTTCGGTGTGCCACCTCCACCAGAAGAGTGAACAGAACCTCCTTCAGTAGTGGAGAGCATACGCGCCAACGGTTCCTACCTTGGCGTCAAGTGTCTGCTATGCTCATGTCCTGAGAGCCTCACTTGACCCCCTTGACCCCCTTGCGCCCCGTCCTCCTCCTCTTCGACCCGGCGCCCGCACCCTCGTCATCATGGTGACCTCCACCCTGCAGCGTCTTCGAAGATCTTGATGTCCCTGTGGCTGAGGTTGATTACGGGCCGCCCGCCTCCCTGGAGGATTGCTCGACCTCAGGTCACCCTCACGCCCACCATTTCCGCCTCTCCAGAACCACTTGCCCTGCAACACGTCGCCACCCTCTCCTCCTCCATCTCTGCCGTGCATCGCATCTATGTGGATGATATGACAGCGTGACACGAGTATTACTATTAGTATTACTATTATGAGTAATGGGCTAATATATTATTATTATATTACATTATTATATATATAATATATTATATTATGATTATATAATAATAGTAATAATATATTTGTATTACTATTAGTATTATTAGTAATGGGCTAATGAATGTACCAGGCTTGTCGCTCTATCAGCGTAATTAATGGATGAAAACAATCTCTCTCTCCCTCTCTCTCTTCTTCGTTTGCGTATCACTCTCTTTCTCTCTTCCTCCGCTCTATCTATATCATTCTGTCTCTCTCTTCTCTACTTTTCTGTCACCTTTGCCTCGTCACTCTTCTGCTGTCTCTCTCTTCTCCTCTCGCTCTTCTTCTCTATCCTCTCTCCTCTGTTCCTATCTTGTTCTCCACCCCCGTGTCTCTCTTCCTCTTGTCTCTCTCTCATTTCGCCTATCTACACTTCCGCTCCACTCTATCTCTCTCCTATATAGATAATAATATATATATATTATTAGATATATGAATTTTATTTATATGATATATATATATATATATATATATATATAATATATAATTACTAGATATATATAATATATATGTGTGGGTGTGGGTGTGGTCTTATTTTAACCTCTAACCCTTCTGTTTCTCTCCCCTCTTTCCTTTCACGCTTCACTCTCTTGCCACTCCCCTCCTCTCCTCCTCACTATTCTTTCTTTCTCTTCTCATCCGCGCTCTTAACTCTCTGTTGTCTCCGTAAGAAGAGAAAGATATTATTAGTAATGGCTAATGAATGTACCAGGCTTGTCGCCTGATCAGCGTCATAAGGGATGAAAAAATCTCTCCTCCTCTCCTCTCTCTCTTCTTCGTTTTGCGTATCACTCTCATTCCTCCTCTTCCCCGCCTATCTATATCATTCGGTCTCTCTCACTTCGCTGGTCTCCTTTGCCTCTCACTCTGTCTGTCTGTCCTCTCATCTCTCTCCACTTCTCATCTCTCTCCTCTCTCTCACTCTGTTTCTATCGTTGCTCCCGCCCGTTTGTCTCTTTCTTTTTCTCTCTCTCATTCCCCTATCTATCACTTTCCGCACCACGCTATCCTCTCTCTCTATATATATATAAATAGATATATAGTATATATATATATAATTAATAATATTATAATATATATATATATATATATAAATATAATATATATATATATAATATATAATGTGTGTGTGGTGTGTGTTGTCTTTATTTACCTCTACCCTTTCCTGTTTCTCTACCTCTCCTTCCTTTCTCTCTCACTCTCT
>NW_028234442.1:23729853-23732353 GCF_977035675.1 Penaeus japonicus
GCTGTTCTTCACCATAGATACAGGGAGTTACACCACTTTCATCGAACACTCATTCGTATCTCCCGAGTTGATCGAACCCTGTGCCTTGAAGGAGATGCCTTATCTCTCCCACACGGTGAAGATAATGGGGAGAGCGCTCCTGACCGTCGCCTTAGGGAATTCCTCCTTGGAAATCCAGCACAGATTCTATGTAGCGGAGAGTACTCCGGGCTTCTACCGTAATCTGGTGGGCATGGATTTCCTAACCGACTTCCAGTGTGTTCTCGACGTCGAACCGGAGTTGAAGATCACAATGAACCTGACGGCAAAGGCGCCTCTGCCACGCTACCGAAGGCCCTACATGGTCTTAAACCTGAAGTCGGACCAAGGGAAAGTCTTCTAGTAATATTTCCTCGTAGACACAGGTTGTCCAACCGTACTAACTTTGAATGCGGCGCAGGAATTAGGATTAGACGTAACAGAACGTCTTGCGGGGAACAGGGCATGGTACAGGCTCAAAGGCAACCTCGTCGTGTCGCTCGATCACTCAGATCGCCACCTGACGACTCTGACTGCCGTCGAATAGAAGGACGTCATCGGGGACTTCGTGCTTGGGGGCGTCGGGCTGAGGGACGTCGTCATCAACATGATGGACTGGACCATAACCTTCAAGAGTGAAAGGGGCGACGCCACCGCCCCCTTGGTATAACAGAATCCATGGGGGAATGATCCTCTTCTGAGACCACAGGAAAAAAAACCAAGAGGAGGAATCCACAGACTGTTTCGCAAGCTTTGGAAAAGAATTAAAAATAAAAAGCGAGAAACACCCAAACCACACACAAAGATCTAGTGATTCTCGTCTGCCTCTGACCTGCTGCTGCGGCCGCCGATCCCGAGGGAGGGAGGCCCAGAAGTCTATAGAATTAAAAAAAAAAAACAAAAAAAAAAAAAAAAAAATAAAAAAATATAATATGGTATATAAACATAATATATATACATTCATGCATACATACCCCATAGCATATATATATATATATATATATACAAACAAAAAATATATATACATTCATACATACATACATACACATGTGCATATGCATATATATATATATATATATATATATATATATATATATATATATATATATATATATGTATATGTATATGTATATGTATATGTATATGTATATATATATATATATATATATATATATATATATATATATATATATATATATAAATGCATGTGTGTGTGTGTGTGTGTGTGTGTGTGTGTACACATTTGTATACACACACACATAGACACATACATATAGATGTACATGTATAATGCAGCCCTCCGACTCAAAGGCACCGGCGACGCAGGAAGTGCAAGCAGAAAGGGAAGAGGAAAGGGACCAAGAATCACCTTGTAGTGCGTGCCATGTGTCCCTGTGCCAGCGTGGCTGCTTTGTGCAAGGGTCTCCTGCTTTCCCATCTCTTCATTTATTTTCATTAGTAGTTATTTCTTTCATTCGAGAAAAAGTTGTTGTTGTTTTTTTTTGTCCTTTTCGTGAAACCGCAATATCTCTACCAACGCTGAGTATAATGAACATAATGAGCGGAGATAGACCCTCTACTACAATTTTTGTCTACATCAAGATTGATAAATACTTTCAGGTGACACAGATAGGTACCACGAGTTATTAAAACACAAGGAAAAACGAACACAAGTTGACTTTAGTATTACTACGCGTGAATTGGGGAGAACGCGAAAAGTATGGATATCGTTGGGTGAAGCTAACTCACTCGGAAATAAAATCCGTTTAGGGTGCCATACAGGTGGCACTAGTGCCCGTCCCTTTACCTACCCTCCCTCTCCACCCTCCTTCCCTCCCTCTCCACCCTCCTTCCCCCCTCCTCCTCCTCTTCTTCTCAGCTTGTAAGGGTCCGTAGTTGGACATACGCCTTCCCCAATTCTTTCCATCTTTGCCGATCTAGCGCTATTCTTTGCCCGTTCTTCTCGGCTTTGTCTAAGTCACCTTCCCTCCTCTACTGTCTATGTCTTCATGTTTCGTTCAGGTTACGATGAAATAGAAATAAAATAAGATTATGGAAGTTATACTTTATCTGTGTTTATTTGTACGACTGTTCTACACCCACTAATTCCATTGTTTGTGATTGTTCTTCCTCTCTCCCTCTCTATTTCTCCCTTTCTTACTTCATGTCTTCCACTCCACGGTGTGACTTCCTCTTGGGTAGCTATTTTCGTCTTTTGGGGCATTTCGTAAAATATCCCGAGTTAAACTTCGGAAATTCAGCGAGTGTGGTGGCCTTGGACCTTTAAATCTTTGGCGCCTGTCTGGCGGGTCGCGTCGTCGGCCAATAGCGAGTCCAATCCTCGAGCTCGACGTCGTCAGTGGGCGGAGCTTCTTCTCGGTCGCGTCGCGGTGCGCCCAGAAAGTCAGTGCGACAAAAAATATGGTCGGGAAAGGTATATAGCACAGATCTGGTTATAATGTCCCAAAAATTGTGCAAGATT
>NW_028234442.1:23753312-23755812 GCF_977035675.1 Penaeus japonicus
GCTTGCCCCGGACACCCTCGACATGGCGGTCGTGAAGGCGGCGAAGGGCGAGTTGGCGTGTTTCTTGCCCGGTCTTGGAAGGTTATCGACGCAATCCATCGGTCGTGGACTGCGGTCCGTACAGTAGTCGTCGTTAGCGTTGTCCGGGGCTCCCAGTTGTTGAGCGACGGTACGACTTGGACAAGCCCGCGCGAATGGAGCGGATGAAGCCATCTTGACCTTCTTGCCTGGCTTAGTCAAGCGGGCTTGGCGAAATACACTCCACCCTAGGTTTTTTCTATTTTTTTTTCTTTCTTTCTCTCACTCTCTTCTTTCTTTCTTTACTTGTTCTTCTTTTAGCTTTCTCCTTTGCTCTATCTCTTCCTTACTCTTTGTCTATTCTCGCTCTCTCTCTTGTTTATTTTCTTTCTTATTTTTTTTTCTTCTAAATTATTTCAACTTTGATTTATTCCGTTTTCACAGTAGGGAGGTACGGAGGGGGTAAAGGGAAGGAGAGGGAGGGGGAGGAGAGGGTAATGGGGGTGATTGTGAGAGAGAGAGAAAGAGTGAGTGAGATGATAACAGGGAAAGACGAAGAGGGGACTTGTGTACCTCCGATGTCGCCTTGGGAACAAACCCTTTCTACAATATCAAACCACAACGACACTTTATTTATCTTATATCTCCTCTTCTCTCTAACGTTCCTCTCTCAAAAAACCAGTCCAAAAGAGCTGTTCTCACACGCCCTTCTTCAGGAAGATAGAAAAACAAAACACGAACTCGAATTCACGTGAACAAGTGACAGAACAAACTTAAAACCATCATATTACAATTCCAACGTAGCGACGTTTCCCACCACAAGAAAAATAACAGTCAATACGACTCTTCAAAACCCCCCAAAAAGGGCGTAATTCACAAGAAAACGAACCTCTTCCAATAAAAAAAAGGGCAAAAGGGAAAAAGTCCAAGTCCACACCGTAAAAAGTCATTAACAATTTCTTCAAACACCTAAAATCCTTATCACAAAGACACCGACCTCTTCCACAAAAACAGAAAGAGGGGGATAAAAATCCACTCAACACCGCCACTCAACACGTCCACTCTACGCGCACCAACCAACTGTACCCAACTGAGACGCAGACATCCATCCCCTTCTAAAACCTGCCGCACCAAAAACCTCACGCTCAGCACCTGGACACGCACGCCACACAACGCACGAACCACACACACTCACAGACACACGTGCAGCGAGGAAGCTCACGCACGCACGAACGAACGAACGAACGAGAGAACGTATGTACGTACACACATACGCACAAGGCAACGTTTAACCTTAAAAGAGTCGGGCCGCTGACCGGCTCGGGCCGTTTTTCCTTTATATTAACTTAATAACGACTTGCATGCATAGTTTGAGACTTACCGTAGTTTTTGGAACGGTCGTCAGTTAAAAATTGATTAAAAGGGTTTAAAAAGTTATATAAAACGGTTAAAAATTTGCGAGATCTACATCCCCTCTGTATTAACACTTGCCAGTGTACGAGTAGGATGACGGGAACCGCCGTCTACGCCAGTCTGTTGCCGGTGGAGCCAACTATTATTCACCAGAGAAAACGTTTCTTAGATTCTCGAGGGACTAATCTATTATGCCGTTTTTTTTTCTTCTAATGACTTTTTCCTTGCGAACAGTCCACATATAATTAAAATAATTTAACTAATTCCAGATATAATTTGGAAACCATTAGTAAAATGATGATTGGTGTAGCAAAGATCAAATAACCTATAAGGGTATTCTCGCAAATGCCTCACATCAGCTGAGAGCAAGCATTAAGCCTCTATCAAATATAGGGTCATTATGCAGACACAAAAAGGATTGCGTGTTTACCCCCCTCCCCTCCCCTCCCTTCTCCCTCCCCTCCCGTTGTCTTAGCATCTCCCTCTCTTCCTCCTCCCCTCCCCCTTGCCCCCTCCTCCCCTCCCCCTTGCCCCCTCCCCCTTAAGTCCCTCTTATTCTCTTTTCACGTCATTTCTATTATCATTTCCATTATCATCATCATTATATTCATAATGACCACCATAATCACTGAAATTATTACGGTCATTATTGTTATTATCATTATCATTGCTATTAACATTAAAATAGTTATTATGATAACTTTCGTCATCATCATTATTATCATTATTTTTGTCATCATCATTATTATCATTATTTTTGTCATCATAATTATTATTGTCATCATCATTATTAATAGTAGTATCATTATCGTTATTCTCGTTATTATCAATAGTAGTAGTAATAATAGAATCATCATTATCATCAGAATGAATATCAATTTGTTGTCATTATGATAACCATTATCATAATCATGCTAAAAAAAATCGCTTTCATTAAAAGCATTACTGTTATCATCCTCACAATCATAAGTATCATTAATATCATCATCATTACAAGTGTTATCTCTATCAGGATCATTATTTAACTTTCCTCTTAATATTAACTTTCCTCTTTTAATAAAATCACCAT
>NW_028234442.1:23757268-23759768 GCF_977035675.1 Penaeus japonicus
ATGTTCTTTCGGAACGTTGTTCTTTTTTTGTGAAAGAGCCATTCTGCTAAATGTTTCAGCAAATGGGGGGATGGGGTACGTGTTTTTTGCGGTTGATTGTACCAAGTATTTTAGCGTATATCGGTAGACTGGCACTGTTTTGATTTGCACGATTGCATTGCTAAGGGGGATTGCCAGGCTTTTGTGTGATTATATATTTTTCACTTACATTAATAATAGGGGTTTGTTCAGTTTAGCAGCTCTAGGGCGACGTACGAGACAGCAGAACAGTACGAACAGACGGGGCGGCTGCGGACACGCAACATCAGGAGGCAGACAGACAGACAACGGACTCATCATCAGCAGTCAACATAGACACTCTGTCAACAACTATCAGACAGACTGACAACAGACAACAGTCAGACAACAGGACGACAGACAGACAGACAGTCTACAGAAAGACAACACACTCTCTGACAGCCACTCTGTCTGACAACAGACAGACAGACACAGACAGACAGACAGACACAGACAGACAGACAGACAGACAATCAGACACACAGACAGACAGACAGTCAGACAGACAATCAGACACACAGACACACAGACAGAAAGACAGACGGACACACAGACAGACACACAGACAGACACACTTTTACCACAAAGACGCATCAACGCCCTCCCCCCCTCCCTCCCCTCCCCTCCCCTCCCTCCACCTCCCTCCCTCCCCTGAAAACAAAGAAATTTCCCGTTACTTCTCATTCCATCTTCTCGGAAACGGCACTGGTCGCGGTGCATTCTTGTCGTGTGACTGATATAGGAGGAAAGAAATAGATGGCAGAGGGTGGGGGAGGGTGGGGATGGGTGTGAGGGTGGGGGGAGGAGGGTTGTGAGGGTGGTGGGAGGAGAGTTGTGAGGGTGGGGGGAGGGGGTTGTGAGGGTGGGGGGAGGGGGGAAGGGGATTGTGAGGGTGGGGGAGGGGGGAAGGGGGTTATGAGGGTGGTGGGAGGAGAGTTGTGAGGGGTTGAGGGCGGGGGAGGGGATTGTGAGGGTGGGGGTAGGGGGGTTGTGAGGGTGGTGGAAGGAGAGGTGTGAGGGTGGGGGTAGGGGGGGTGTGAGGGTGGGGGAAGGGGATTGTGAGGGGGGGTAATAGGTGGTTGTAGGTGGTGGGGGTGGAAGGTTCAGAGGAGACATAATGAATGAGGGAAATGGGTGAGGATGGGGTGCGTTTCTCGAGGTTTGTGAGGGGTGTGAGGTTGAGGGCGGGAGGGTGAGTGTGGGGATTGTGAAAAGAGGTGTTGTGGAGGGAGTGGATTGTTTTGGGGTTGTGAGTGGTTGGGTGAGGTAGACAGTTTTGAGGGTGGGAAATTGGAGGAACGGGTTGTGAGGAAGGTGGGGGTTGTCAGGGTGTGTTTGGGGGGTTGTAGGAATTGCGGTGGGTTTAGACTTTAGGATAAGCAGGACCTTCATTTAAATCATGGTGTGATTTGTACATACTGGGTCGTGTGTAGTGGTCCTGGGTGGGGTGGGGTGAGGGGTGAGAAGCCGGGGGGGGGGGGAGATTGCGGATAAAGGGTTATTAACGCGACGCTCGCGATGTGACCTCGTTAGGGGTCGAAGTCGTGAAGTAATCATGTCTTTTTTTGCGATCTCTCTCTGTCTCTCTGCCGCCTCTCACGGCCGCTCGCGCTCTTCGCTCTTCTGCCCCCCCCCCCCTCTTCTTTCTTTCTTTCTCCCGCCCTTTTTTTCTGTTTGTTTCTTCTTTCTTTCTTTCCTCCTCCCCTCCCTCCTCCTCCCTCTCCCTCCCCCCCTCCCTCCCTCCACTCTCCCATCGCCGCGCCTCGTCCCTTCCCCCTCTCTCTCCCTCCTCTCCCTTTCCCCGTGCCCCTCTCTCTCTCTCTCTCACCTCTCTCTCTTCTCCTCCTCTCTTCTCTCTCTTCTCCATCTCTTCCTCTCTCTTCCCTCTCACTCTCTCTCTCTCTCTCTCTCTCTTTCTCTTCTCTCCCTCCTCCCTCCCTCCTCTCTCTCCTCCTCATCTCACCTCCCTCACCTCCCTCTACCTCTTCCTCCTCTCTCCGCTAGTCCCTCTCTCCCTCTCTTAATCTCACCCTCTCTCTCTCTCCCACCTCTTTCTCTTTCTCCCCCCCCCCCCACTCTGCGCGTGCGAATGTTTGTGGGTCTGTCTGTCTGTCTGTCTGTCTGTCTGTCTGTCTGTCTGTCTGTCACACACATGAAATGTACTTACGATACTTACCCCGCTGTGCAGTGGATCTCCTCTATGCATCCTTAGGGTGAGAAGTGAAGCTTTAAGAATTCTTAAAGAATTGGGAAGAGCGCGTGAAGGATGAGACTTACGGAAAGCCAAGAATGAGGAAGAGTGAACGCGAAGAGAAAGCAAGATAAAAAAAAGGAAGAAAGAAGGAACTACATAGATACATAAATTAATAAAAGGAAAATGAAAGAAAAAGAGAGAGAGAAAGAGAAAGAGAGAGAGAAAGAAAGAGAGAGAGAAAGAAAGAAA
>NW_028234442.1:23762268-23764768 GCF_977035675.1 Penaeus japonicus
CGACCCCATTTTATTTTTTTTTTTTGTCTTATTTTCTTCTTCCTCCCCCAACCCCACCCATCCTCCCTCCCCCCATACAACGCCCTCGATAACCCCTCCCCCCCTTTCTTCTTCCTCCCCCAACCCCACCCATTCCCCCTCCCCCCACAACGCCCCCCTCCCCCCACAACGCCCTCGATAACCCCCCCCCCCCCACCTTTCTCCCCTTCCCCCAACTCGACCCATCCTCCCTCCCCCCCATACAACGCCCTCGATAACCCCCCCCTCCCCTTTCTTCTTCCTCCCCCAACGCCCCCCCTTCCCCCACAACCCCCCCCCTTTTCTTCTTCCTCCCCCAACCCCACCCATCCTCCCTCCCCCCCATACAACTCCCCCCCTTCCCCCCTCCCCCCACAACGCCCCCCCTTCCCCCCTCCCCCCACAACGCCCTCGATAACCCCCCCTCTCTTCTTCCTCCCGCAGAAAGCTCCGTCGGTCCTCCTCCAAGATGCCTTCCTCCGTCGCCCTCTCCGCCGAGCAGGCCTCTCTCTTAGGGTGAGTACCGTGGTTTCCGTTTTTTCGTTTTTTTCGTTTTTTTTTCGTTTTTTCCGTTTTTTTTCGTTTTTTTTTGTTTTTTTTTATTTTTTTTTGTTTTTTCGTTTTTTCCGTTTGTTTACGTTTTTCCGTTTGTTTACGTTTTTTCGTTTTTTTCTTTTTTTTCTTTTTTTTCGTTTTTTCGTTTTTTTTCGTTTTTTTATGATTGATTGCAGAGTTAGTGGATTTTGTTGATTATTATTATTTTTTAGTTTATGTAGGTAGTTTGTGGTTTTGTTTTGTTTTATTCTATTTTATTATTATTATTATTTTTTTATTTTTTTTTTTTTTGGATTTGTCTATTTACGCTTTGGTTTCTTGGTTTGTTTGTGTTTGTTTGTTTTTGTATTTATTTATTATATTATTAGTTTTTTGATTGATTCATTCATCCATTTATTGTTCATTTTATTTGTTTATGAGACTATTTTTTTCCGTATTGATTTTATATTTTTAACATATTTTTTTTAGTCATTTATTGAATGAACTATTTATCTGTCGTGTTTAGGTTCCATTTCTTTTACATTGATGTTATTTAAAAAATACTATGTTATTGTGATGTGGGTGATATTAATTGTGATGAAAGATGATGATGATGATGATGAGGAGGAAGATGATGATTTTGTTGTTTTTGTTATTTCACTATTGCCGTTGTTCTTATTAGTTTTTAAGTGCTGATGAATTTTTAGAGATTATTGTGATTTATGGTGATGGTCATGGTGATGATGGTGATAATGATGATTCATTCTGTATAGTGTGATCTGGTGTATACATACTTTCATTTACATATTGTTTGTTTATTTAAAGTATTGGGGTAAATGGATACCGATGAGAGAGAGATAGAAAGAGAAAGAAAGAGAGAGAGTGTGAGTGTGAGTGTGAGTGTGAGTGTGAGTGTGAGTGTGAGTGTGAGTGAGAAAGAGAGAGAGAAGGTGACAGAGACAGAGACAGAGACAGAGAAAGTCGGACTTTGAAGGAGAGAAAGAAAAGAATCTGGCAATTCGGCGGAACTTTTCTTGCATTGTTCATGGCATGAGGGAAAGTTGGATGATAAGAAGGATAACAGGGAGAAATATGGAATTGGAGAGAAGAGGCAGAGAAGAGGAGAAATCTTGAAGAAGAGGAAAAAGAGAGAGATCATGGAATGACAGAGTGAAAGAAAGAGGGAATGTTGTTAGAGAGAGAGAGAGAGAGAGAGAGAGAGAGAGAGAGAGAGAGAGAGAGAGAGAGAGAGAGAGAGAGAGAGAGAGAGAGAGAGGAGAGAAAGATAGGATCTGAAGGTAAACGTTAAACGACAGAGAGAGAGAGAGAGAGGATATTGGGAGAGATAGATAGGTAAAAAGATAGATTGGTAAAGTTTAGTATCTGAAGGAGATAGTTGAATAGTGAGGATGGTAGAATGCGAAAGGGAGAGAGAGGAGAGAGAAAAGAGAAGAGAGAAGAAAGGAGAAATGAGAGTGGAGAGAAGAGAGAAGAAAGGAGAGATGAGAGAGGAGAAAGGAGAGATGAGAGTGGAGAGAAGAGAAAAGAGAAAGAAGAGAGAGGAGAGATAAATTTTTAAAAGCGATAGACGATGACAGAAAACGAGTAAAATCTCGAATGAAAGAAGAAGAAGAAAAAAAAAAGAGAAGTACGTTTTTCTTTCTTTCTTTCTTTCTTTTTATAATTGGAGGAGATAAAGTTGTGAATAGGTTGAGTGGCGGAATGGAGATTTAGGGAGACTTTTTTTTTTTTTTTTTTTTTTTAAGGGAGAAAGGGAGAGAAAATTGGAACGAGGGAAAGAATAGGGGACAAATTTGGAGCTTGAGGAAAGGAGAGGATTCGATAATTTTTTTTTTTTAAAGGAATGGAAAATGTGAATGGTTATTGTACAGAACGGGATTGAAATAGAATTAGGGAGAATGGAAGAGGAGGAATTTTGGAATTTGAG
>NW_028234442.1:23772268-23779768 GCF_977035675.1 Penaeus japonicus
GAATTTCCCTCGTGATGTGGTGGTTCCCCAAATACCCTTCGAGGCAGTGGTATAGATGCCCATTACAGCCTTTGGTTACGATACATGCCCAGCCAACCAAGTTATTTTAAACCTCCAAGCGTATTTTTATTTAGTTTAGTTTTTTTTTTCCTATTTTTTTCTACTATACATGAGGATATATAGTTTTTTTTCTTCTATATATTGTTAAATCCTTTATATTCATCCCTAAAAAGAAGGAATAAATGGGAAGAGAAAAAAAAGTTTTCCTATTTTCCCACTAGAAGACAATGAAGTGATGTCTGGCAACCGACATGCAGCCATCTGGTGGGGATCTTGCCAAACATCAGCTGTTTCGAGAAAGATGACATGCAAGCTTCTGATTCACTCCCCCCCCCCACCCCCCATTCACCCCGGCTTTTCATGATCTTGTGCTTTTTCTCTTTCTCCTCCTCCTTCTCCTTCTCCTCCTCCTTTTTCTCCTCCTCCTCCTCCTCCTCCTCCTCTTTCTCCTCCTCCTCCTCTGTCTCTTCCTTTAACCTTCTTTCTTTTCTTTTTATCACATTGTATATGTGTGCATATGCTTATGCGTCCCCCCCCCCTCTCTCTCTCTCTCTCTCTGTGTGTGTGTGTGTGTGTGTGTGTCTGTGTGTGTGTGTCTGTGTGTGTGTGTGTGTCTGTGTGTATATGTGTGTGTGTATGTTATGTATGTATGTATGTATGTGTGTGTTTTCTGGCAATCTTCAGGACGTCCTGGTTGACGTTAACTTTGCATAAACATAAATATATGTTCCTCTGCGCGTGTGGGTGTGCGTGCGTCCTGTTGTTTATCGACAAGATTTATGCCTTATCTGTCTTCTGTCTCTCCGTCCATGCATTCATCACACTGTCCCCATTCCCCTCTCCCCATCAGCTGACTGTTTGTTGTCTGTCCATTCACGCACGCATGTACGGATGTTTGCATGTACGGACACGCTGATGTTTTTTTTCTCTTTTCTTTTCTTTTCTTTTCTTTTCTTTTCTTCCTCCTATTCCTCTTCCTCTTCCTTCCTCCTCCTCCTCCCTCTCTTCCTCCTTCTCCTCCCTCTCCTCCGCTTCCTCCTCCTATTCCTCCTCCTCTTCCTCCACTTTCTCCTCCCCCTTCTTTTTCTTCTCTTCCCCCTCCTTCTCCTCTTTTCTTCCTCCTTCTCTTCCCTCCTCTCCTCCTCTTCTCCTCCTCCTCCTCCTCCTCCTCCTCCTCCTCCTCCTCCTCCTCCTCCTCCTCCTCCTCCTCCTCTTCCTCCTCCTCCTCCTCCTCCCTCCTCCTCCTCCTCCTCCTCCTCCTCCTCCTCCTCCTCCTCCTCCTCCTCCCCCTCCCGCCCCCCCCCTCTTGTACCTGCCACCCGCTGCCGCACGCGACCGCCGCAGTCTGTGGAAGGAGCCTGCAGTGTCCGCCTTCCTTCCTTTCTGCCCTCTTTCCAGCTCTTCCTTCCTTCTTGCTATCCCATTCTCCTTCCTTTCTCTCCTCCTTCCATCCTTCCATCCCCCCGCTCCTTTTTTTTTTCCTTTTTTTCCCTCTTTCGTGTCCTCTCTCCCATTCTCCGTCCCTCCCTCCCTCCCTCCCTCACTCCCTCTCTCACTTCCTCTTTTCTTTCATTCGATCACTTCCTCCCCCCCTCCCTCCCTTCCCTCCCTCCCTCCACTCCCGGTCCCTCCCTTCCCTCCCTCCAGCCCCTCCCCTCCCTCCCTCCCTCCCTCCCTCCCTCCCTCCCTCCCTCCTTTCAGTCCCTCCCTCCTTCCCGCCCTCCCTCCCTCCCTCCCTCCCTCCTTTCAGTCCCTCCCTCCCTCCCCCCCTCCCTCCCTCCCCCCCCCCCCTCCCTCCCTCCCCTCCCTCCCTCCCTCCCTCCCTCCCTCCCTCCCTCCCTCCCTCCCTCCCTCCTTTCAGTCCCTCCCTCCCTCCCTCCCTCCAGCCCCTCCGCAAGAACCTAAGTTTCAAGTTTCGCGGTTTAATTCCAAGTTTTGGCTTAAGTTTGTATGTATAATATGATGTTAATGAGAGGGTGTTTAATTGCTGTTGTTGTTGTTGTGAGTGTGTTTTTGTCCTTGAATTGTTTTTGTTGTTGTTGTTGTTGTGGGTGTTGATGGTGTTGGTGCAGTCATTGCGGTAACTGCGATCATGATGATGCAACTGTGAATTATGGTAAATTTTGTATGACTTTTGATTATCTTGCATATTTCGTGATTGACGTCATCGTTATCATCATAATATTGTTATCAACAACATCACATCACAACCAGTGTTATTACTATTGGCATCTCTACCTCCTCCTCCTTCTATTTCTCCTTCTTCTATTTATTTTTCTTCTTTTTATTCTTCTTCTTCTTCTTCTACTCCTCCTCCTCCTCCGTGTCCCTCTCCTCCTCCTTCTACTCTTTCTTCTTATTATTATTTTTTTCCCTTCTTCTCCATCTCCTCCTCCTCCTCCTCCTCCTCCTCCTCCTCCTCCTCCTCCTCCTCCTCCTCCTTCTTCGTCTTCTTCTACTCATTCTTCTGTTTCTACTACTTCTTCTCTCCCACCTCTCCCTTTTCTTCTTCATTCTCTTCTTCTTCTTCTTCTTCTTCTTCTTCTTCTTCTTCTTCTTCTTCTTCTTCTTCTTCTTCTTCTTCTTCTTCTTCTTCTTCTTCTTCTTCTTCTTCTATTTCTTCTTCTATTTCTTCTTCTTCCTCCTCCTCCTCTTCCTCCTCCTCCTCTTCCTCCTCCTCCTCTTCCTCCTCCTCCTCCTCCTCCTCCTCCTCCTCCTCCTCCTCCTCCTCCTCCTCCTCCTCCTCCTCCTCCCTCCTCCTCCTCCTCCTCCCTCCTCCTCCTCCTCCTCCTCCTCCTCCTCCTCCACCTCTCCTCCTCCTCCTCCTCCTCCTTCCTCCCCCTCCTCCTCCTCCTCCTCCTCCACCTCCTCCCTCCTCCTCCTCCTCCCTTCTCCTCCTCCTCCTCATCCTCCTCCACCTCCACCTCCTCCCCCTCCCCCTCCTCCCTTCTTCTCCCCCTCCTCCTCCGCCCTCCTCCTCCTCCCTTCTCCTCCTCCTCCTCCGCCCTCCTCCTCCTCCCTTCTCCTCCTCCCTGCTCCTCCTCCACCTCCTCCCTCCTCCTCCTCCTCCCTGCTCCTCCTCCACCTCCTCCCTCCTTCTCCTCCTCCTCCTCCTCCTCCTCCTCCTCCTCCTCCTCCTCCTCCTCCTCCTCCTCCTCCTCTTCCTCCTTCACCCCCACCTCCACCGCACCCACAACTACACCCACACCACCCCACTCCACTCCACCCCACTCCACTCCACACAACCACTATCACAATCACAATCACAATCCCTCAGTCATTATCTCTCTATCTCTGTCTCTATCTCTCTATGACATTAACACGCATTCCTCCACTATGGCCGGTGCTCCCTGCCTCGTGGCCCCGAAATCAGAGCTCTAATGATGAGGAACCGAAAAAGCTTTTTTTTTTTTTTAATTATTTATATATTTTTTTTATTTGCCTGTTAATGTTCCTCATTAAATTTTGGATTGGGTTTATCGTCGGATTGGGATTGGTTGATGGGGATTTTTGGATTCGTTCCTGGTTATCTTTATTTGTTTTATTTGTTTATTTGTTTTATCGTCTATTTCTCTTTATTGTTTTTTTTTCTTCTGTTATTAGGTTTTATTTGTAGGCATCTTTTTTTTGTTTTGTTTTGTTTTCTTTGGTTTTGTTTTGTCTCTTTGTGTTATGCATTTTGCTCCTAATCTCTTGTTCGTATCTTTATTGCCCTTTTCTTCTCCCTCTATATTTTTGTGTCTCCTTTTCACACACACACACACACACGCGCGCGCGCGCACACACACACACACACACACACACACACACACACACACACACACACACACACACACACACACACACACACACACACACACACACACACACACATATACACATACACATGTTTCCTTATTTTCTACATCTTGATTTCTCGTCTATGTCATCTCTCGTGTTTGTTTCTTTTTCTTGAATGTCCATTCGCTATACTTCCCTCTCTGTCTTGCCTCAATCATGCCTACGTTGTCCTTTCCTCTTCTCATTCCTTTTCCTATCTGATCCTGCTCTCCCTTCCTTCGTTACATGTTTTCCCCTTTCTTTCTTTTATCTTTTTTTTTAACCCTTTGATCTTGTCTTTCCCCTCTTCTCATTCCTTTTTTATCCGTCTCTTTTCGCTTTTCTTACTTCTCTTGCTTCCACCTCTCTCTCTCTCTCTCTCTCTCTCTCTCTTTTTGTTGTTGACTTTTCTCTTTTTCTTTGTATTATATGTTTTCCTTTTCGTCTCCTTCTCCTCCTCCTTCTCCTCCTCCTCCTCCTCCTCCTCCTCCTCCTCCTCCTCCTCCTCCTCCTCCTCCTCCTCCTCCTCCTCCTCCTTCCGTCTCTATTATTTTCTTCTGTCCTTAGCCGACCTTCTCCCTTGTATTTCTTTGTTTTTACTCAATTTCCCTTTTCTATTTTCCTCTTTCCTTTTTTCTCTCCTCTTTACTGCTCCCCATTTCCTTCCCTTTCACTCCTCCTGTCCATATTCCTCTTTTTCCTCCCCCTTTCCCTCTTCTTCCTCTTCCTCTCCCTTGTCTCCTTTCCTCTCCCTTCTCTCCTAGTCTCTCCCTTATCCAGTGCCGGGGGCCGCGTCGCCATGGCAACCAGAAGCGTTACCTGCTTCTCCGATGTAAACAAACCGGCCGGACCCTCGGACTGTTTGTATCTTTGTCGGAGGACGAAATTCTCAGTTAATGGACGACGGGAGAAACGGATTTGATCGGATTTATATCAAAGGGAAAACGAATTTTGAGATCAGAAGTTGCATTTGCCGTTGCTGTGTTGATACGGCTATTGTTGTTTTATTCTATCATTGTCTCTGACTTCTCTTACCGTTTTGGCAGCTGCTGTTAAGAGACACGGGTAGTTGTATTCCTATCAGAAAATACGAGTATCTATAACCATTCGATGTACTCTGCTGTTGTATTTAAATGGTCGATATATCAACGCTCTGCTCTATTGTGGTAGTTTTGTAAACCTTGAGATATGAAGGTAGACATTACGTACATGCAGGAGGCAATTTTAGAATGTGTCAGCTGTTGACTATGGCAGCAGATCGCAGCTGTGGCAGAAGGTGCTAAAATCTAGTTTACGGCGTGTGTTATGTGCCTTGGGTGCTGTCGCGTCGATGCGGCACTTGGTGGTAAATGGTAGATGTTAGGTGTCTCCTGGTAGTTGGTGGTAAATGGTAGATGGTAGGTTTCTCCTGGTAGTTGGTGGTAAATGGTAGATGGTAGGTTTCTCCTGGTAGTTGGTGGTAAATGGTAGATGTTAGGTTTCTCCTGGTAGTTGGTGGTAAATGGTAGATGGTAGGTTTCTCCTGGTAGTTGGTGGTAAATGGTAGATGTTAGGTGTCTCCTGGTAGTTGGTGGTAAATGGTAGATGTTAGGTGTCTCCTGGTAGTTGGTGGTAAATGGTAGATGGTAGGTTTCTCCTGGCAGTTGGTGGTAAATGGTAGATGGTAGGTTTCTCCTGGTAGGCGACGGTTGTAGTAGAACCGTAGGTTTGGTGCTCGTGGTAGGGTGGCGATGGTGTGAGGCATAGGTCGATAGGTTCCAGGTATGGTGGACGGTGGTGGTAGCGTCAGATAAGGTTCTCCATGGTAGGTTACCGTAGAAGCGTGGTCGATAGATGGTAGATGGTGCGAGTTAGTGACATTTTATAGTAGGGTGAATAGGTTAACCTGGTGAAGTGACTGACGGTTGTAAAATGGCAATAGATGGATAGTAGATAGTTTTCCTGATACTATCTCAGCCGTATGAGATATCTTTCTGGGAGATAGGCAGGAGAAGCACGGTAGATAGGTTCATTGGTTGAGACCGGTGGTTGGGTGTGGCTCTTGTTGTGCCCGTGTGTCTGGTACCTGGATAGTGCGTGTCTTCGGTCGTCAGCTGGAATGGTTCCAGTGGTAGTAGTTCAAGCTGGAATGGTTCCAGTGGTAGTAGTTCCGGCTGTGATGGTTCCAGTGGTAGTCATTCCGGCTTTAATGGTTGCAGTGGTAGTCATTCCGGCTGTAATGGTTCCAGTGGTAGTAGTTCCGGCTGTAATGGTTCCAGTGGTAGTCATTCCGGCTGTAATGGTTGCAGTGGTAGTCATTCCGGCTGTAATGGTTGCAGTGGTAGTAGTTCCGGCTGTAATGGTTCCAGTGGTAGTAGTTCCGGCTGTAATGGTTCCAGTGGTAGTCATTCCGGCTGTAATGGTTGCAGTGGTAGTCATTCCGGCTGTAATGGTTGCAGTGGTAGTCATTCCGGCTGTAATGGTTCCAGTGGTAGTAGTTCCGGCTGTAATGGTTCCAGTGGTAGTAGTTCCGCCTGTAGTGGTTCCAATGGTAGTCATTCCGGCTGTAATGGTTCCAGTGGTAGTCATTCCGGCTGTAATGGTTGCAGTGGTAGTCATCCCGGCTGTAATGGTTCCAGTGGTAGTCATCCCGGCTGTGATGGTTGCAGTGGTAGTCATTCCGGCTGTAATGGTTGCAGTGGTAGTCATTCCGGCTGTAATGGTTGCAGTGGTAGTAGTTCCGGCTTGTAATGGTTCCAGTGGTAGTCATCCCGGCTGTAATGGTTGCAGTGGTAGTCATTCCGGCTGTAATGGTTGCAGTGGTAGTCATTCCGGCTGTAATGGTTGCAGTGGTAGTCATCCCGGCTGTAATGGTTCCAGTGGTAGTCATTCCGGCTGTAATGGTTGCAGTGGTAGTCATTCCGGCTGTAATGGTTGCAGTGGTAGTCATTCCGGCTGTAATGGTTGCAGTGGTAGTCATTCCGCCTGTAATGGTTCCAGTGGTAGTCATTCCGGCTGTAATGGTTCCAGTGGTAGTGGAATCATTCCTGCAGCAGTGATTCATTCCATCGTTAGTGGAATCATTCTTACGGTAGTGATTCCAGTGGCAGTGGAATGATTCCAGCGGTAGTGGTCGCGATGCGTGCTGCGGCGAGTAATGGCGGTGGATTAATTGCCGCGGTGAGCGATCTCAGCGTTGGGAAGTCGAGGTTTTTCAAAGTGTGTGTGACCTTGGCGGTTTGACCTTGGCGGCGATCGCGCGCTCTTTCCTCCCTTGCTCTTCTCCCTCCTTTCTCTTCTCCCTCCTTTCTCTTCTCCCTCCTTTCTCTTCTTCCTCCTTTCTCTTCTCCCTCCTTTCTCTTCTCCCTCCTTTCTCTTCTCCCTCCTTTCTCTTCTCCCTCCTTTCTCTTCTCCCTCCTTTCTCTTCTCCCCCCCTTCTGTTTCTTCCTTCAGGTCTTGGATTTTGGATCTCGTTCGTTCGTTCGTTCCTATCTTCTGTATTTGCTTTCTCTTATTTCTCATCTTGTTTCTGTCTGTTTCGTGTGCTTCTTCTGTTCGTCTTTCTCCGTCTTCTAATCATAGTTTTATCTCCATTTCCTCCTCCTCCTTGCCTTCGTCTTCTTCTTCCTCCTCCTCCTCCTC
>NW_028234442.1:23787268-23789768 GCF_977035675.1 Penaeus japonicus
ACAATAACTACGGTTGATCGTTTTCATGCAGTATGATTAGTATATATCATATACTTGTTTTATAAGATTACAGTTGAAGAAAGTAACGGAAATTCATAAATTAAGTTTTCAAATAGTTCAATCTCTCCGAATTCAAATATATTATGAGCTTGGTAAAATTCCAATCGGTTACTGGGTTCTTGTAACGTCTTGGCTCGTAAAACTAAACCAAGTAATGATTTCGATGTGTGTCTTTGATATAAATCTATTTTGTTTATGTATTAATTATGTTTAAGGGTGATTGAGGTAACCATATCAGAAATAGTTAATACTTTAATCGGTTTGGTTATGTTCTCGCATTTTGATGAGTATTTCAGTGGCTCTGTTTTATTTCAAGTTGATGTTTGTATTTTAAGTCTCTGTGTTATTGATATGTTGACCTGAAATTACTGCATTCATCAGGACTTCCACGAGACCTACATGTCAAGGTCTTTTCACTCTTACTCTTTTTCGCGCCCCACCTCCCCCTCCCGGCTCCCCTCCCCATCTCCTTTTCCATCACTATCTCTCTCTCCTTCTCCCTCCCCTCCTCTATCCCTCCCTCCCTCCCTCCTTCCTCTCCCCTTTCCCTCTCCCATCCCCTCCCCTCCCCTCCCTCTCCCCCTACCCCCTCCCCCTCCCCCTCTATCCCTCCCTCCTTCTCTCCTTCTACCCCTTCCCCCTCTATCCCTCCCTCCTTCCCTCCCTCTCCTTCCCTCCTTCCCTCCCTCTCCTTCCCTCATTCCCTCATTCCCTCCTCTCCTCCCTTCCTCTCCCCACCCCTCCTCCCTTCCTCTCCCCACCCCTCCTCCCTTCCTCTCCCCACCCCTCCATCCATCCATCCATCCAGAAAGCAGCTGATGGTAAATCTGTTGGACTATTGTTCACCCAGGAGATCTCCGCAGCAGCGACTGACCTCGTCCGAGATAAAGGTCTTGTTGCTAAATCGGGCGTCTGTAATTTCTTAGTTATCTGCCCGTGCGTGAAATTGCGTTCGTGGTAATTTCTGTGCATGCATGCAGGGGGGGGGGGGGTTGAGAGGGGCTGAAGATGCGAGCGGACACATTGTGTTTTTGACCCACACATTCACGCATACGCATACGAACATGAATACGCGTGCGCACATGCACACGCTCACGCACTCGCACACGCTCACGCGCTCGCACACGCATGTATACGCACACGCACACGCATGTATACGCACACGCACACGCATGTATACGCACATGCACACGCATGTATACGCACACGCATGTATACGTACACGCACATGCACACACACACACACACACACACACACACACACACACACACACACACACACACACACACACACACACACACACACACACACACACACACACACAAAATAATAATAATAATGATAAATAATTAAAAAAAGTATATGGTTCAAGTAAAGATAAAAATGTCCGAATGAAAGAAAGAAAAAAAAAATCGTTCGAAGTGGAGCAGATCCGGTTGCCGAGTCAGCCAATATCCTCCGCCTATCCAGGGATTACTCGCATGCACAGATGACCTCAGGGTTGTTTCAAACGTCCATTTAAAATTCGAAAGTTCCCGGATGGCAAGATAACTCTGGCGGGATGAGATGGTCGCGAGTTCCCGTTACTTTTTTATTTGTTCTTGTTTGTTTTAGGAATGATGTAAATGAGGATTTTTTTTTTTTTTACCTCGTTCGGGATGGGAAAAGATGATGTGGTTAAGGATGTTCTTCGGCGTTCCTGTTCCGTGTTCCTTGTTTTCGAAGGATGATGATGATGTCAGCATATTCCTTTTTCTTGGGTTTATTGATTAAGTGAAAAGGCGACGCTTGTTTATGTCAGGGACGTGTATGTGTATGTGTATGTATGTATATATGTGTGTATGTTTGTATGTATGTATGTGTGTATGTATGTATGCATGTATATATGTATGTATATATGTATGTATGTATGTATATATGTATATACGTATGTATGTATGTGTCTATGTGTCTATGTATCTATGTTTTATGACTCGATCTGTGTCTTTTGTGATCAGGGATTATAGAAAACTGCCCACCGTAAGGACGAAGTTGAAAGGTCAGCACAATCGATAAAACTCAAGATATGCATATAATAAGATGGCATAGTTATGTTTATGCTTTGCTATTTAGAGTGTTGTTTAGGTGAGGTTTATTATTTAGGTGAGAAAGGTGATGAATAAGAAAGAGAGTGACTTTGGACTGCCTCCCCCGGTAACACGCCCTCCAAAGGGGATAGATCATATGCCGAGAAATGTTTGGGTATCCATGCTCTGTCCTCGTCTCCGCCTCTTTTCAGCTCTCCTTCTCTCTTGGGCTGTTTTCATATCTTTTTCCTCTCTTCTCCTCTCTCTTCTCTCTCCTCTCCTCTCCTCTACTCTCGTCTAATCTTCTCTACTCTCGTCTAATCTCCTCTCCTCTCGTCTAATCTCCTCTACTCTCCTCTCCTCTACTCTCTCT
>NW_028234442.1:23794768-23796883 GCF_977035675.1 Penaeus japonicus
AGAGAAGGAGCGAAGAGACAGGGGAAGAGGAAAAGGTGGGAGACAGACTGACTGAGGGAGGGGAGGAGAGGAGAGAGAGGGGAGGAGAGAGAGAGGGAGGGGAGGAGAGGAGAGAGAGGGGAGGAGAGAGAGAGGGAGGGGAGGAGAGGAGAGAGAGAGGGAGGGGAGGAGAGGAGAGAGAGAGGGAGGGGAGGAGAGAGAGGGGAGGAGAGGGAGGGGAGGAGAGAGAGAGGGAGGGGAGGAGAGAGAGGGGAGGAGAGAGAGGGAGGGGAGGAGAGAGAGAGGGAGGGGAGGAGAGAGAGAGGGAGGGGAGGAGAGGAGAGAGAGGGAGGGGAGGGGGGGGGGGGGGGGGGGGGGGGGGGGTGGGGGGGAAGGGAGAGAAGAGAGGGAGAAAGGAAGGGAGGAGGAGGGGAGAGAGAGAGGGGAGGAGGAGAGGGGAGGAAGAGAGAAGGAGAGGGGAGGAGAGAGAGAGGAGGATGGAATGAGAGAGGAGCTGAGAGAGGGAGGAGAGTGAGAGAGAGTGGAGAGAGAGAGAGAGGGAGGGGAGAGAGAAGGAGGGAGAGAGAGGGAGGAGGGGAGCCGAGTCGAGAGGAGAGGGTATTCGAGGGGAGAGAGGGGAGTTTTTTGGAGAGGGTCAGGCCGAATTCAGGCAGTTGTCAAGCAACGGAAATTTGGGATCGTTACAGTTGATATCGGAATTTCACTCTTGCGGTGCAAGGGCGAGTTGCGGCGCGAGTCAGTGCTCGTAGTAGGAGTGAGTGTAGCGAGCGAGCGAGTTGAGTGGGAAGATGGAGTGAGTGAGTGATCAGAGCTCGAGTGATGAGTGGAGCCGAGAGAGCTAAGCGAGTTATAGTGGGAGAATGGGTGTAAGGAGAGTGAGTGAGTCAAGTGCTTGAGTGTAGTGAAGAGCGAGCGAGAAGCGAGCGGAGTTTTAGTGGGAGAATGGGTGAGGTTGAGTGAGAAGAGTGAGTGAGTGAGTGAGTGGAGCGAGCGAGTTTTGAGTGGTGAGAATGGTGTGAGTGAGTGAGTCAGTGCTCGAGATGAGTGGGAAAGTGAGTGAGCGAGGCGAGCGACGAGTATAAGTGGGAGAGTGGTGTGTGAGTGCGTCAGTGAGTCAGTGAGCTTGAGCGCGTGAGCGAAGCGATGCGAGCGAGATTGAGTGGGAGCTAATGGTGTGGGGGAAGGAGTGATAGTGAGTCCCAGTGCTCGAAGTGAGTGCGGAGGAATGGGCGAAGTTGAGGAGTATGAGTGAGCGATGACGTGGAGCGAGCAAGCAGCGAGTTGAGTGGGATGGGTGGGGGAATGAGTGGTGTGAGTGAGTGAGAGTGAGGAGCTAGCCTTGATGAGTGAGTGAGCGAGCGAGCGAGCGAGCGAGCGGTTGAGGTGGGGAGAAATGGGTGAGTGAGTGTGTGAGTGAGTCATGCTTTGAGGTGAGTGAGTGAAGCGATCGAGCGAGCGAGCGATGAGTGGGAATGTGTAAGGTGGTGAGCAGGAAGACGAGCGAGCGAGTTGAGTGGGAGGAATGGTAATGAGTAAAGTGACGAGCAGAGCGAGAGTGAGTGAGGGAGCGAGGAGTTTATGGTCGAGTGGGTAGAGGACTCTTAAGTATAGGAGGTAGGAGAAGCGGCAGCAGGCAGCAGCAAAAACAGCAGGAGGTTTAACAAACTACCATCTCAAAGAGTAGCCAGCTTGTTGCAGGAGAGGAAGGCGTAAGGATATCTTAGGACATCTTAGGAAGGATTGCATGGCTCGAGGATCCCCGTGGTCTGTGCTTGCAATTGGGACGTGATTGCAGGAGGGGGGATGGGATGGGAGGGGGGGTGAGAGGGGGGTGGGGATGGGAGGGGGGTGGAGGTGCTTGCTTTAGGGTGGTTTTGGTGGAGTTTCGGGTATTTAAGCCGAAGATAGTGCGTTTGTGTTTGTGTTTGTTTGTTTGTGTGTGTTTGTTTGTGTTTGTTTCTGTGTGTGTGTGTTTGTGTGTGTGTTTGTTTGTTTGTGTGTGTGTGTTTGTGCGTTTGTTTGTTTGTGTTTGTGTGTGTGTTTGTTTATGTTTGTGTTTATGTTTGTGTTTGTGTGGGTGTGGGAGAGAGAAAGAGAAAGAGAAAGAGAAAGAAA
>NW_028234442.1:23796983-23806983 GCF_977035675.1 Penaeus japonicus
CCCTCTCCCTTCGTCTCTCTCTTTTTGTGTGTCCCTTCTGCTTGCGTGCCTTCATGGCATGTGTTGGCGCCTGATGGTTAAGAGGCAGGCCTGTGAGGATCTGTGTGTGCTGGGCCTTGTTGTGTGGCGTGTCACAAGCATGCGCTGTGCTGTGTTTAATATATATGTTTTCTGTTTCTCGTCTCCTCTCTGCTTGCTTTTTATTTCTCTCTCTCTCCTCACTTCTCCTCTCCTCTCTCTCTCTCCCCCTCACAAACTCTTCCCTCCCTCTCCCTCCCTCCCTCCCTCCTCCATCCCCCCCCCTCCCACTCCTTCCTCCCTTCCCTCCCCCTTCCCTCCTACCCTCACACCCAATCTCCCCCCCCTTATTCCTCTCTCCCTACCCTCCCCCCCCTCCATCTAACACCCACCCACCCTCCCCTCAAACTCTTCTTTTTTCCTTTTTTATTCCTCCCTTCTTCCCATCTTCCCTCCCTCCCCCTCCCCTCTTCCGCTCCCAACCCACCCACCCTGTCATCTATCCCTTCCTGTAATTCCTTCCCTCACCTTATTCTTCCATCCCATCCCTCCCCTCCCCCTCCCTCCCTACCCTCCCTCCTCCTCCACAACCCTCCCTCCATCACCACTCTCATATCTCCGTCTCCACTCATCTCCCCTCCATTCCCTCATTCCTCTCTCGTCATGACGATATCGATCACACCATTTCTCTGCTAGAATCGATCACATATATGCACTAACGTTCATTTTTTTCTCTCTCTCTTTTTCAAGGTAAGTCGCTTTGCCGCCGCAGTGAGGGCAGTCGAGCGTCGTGCTACGAGGGGGCGGGGGGGGGGGGAGGTAAAGGGGGGGGGGGGGGGGCAGGGTGAGTAATGCCTCCCCTCTTTTTCGTTTGTTAGTTTGTTTGTTTGTCTTGTTTTCTTCTTGCTGTATTTGTAACCTCTCCCGTTTCTCGTGTTTTTTTTTTTTTTTTTTTTTTTTCTTCTTCTTTTTCTTCATTTTCTTTTTTTTCTTATCCCACCCCCCCACGGACCCCCACCGTTTTGCGGCCTCGTCGTGTTGGTATGTTTGTTTACCTGTTATTGTTTATGTTATTTGTTTTTATTATAATTTGTTTGTTTATTACCTTTTTTTTACTTTTTTCTCTCGCCTTATCCCTTTCTCTTTCCAACTTCTTTCCTTCCTTCCTTCCTTCCTTCCTTTCTCCCTCTCTCCCTCCCCCTCTCTCCCTCCCCCTCTCTCCCTCCCCCTCCCTCCCTCCCTCCCTCCCTCCCTCCCTCCCTCCCTTCCTCCCCTCCCCCTCTCTTTCCCGCATTTCTTAATGGGTTGTATCACCTCCGCTGACTGGCGGTGCAAGGGGGTCAGGGAGACCAAGGGGCATAGGGAGGGAAAGAAAGGAGGGAGGGAAAAGAGGGAGGGAAAAGAGGGAGGGAGGGAGGACGGAAGGAAGGGAGGGAGGGAAAGGAGGGCTGGAGGGAGGGAAAGGAGGGCTGGAGGGAGGGAGGGAGGGAGGGAGGGAGGGCTGGAGGGAAGGAAGGAAAGGAGGGGATCAAGGGAGCAAGGGAGAAGTTGGGTCAGTGAGGGAAGGAGAAAGGGGAGGAATGGACTGGCTGAGCTGGGCAAGGCAGGGCGGGGCAGGGAAATGGAAGGGAGAGGAAAGGAGGGAAAGGGACGAGAGAGAACAGAAGAGGTGAGAGAGGAAGGAAGAGGACAGAAGGAGAGGAGGAAAGGGAAGTAAGAGAAGAGAAGGGGAGGGTAGGGAGAGGAAGAAGGAAGCAATCGGGTGGTGTCGTTAGGGGGGGGAAGGTTGGGGAAAGGTTGGGAGGACAGGTTGTGTGTTTGGGGGGAGGGGGGGTTTCGAGGTGCCGGAGGGCGAGGGCGGTTGTCGGGAGGGATTGGTTGGGGGGGTGGGGGAGGGGGGGGGGAGTCCATTTTTGCTCCTTGTCTGGGCGGGGGGGCGCTGTTAGCAGGAGAGACAGGGGAGTGTGCCGACTGCATGCCCTGTCGGCAGTGTTACGTGCGCCGTGTGATAGTCTTTGTTGCTGAAATTGCTATATTTTTTTCTCTTCTTCTTCTTCTCTTCTTTATCTTCTCTTCTTCCCCCTCCCCATTTCCCAATCCTCCCCCCCCCTTCACACGTCCTTTTTTTCGGTCTCATTTTTCTTGGTCTTTCTCGTTTCTTTTCTTTTTTTTTTTTTTCCTCTTTCCCCTTTTTCTTCTGCCTGCCCCAATAAATAACCCCAACCCCATCTCCCCATCTCACCCTTTTAAAAGATACCTCCCTCTCCCCCTTCCTCCTCCCTCTCCTCCTTCCTCCTCCCTCTCCTGATCCCCTCCCCCTTTCCCCCTCCTCCTTACCTCCTCCTCCCCCCTCCCCTTTACCGTATCTTCAACCTTTTTTTTTTTTTTTTTTCCATACGCCCCCCCCCCCACCTCTCCCTCTCCTTCCACACCCTCTCTTCTTCTTTATCTTCTTTCCCCTTCCTGTTCTCTTTCGTTTCTACTTTTTATTATATTCCAACCTTTTTTTTTTTCTTTATTTTGCCTTTTGCTTTTCCTTTCCTTTTGTCCTCTCTTTCCTTTTCTTCCTCCCTTTTTAATTTTATAATTTCCTTCTTCCTCTCTCCCCCCCCCCTCGTCCTCTTCTCCTTCCTTTATCCTCCTTTTCTTCTTCTTTTTTTTTCTCTTTCCTCCTATTCTTATTTTTCTCTTTCCTCCTATTCTTATTTTTCTCTTTCCTCCTCTTCTTCTTTTTCTCTTTCCTCCTATTCTTCTTCTTTTTTCTCTTTCCTCCTCTTCCTTCTACGTCGTCTTCGCCTCGTGGACTCGCCATGTATCGCGGCCTCGCCAGCCAGCAGCCTTGGTAGGTGGTCTTGCTTTGGGTTTTGTGTTCGGTTTCCTTGTCACGTTTTTTTTTTGTTGTTGTTGTTGTTGTTGTCCTTTTTCCTTGTCACGTTTTTTGTTGTTGTTGTTGTTGTCCTTTTTCCTTGTCACGTTTTTGTTGTTGTTATTGTCGTTGTCCTTTTTCCTTGTCACGTTTTTGTTGTTGTTGTTGTTGTCCTTTTTCTTTGTCACGTTTTTTTTGTTGTTGTTGTTGTTGTCCTTTTTCCTTGTCACGTTTTTTGCTGTTGTCGTTGTCACTGTTTTTGTTGGGTATTTTCTTGTATATTCTCTCTTGTTCTTGTTTTTGTTTTTTTTAATTCTGTTTATCTCGTTTATATTTATTTATATATATATATATATATATATATTTTTTTTTTTTTTGTACTCACGCAACACATTCTTGGAAGAAATTTACAAGCGTTGTTGTGGTGTGCTTTCAAATGCACCGGTGTGTGACCGTAATACCGCGTGCACATGTGTGTATGTGTGCTTGCGTGCGTGAGTGCTTGCGCGCGCGCATTTTCATGTAAAGACCTAGACACTGCTAGACTCTTCCTCTTCCCTCCCCCCCATCCCCCTTACCATCCTTTCCCCTTAACTTCCCTCCCCCCTCCCCCTCCCTTCCCTTCCCCTCCCCTCCCCTCCCCTCCCCTCCCCCATCCCCCTTACCATCCTTTCCCCTTCCCTTCCCTTCTCTTCCCAAAGAGAAGGGGAAAGGGAAGGAGAAAGAGAAGGAGAAGGAGAAGGAGAAGGAGAAGGAGAGAGGGGAAGAGGCAGAGAAGGAGCGAAGAGACAGGGGAAGAGGAAAAGGTGGGAGACAGACAGACTGACTGGGGGAGGGGAGGAGAGGAGAGAGAGGGGAGGAGAGAGAGAGAGAGGGGAGGAGAGAGAGAGGGAGGGGAAGAAAGAGAGGGGAGCAGAGAGAGGGGAAGAGAGAGAGGGGAGAAGAGAGAGGGGAGGAGAGAGAGAGGAGGCGAGAGAGAGGGAGGAGAGAGAGAGGGAGGAGAGAGAGAGGGAGGGGAGGAGAGAGAGGGGAGGAGAGAGAGAGGGAGGGGAGGAGAGAGAGGGGAGGAGAGAGAGGGGAGGAGAGAGAGGGGAGGAGAGAGAGAGGAGGAGAGAGAGAGGAGGAGAGAGAGAGGAGGCGAGAGAGAGGGAGGAGAGAGAGAGGGAGGGGAGGAGAGAGAGGGGAGGAGAGAGAGGGGAGGAGAGAGAGGGGAGGAGAGAGAGAGGAGGAGAGAGAGAGGAGGCGAGAGAGAGGGAGGAGAGAGAGAGGGAGGGGAGGAGAGAGAGGGGAGGAGAGAGAGAGGAGGAGAGAGAGAGGAGGCGAGAGAGAGGGAGGGGAGGAGAGAGAGGGGAGAGGGTGGAAGGCAGTTGTCAAGCACGAAATTTGGGGATCGTTACAGTTGATATCGGAATTTCACTCTTGCGGTGCAGGCGAGTTGCGCGAGTCAGTGCTTGAGTGAGTGAGCGAGCGAGCGAGTTGAGTGGGGGAATGGTGTGAGTGAGTGAGTCAGTGCTCGAGTGAGTGAGTGAGCGAGAGAGCGAGCGAGTTTAGTGGGAGAATGGGTGAGTGAGTGAGTAAGTGAGTGAGTGCTTGAGTGAGTGAGCGAGCGAGCGAGCGAGTTGAGTGGGAGAATGGGTGAGTGAGTGAGTGAGTGAGTCAGTGCTTGAGTGAGTGAGCGAGCGAGCGAGCGAGTTGAGTGGGAGAATGGGTGAGTGAGTGAGTCAGTGAGTGAGTGCTTGAGTGAGTGAGCGAGCGAGTTGAGTGGGGGAATGGTGTGAGTGAGTGAGTCAGTGCTCGAGTTGAGTGGGAGAATGGGTGAGTGAGTGAGTGAGTGAGTGAGCGAGTGAGCGAGTGAGCGAGCAAGCGAGCGAGTTGAGTGGGGGAATGGGTGGGGGAATGAGTGGGTGAGTGAGTGAGTGAGTGAGTGAGTGAGCGAGCAAGCGAGCGAGTTGAGTGGGAGAATGGTGTGAGTGAGTGAGTGAGTGAGTCAGTGCTTGAGTGAGTGAGTGAGCGAGCGAGCGAGCGAGCGAGTTGAGTGGGGGGAATGGGTAAGTGAGTGAGCGAGCGAGCGCTAAGCGCGATAGTTGGGGAGTGGGGTCCCCCCTTATGTCGGAATGAAATGGTAAGAGGTTTGAGCGGAGCTCGAGCGAGTGAGTGAGTGAGTGAGGGAGCGAGTGAGTTTATGAGTCGAGTGTAGGACTCTTAGTACAGGAGTAGGAGAAGCGGCAGCAGCAGGAGGTTAACACCTCAAAGAGTAGCCAGCTTGTTGCAGGAGAGGAAGGCGTAAGGACATCTTAGGACATCTTAGGAAGGATTGCATGGCTCGAGGATCCCCCGTGGTCTGCGCTTGCAATTAGGACGTGATTGCAGGATGGGGGTGGGGGGGATGGGAGGGGGGGGTGAGAGGGGGGTGGGAGGGGGATGGGGGTGGAGGTGCTTGCTTTAGGGTGGTTTTGGTGGAGTTTCGGGTATTTGAGGCGATGATAGTGCGTTTGTGTATGTGTGTGTGTTTGTTTGTTTGTTTGTGTGTGTGTTTGTGTTTGTGTGTGTGTGTTTGTTTGTGTGTGTGTGTTTGTGTTTGTTTGTGTGTGTGTTTGTGTTTGTGTGTGTGTGTTTGTTTGTGTTTGTTTGTGTGTGTGTGTTTGTGTTTGTTTGTGTGTGTGTTTGTGTTTGTTTCTGTGTGCTTGTGTTTGTTTGTGTTTGTTTCTGTGTGTTTGTGTGTGTGTTTGTGTTTGTCTGTGCGTTTGTTTGTTTGTGTTTGTGTGTGTGTGTGTTTATGTTTATGTTTGTGTTTGTGTGGGTGTGGGAGAGAGAAAGAGAAAGAAAGAAAGAAAGAAAGAAAGAAAGAAAGAAAGAAATCACGCGCCTGTACATGTTTATGGTTGCGTTTTTTAATAACGGATTTTATAATGTATGGGAGGTGGCTTTTTAGGTGAGCGCTTACACATAAAACTGCAACCGATACTTTTAAACTCACAAACACAAATAAAGAAACACAACAAACAACATCTCGTCTTTTTTTTTTTGCCGTCATGTTAACATCCTCCTGTGAGTGAGGAAAGGAATAAGCCGTAGAGTAAATATTCTTTGCAACTATGGTAATGAAAATAAACATTCGCATGCAAATGGTCCACGCGAATGTAAGAACATGTAGACATTTCGTGTTACGAATTATTTTTTTTTTTTTTTTTTTTTTTTTTTTTTTTTTTTTTTTTTTTTTTTTTTGCAATGACCAATCTGACAATGGGCATGTACGTATCCTGTCTTCTGCGTGGTGTGTGTACCGTTAAGGTGATTGCGTGTTACGTGAAGGCTAGGGGCTCTCGCTCGTCTCGCTTCCTCTCTATCTTTTTGTCCTTGCACTCTCTTCTTTCTCTCTCCTCCTCCTCTCTCTCTCTCTCTCTCTCTCTCTCTCTCTCTCTCTCTCTCTCTCTCAGGTAACATGACCTGTTCATTATGCTAATTAGTGGGTTCGTCTCCGCCCCCGTAACTTTGGGAAATGTGATGCTAGAGCGGTAGGTATTGTGATGGTGTTTTTTTATTTGTTTGTTTGTTTGTTTGTTTGTTTTGTTTGTTTTTTATAGTAGTGATGGTGAGGGATTGAGATTTTGGGAGGAGGGAGGGGGAGAGATGGGGGGGGGAGGTGGAGGGAGGGGGAGAGGTGGAGGAAGGGGGAGAGTGGAGGAGGGGAGTGATGGGAAGGGGGAGGAGTGGAGGAAGTGGGAGAGTGGAGGCAGGGGGGAGAGCGTGAAGGAAGGGGGGAGAATGTGGAGTTAGAGAGAGTGGGAGAGGGTGAAGGCGAAGAGGATGAGAGGAGGTAGGGAGGAGGAGAGAAATGAATGGAAAGGTCACTGTTAAGGGGGGAGAGAGGGCGGGAGGGGGAGAGATGGAGGGCGGGAGGGAGGGATGAATGGATGGAGAGTTGGACAGAGGTGGAGAGAGGGATGAAGGCGGAAAGAGGGATAGAGAGGGAGGTTAGGGAGAAAGAGAGTCAGAGAAAATGAATGTGAAAAGGTCACTGTATTTTCTTAAAATAGATTGCATGAAAAATTAAGAAAATGTTCGTTCGGCGAGAGAGAAGGACAAACAGTCAGTCAGAGACACAGAGAGAGAGAGAGAGAGAGAGAGAGAGAGAGAGAGAGAGAGAGAGAGAGAGAGAGAGAGAGGGAGAGAGAGAGAGAGAGAGAGGAATATTAAAGGGAGTGAATATGTGGTGGAGGGAAGGATGGAAAAGAGAGGGGAGATAGTGAAGGGTGTGAATTTGTGGTAAAGGGGAGAGAAAGGAACGGGAAAAGGGAGATACTGAAGAGGGCAAATATTCGATGGAGGGGAGAGAGGGAAGGGAGTAAATTTAGGGTTGAGGGGAGGGAGAGGGGAGATAAGGAAGGGAGTAATTTTTTTGTGGAAAGAAGGGTGAGTGGAGAGGAGAGATAGTAAAGGGAGTGAATAATCAGTAGAGGTAAGGGGTAAGGGTAGGGGTAAGGATTGAAAGGAGAGGGGAGAGGGGAAAGAGAGGGATAGGGAAAAGGGAAAGGAAGTCGCAGGAGAGGGGAGAGGGAAGGAAGGAAGGCGAGGGAGAGGGAATGACGGAAAGGAGATGGGTGCGTGAGAAGGAAGGAGAAAAGGAGAGGGGAGAGAGAAGGAAGGAAAGGAGAGGGGAGAGGGAAGGAAGGAAAGGAGAGGGGAGAGGGAAGGAAGGAAAGGAGAGGGGAGAGAGAAGGAATGAAAGGAGAGGGGAAGGGGAAGGAATGAAAGGAGAGGGGAAGGGGAAGGAATGAAAGGAGAGGGGAGAGGGAAGGAATGAAAGGAGAGGGGAAGGGGAAGGAATGAAAGGAGAGGGGAAGGGGAAGGAATGAAAGGAGAGGGGAAGGGAAAGGGGAAGGAATGAAAGGAGAGGGGAGAGGGAAGGAAGGAAAGGAGAGGGGAGAGGGGAGAGAGAAGGAATGAAAGGAGAGGAGAGAGAGAAGGAATGAAAGGAGAGGGGAAGGGGAAGGAATGAAAGGAGAGGGGAGAGGGAAGGAATGAAAGGAGAGGGGAAGGAGAAGGAATGAAAGGAGAGGGGAAGGAGAAGGAATGAAAGGAGAGGAGAGAGAGAAGGAATGAAAGGAGAGGAGAGAGAGAAGGAATGAAAGGAGAGGAGAGAGAGAAGGAATGAAAGGAGAGGGGAAGGGGAGAGAGAAGGAATGAAAGGAGAGGGGAAGGGGAGAGAGAAGGAATGAAAGGAGAGGGGAGAGGGAAGGAATGAAAGGAGAGGGGAAGGAGAAGGAATGAAAGGAGAGGGGAAGGGGAAGGAATGAAAGGAGAGGGGAAGGAGAAGAAATGAAAGGAGAGGAGAGAGAGAAGGAATGAAAGGAGAGGGGAGGGGGAAGGAATGAAAGGAGAGGGGAGAGAGAAGGAATGAAAGGAGAGGGGAGAGGGAAGGAATGAAAGGAGAGGGGAAGGGGAAGGAATGAAAGGAGAGGGGAGAGAGAAGGAATGAAAGGAGAGGGGAGAGGGAAGGAAGGAAAGGAGAGGGGAGAGGGAAGGAATGAAAGGAGAGGGGAGAGGGAAGAAAGGAAAGGAGAGGGGAGAGGGAGGGACAGAAAGGAGAGGGAGGGATAGGGAAAGGGAACGGATGGAAAGAGAAGGGGACGAGAGAAGGAATGACAAGGAGAGGGGAGTGAGCGGGAAGGAATGTCAGGAGAGAGGGGAAGGGGAAGGAATGAAAGGAGAGGGAAAGGGAAAGGAATGAAAGGAGAGGGGAGAGGGAAGGAAGGAAAGGAGAGGGGAGAGGGAAGGAATGAAAGGAGAGGGGAGAGGGAAGGAAGGAAAGGAGAGGGGAGAGGGAAGGAATGAAAGGAGAGGGGAGAGGGAAAGGGAAAGGAATGAAAGGAGAGGGGAGAGAGAAGGAATGAAAGGAGAGGGGAAGGGGAAGGAATGAAAGGAGAGGGGAAGGGAAAGGAATGAAAGGAGAGGGGAGAGGGAAGGAAGGAAAGGAGAGGGGAAGGGGAAGGAATGAAAGGAGAGGGGAGAGGGAAGGAATGAAAGGAGAGGGGAAGGGGAAGGAATGAAAGGAGAGGGGAGAGAGAAGGAATGAAAGGAGAGGGGAGAGGGAAGGAAGGAAAGGAGAGGGGAGAGGGAAGGAATGAAAGGAGAGGGGAGAGGGAAGGAAGGAAAGGAGAGGGGAGAGGGAAGGAATGAAAGGAGAGGGGAGAGGGAAAGGGAAAGGAATGAAAGGAGAGGGGAAGGGGAAGGAATGAAATGGAGAGGGGAGAGAGAAGGAATGAAAGGAGAGGGGAGAGGGGAGAGGAGAGAGAGAGAGCGAGCACGGGCGACGGCGGGGAGAGAGAGAGAGAGAGAGAGAGAGACGACGGCGGGGCCGGGCCGGGGCGGGCGTCGCTCGGTGCCGGCCGTGCGATCCAACGCAGGAGCACAGTCGCTGTCGAGGCTCCAGGAGCTGCAGACCCATTCCTTCGCGCCGCCTCGCTCCCCCTCTCTTGTGTCAGTGTCCGGCCGCCCATCTCCGGCCGCCCATCTCCGGCCGCCCATCCGCCTATCCCAAGCCGGTTTTAGCTTACCCTACTCCCCCCCACCCCCACCCCCAAGCATAGAGCTCTTGGTATTTTGGTGTCTTGCAGTGACGTGTGTACTACGGTAGGGGGGGTGGGGTTGGGGTGGGGTGGGGTGGGGTGGGTGGGAATTTAGGGGAGGGGGGGGGGTGAGGAGATAGAGGGGATTAATGTGCGCTGCCCCGCGTGCTGGACGATGTTGTGGGCGTGAGCGTGTTTGCGGGAGCGCTGTGGGCGTGAGGTTTATTTATATATATATATATATACTTACACAATATATAATATATATATCTATATATATATATAATTCTATATATATATATATATATATATATATATTTATATATATATATATATATATATAAGGTGTGCGATTCGTGGGCTGGTGTATGGATATTTGTGGGCGTGACTTTTTTTTTTAGATTATACTTGGGTCGAGTATTTATTTATTTGTTTATTTATTCATTTATTCATTTATCTGCTCCATGAGTGAGTTGAGAGTATGTGATATAACGGAGAGAAAGAGGAAAGAAAAAAAGGGGGGAGTTTAAATTACCTTCACGCCTCG
>NW_028234442.1:23814483-23819483 GCF_977035675.1 Penaeus japonicus
GAGGGTAGACGTAGGATGGAATTTGATGGGAAGGAGGGAAAAGGTAGAGGGAGAGAAATTGGAAGTAAGGTAAGGTAGAAGAGGAATACGGAGACGAAAGGGAAAACAAGAGGAAGGAAGATCGGAAAAGAGAATGGAATGGGAGATGAGGGGAGAGGGAGGGGAGGGGAGGGGAGGGGAGGGGAGGGAAGGGGTGGAGGGGTATAGACGTGGGGGTTACTCCCGTTTTCTGTGAGCCCGGCATTATTGATCCTCGGCGAGGGGGGGCTTTAAGAAGAATTGAGACCCGGACGGGAGCCAAGCAAGCAGGAGTCGGGCAGAGCTTGGGCATACCTCGGCGTGCCATTTGGTCTCAAGCGAGAGAGTCGGGCGTGTCGTGCCGTATCTCGTGTCGTGTCACTTCTTGTCGTCAGAGAGGGTCTCTTATAACTCCCCCCCTCCCTCCCCCCTCTCATTTTTCGCGATTCTGGGGGAACGAAAGAGAGAAAAAGGGAATCCGAGCTGGATTAGGAGTCTGTCCTAGTCCTCCCTGTAGTGCCCACACTCTCACTGCCACTCGCCAGCGAGTAGTGCCAACTCCCGAGTGCTCACTTGTCGTTCTGCTGACAGAGGCAGGAACACGCGTCTTGAACACGCTCCGCAAGGAACGAAGAACTTTTCAGTGCTCGACCAAGAACTGCTGAACGCCACGACCCCAGGATGGCACCGACGCCCGTACCCGCGCCCGCGCCCACAGCCAATGACGTGACGGCAGAACCACCCAGGTAACCCAAGACATACATAGCCTAAGGAGCGGCGCGAGGTGTAGACTAGGATGACACATGTAGCCCTAAGATTTGCTCTCCAGGTGTCTATGGTGCAGCTGTCTATCGCACCCGGTAGTCTATCGCTTTAGGTAGTCACCCCTCGTCATGCTTTAGGTAGTCGTCTCCCCTCGTCGTGCTCTAGGTAGTCGTCTCCCCTCGTCGTGTCTCTAGGCTCCCACGAGGCCAGTCGATTGCCGCAGTCCCTGTGCCGGCGAGCTGGAATGACTGCTTCTGGCTACCGACCTTTGCACTTCCTTTTTTTTATTATTATTATTATTTTTTTTATTGAACTGTTATTTGTTTTAGTGAAGCATGTTGCCTTAGAAATAGACCGAGTAGTCGATTAGTTAGTTGCTTTGGTGCTGCATAACTATATCATCATGACTTACAACATTGGTGTGCAAAGAAATTGAATATTTATTATGATGACATACTGCCCGGATTAACATACCCTCGTCTACACAGGTGACACGAGCATTGTCATGCCATAGATACCATAAATACCATAGATACCATAGATACCATAGATACCCAAGGATAAAAAGTGGCAGACAGTTGCACTAATCAATACAGTTAATACTGCTCCACACCAAACACACCTTGTAACTGATGCAAGGAACTGGTGCATTGCCCACGACGCACTTGATATCACAACCACAAGAAAGCAGTAGAAGTCGACCACACCTCATGTCGAACAGAGAACGACGTCACACATGCCACATGCCACATGCCACATGCTTCATGCCTCATACCTCATACCTGTCATTTCTCGAATCAAACACGGAAAGTGGGTGTGGCCGGACTTCCAGCCGGCTCCCTCGAAGACGCTCGGTCGGTCGGTCGGATGGTCGGTCAGTTAGTTAGTCAGTTAGTCAGTTAGTTAGTCAGTTAGTTAGTTAGTTAGTCGGTCAGTCAGTCTTTCAGTCCGTCAGTCCTTACGTTAGTCTTTCAGTCAGTTTGTTTGTCAGTCAGTCAGTCTTTCAGTCAGTCAGTCAGTCAGTCAGTCAGTCAGTCAGTCAGTCAGTCAGTTAGTCAATCCTCGAAAAGCTAGCTGCCTCTCTACCACTGCTTGTCTTCCGATGATACTTATCCAGGGCCTTTATTCCTTTATTTGTGTAGTTTGGGGGCAGTTTCTTCTGTCAGTGTGTGTGAGAGAGAGAAAGAAAGAGAGAAAGAGAGAAAGAGAGAAAGAGAGAGAGAAAAAGAGAAAAAGAGAAAGAGAAAGAGAGAGAGAGAGAGAGAGAGAGAGAGAGAGAGAGAGAGAGAGAGAGAGAGAGAGAGAGAGAGAGAGAGAGAGAGAGAGAGAGAGAGAGAGAGAGAAAGAGAGAGAAAGAAAGAACAGCAGGACCTTTCTTTGAATCGCGTGATATGGGATTTAGAGAGATAGATCGATGCATGAACACAGAAAACCGTCCCCCCCCCCCTCCCCATCCCTTCCCCACACACACAGAATTTTAGAGACAACACGAAACAATTGTGATTAATTCAGATAACCTTTAGAAATCTGTGGAAGAAATAGCGGCGCAGTTAACCACGCTGATGATGTTAATATAGTCATTCTTATGTATAAATGTCATTAGATGAAAGATATGCACAATGATCAATATATCTGCCATTTTATCATGATATGGACGCGCAATTTATCCACAAGGCAATGGGCGTAAATACAAAACAAAAACATGACGTCATCAGCTTCCGGTTCTTGGTTCTGTTTCCTGTCCTCCCGGCCGGCCCTTCTTTCTTTTCTTTCTTTCTTTTTTTCTTCTCGACTCTCATTTTCCTTCTGGTGCATACGTCATTCTTTCTTTTCTTGTAGCTGTTTCTCCTTTTTTCTTCTGCTTCTTTCTTCTTTTCTTCTTTTTCATTCCATCTCTCTGGTTTTCTCTTTTCTGCTATAACGATCTCTGTTGTTATCTTGCACTTTATGTCTGTCTTTTCTTTCTTTCTTTCTTGATATTTCTCTCTCTCTCTCTCTCTCTCTCTCTCTCTCTCTCTCTCTCTCTCTCTCTCTCTCTCTCTCTCTCTCTCTCTCTCTCTCTCTCTCTCTCTCTCTCTCTCTCTGTCTCTGTCTTTGTCTCTCTCTCTCTCTCTCTCTCTCTCTCTCTCTCTCTCTCTCTCTCTCTCTCTCTCTCTCTCTCTCTCTCTCTCTCTCTCTCTCTCTCTCTCTGTCACTCTATTGGCCACACCGTAATTGAATATGCCGCTTTAATAGTGTTATGAGTTTATATGCCGGTGCGTGCTATTGAAAGTCTATCTATCTATTGATCACACTAGACTTGCCGTACAGAGCTGTCTATTCCTGTCTTCCGAGATGGTGGGCGTGTTAGTGTTAACTCCTTTATCAATGATCAGTCATAATGGCATATGGTGTTTATATGTCCTATGTCCTTGATGATTTTATCGTTATTCCGGTTTTTATTAATTACTGCACTCTTTTTATATCCTCCAGTTTTGCTATTCTTCTTCCTCCCTTTATTCTATTCTGATGTTTCTGTAATTCCGTGTGTCGTCGTTATCGTTTTTTATCAGGGCTATTATCATTATTCTTTGCTTGGAAAATGGTAATAGGAATATTCACGATTACTATCACGATCGCAATTAGTTCCAAGTACCGTCCTCATCATCCGTGATATTACACTAATCGATCTCACGGCAAAGCGATATATATATATATATTTTTTTTTTTTTGTTCGTGTCCTTGTGAATATTTTCTTTGTTTGTTCGGTCGTACGAATCCGTCGCCGGTTATAAGCGCATGTTATTACCGTCATGCGGGGCTGTGATCGATGGCCGTTGCTTGAGGCGTGGGTTGTATGTGGTTGGTGTTGAGTGTTGCTTGTGTGGTTGTTTGCGTGTTTTGTGTTGTGGTTGTTTTTGTGATGGTGGTTTTGGTTGAGTTGGTTGGTGTTGGTGTGCTTTTGTGGATGATTTGTGATTGCATTTGGTTATTGGGGTTGAATTTGATATTGACGACGCGGTTGTTTTTGAAATGGAGAAAATATCATGTTTTTTTTTTGTTTTGTTTTTTTTTTCCCTTTTTTCGTAAAGCTCCTTCGACTCTCAAAAGGCCTATCGAAGATCAACCATACTTCTCGACCATATTACGCATTTTCTCACCTTCTAGAGAAAAAGAAAAGAAAAAAGAAAAATCAATTCAAAACCGCCAAAATATGAGCCTGATATGACCACTGGAGACACCGAGCTGCCGGCCGGAGTCTCTTTAAAACCGGGTTGCGGTATTGATCCCCGCCAAAAGGTGCGCTACGGCGGCCGCCATTTTGCCCCGATGCTCTTCTGTTCTATTTTTATCCCTTCGTTGTTGTTGTTGATGTTTAGATTGCTTGTTGGGTTTGTTTTGTATATATATATGTTGTTGTTTTTTTGTGTGTGTTGTTGTGGCACTCGTTATCTCCCCGCCCACCTCCCTGGATTGTCTTTTGTTGTGTTTATGTTTAGTTGTTTGTCTTTGTTTCGTTCTTTGTTTGTTTGTTTGTTTCTTTCTTTCTTTTCTTAACAACTGAGAGGTATTTTCTTATGTCGATAAAGATAAAGAAGGATTTATAAAAGATATGTTTTTTTTTTTTTATTGTGTGCGGGTGTGTATTAGTGTATTCATGTATTGTGCGTGTACGTGTGCGTGTACGTGTGCGTGTACGTGTGCGTGTACGTGTGCGTTCGTGCATACGTGGGAGATTATCTATTTTTCATCTCTTTCTGCTGGTTGCATTCCCTTTTGACCTTTCTCGGTACTTCTGACCTTTCATGCGCCGGGTGAGAAGGTCAGGAAGCTCTGTATGATTGTGGATGGATAGACACATTAATAGATTGGAGTTTTATGTATTGCATTGAATCTGTTGATTGTTGCATCGCGGTTGCTGATTTGCATACGTAGTTTGCGTTGTGTGGAAGATGGTGTGTATTTTCTTTATCTCTGTGTTGTTTTTATTTCGTTTGATTGATTCTCTCCCTCAATCCATTCATTCATTCATTCATCCATCCATCCATCCATCCATCCCCCCTCTCCCTCTCCCTCCCTCTCTTTTTCTCTCCTTATCCCTCTCCCTCCCTCTCTCTCTCTCTCTCTCTCTCTCTCTCTCTCTCTCTCTCTCTCTCTCTCTCTCTCTCTCTCTCTCTCTCTCTCTCTCTCTCTCTCTCTCTCTCTCTCTCAGTATGCATCTGTGCATGTTATTAACA
>NW_028234442.1:23824483-23834483 GCF_977035675.1 Penaeus japonicus
CATGTAAACAATACGTAAAGGATAATTAAACAATCATGTTGCTTAGTTTCCTCTCATAATTGCCTGTTCGTCATTTTTCTTCGTTCGCTGTCACTCTTCCCTCATTTTGTGTCCTGTGCCACTTCTCCTCTTTCTCCCATTCTACTTTTTGTACGTTTTTGGTCTTCCTTTCTCCCCCTCTGTTTATCTTGTTCTTCCATCGTCTCTCTTCTCTGTATCTTCATTTTTTTTCATATTCATTTTTATCTTCATCTTTATCCTAGTTCTCCTTTTAGTGCCATCGCCCCCCCCCCCTCCCCCCTCCTGTCCTTCACTACAACCTCCTTCTTCGTTTTCTTCTTTTTCTCGTTTTTTTCTTCAGATTTCCTTGTTCTTTCTGTTACTGACTTTCCTCTTCCACATGTTTTCAGGTTTTTACTCATCATATATCCGCCCTCTTCCTCTTTTGCTTTTCTCTTCTTTTTCCTCTTCCACATGTTCGTTCTCTTCCTCCTCTTCCACATGTTCGACCTTTACCTACTAATCCACCATATCTTATTCTTCCTCTTCTTCCACATGTTCCTCCTCTTCCCCCTCTTCCACATTTTCGTTCTCCCTCTTCCCCCTCTTCCACATTTTCGTCCTCTTGCTCCTCTTCCACATTTTCGTTCTCCCTCTTCCCCCTCTTCCACATTTTCGTCCTCTTGCTCCTCTTCCACATTTTCGTTCTCCCTCTTCCCCCTCTTCCACATTTTCGTCCTCTTGCTCCTCTTCCACGAATCCCCTGGAAGGGATGATATTTTCGGAGTCACTGACGTCATTGGTAATACAAGTGTGACCTTTAATCGCTTCTCAATCTCCCCCCCTCCCTCTTCCCTCCTCTCTCCTCCCCCTCACCCACTCTCATATCCTTTCTACCTCTCCCCCACTCCCTCCTCTCTCCTCCCTCCTCCCATCTCCCTCCTCCCTCTCCCCTACTCTCATCTCCTTTCTACCTCTCCCTCACTCCCAGCTCCCTCCTCTCCCACTCTCCTTCTCCCCTACTCTCTTCTCACTTTTCCTCTTCCCCCTATTCATTCTCCCTATTCTCTCCTCCCCGTCTCCCTCCCCTCTCTTTTCTCCTCCTCCCTCTCTCACTTCTCCCCTCATCCAACATCCCATCTCTCTCATATCTCATAGTCTCTTCTCCCCTCTCCGACCCTTCCCTCCCTCCCTCCCTCACTCCATCTCCCTCTCCCTCCTTCCTTCCCTCACTCCTTCTCCCTCATTCTCACTCTCCCTACTTCCCTCCCTCCTTCCTTCCCTCACTCCTTCTCCCTCATTCTCACTCTCCCTTCTTCCCTCCCTCCCTTCCTTCTTCCCTCCTTCCCTACCTCACTCCTTCCTTTCCTCATTCCTTCTCCCTCATTCTCACTCTCCATCCCTCCCTCCCTCCCTCCCTCCCTTCCTACCCCTTCCCTTCTTTTTTGTCTCTCCTCCACTTCTCTTTGTCGTTCACTCCTCGCCCTCCTTTCTTCTTTTTTCTCTTCTTTTTCTTCTCGAGTATTGATATGTCTTTCATTATCTTTAATTTTTTTTTCTTTGCTTTTCGTTCGCTCTTATCATCCTTTTCATTTCCTTTTTCTTTTCCTCTTTCTCTTTTTGTTTAAATCTTTTCCTTTAGGTTCTTTTCATTTCATATCTTATCATTTCCTTTCATCTACTTTACCTTTCAGTTTTTATTTCATTTCCTTTCCATTTGCTTTCATTTCATTTTCAATCTCCTTATTCGTATTACCTGAAACTTCACAGCAACTTTCGCAGTATCCCTCTCCCTGCCCCTACGCCTGCCCTTCTGCCCCTACCCCTACCCCTACCCCTACCCCTACCCCATACCCCTACCCCTACCCCTACCCCTACCCCTACCCCTGCCCCTACCCCTACCCCTACCCCTACCCCTGCCCCTACCCCTACCCCTATCCCTACCCCCTTCCATGTCTTTGACCTTACTCCACCCCTGTCTTTACCCCCCACTCCTATTCCTATCCCGCCCTAACCCTCACTCTACCCACCCCCCACCCCACCCCACCCCACCCCACCCCACCCCACCCCTCACATGCCCTCGAGACAGTCCAGAGGGTTTTGAAGGGCTTCTAGAAAATTCTTCCCTCCGTCCGGCTGTCCCCTCTCCCCCTCCCCCTCCCCAATCCCCATTCTCTTTCACCCCTTTTCTTTCATTTGATCCCCTCACCTTCTCCTCTCTTTTCTACTCCCTTTTCTCCTCTCCTTCCCTCCCTCCCTCTTCCTCCCTCCCTCCCTCCCTTCATTTTCTTCCCTCCCTCTCCTTCCCTCCCTCTCCTTCCCTCCCTCCCTCTCCTTCCCTCCCTTCCTCTCCCCCCCACCCCTTTCTCTCTCACTCACTCACTCACTCACTCACTCACTCACTTTTTCTCGCTCGTGTATCCGTCTCTCTTCTTTTCTCTTTTCACTCTTCACCTCCTTCCTCCCTTCTTCCCCACTCCCCATTACTCCCTCCCCTACTTCCTTTTCCTCTCTTCCCTCTCCCTTCCGCCTCTCGCTCTTTCACTCTTCTTTCTGTTACTCTTTCACTCTACTCCCTCCCCTCCCCTCCCCCTCCCCCATTTTTACCAACCTTCCGGCACCTGGTGAGGGGAGACGAAGAGGGGGAGGAGAGGTAGTAGGGAGGTTACGCCCCCCACCCCTACCCCCACCCCAACATCAACCCTTCCCCCCCACCCCCCACCCCCCCATCCCACCCTCTAGCAGCCACCCAGCGGCCTCAGTCGGCTTGCGTAGCTTGAGAAGGTCGGATGTTTATTACATCTCCCTTCTCTCTCTCTCTCTCTTTTCTCTCTCCCCATTCTCTCTCTGTCTTTCTCTCTCTCTCTCTCTCTTGATTCCCCAAGTGCGACCGCGTAATACCACAGCGGGTGTGTGTGTATCCGTGCGCACGCGTGTGTGTGTGTCTGTGCGTGTGTGCCGTACGTACGTGCTCTCGATCGCGCGTGTGTGTGAGAGAGAGAGAGAGACAGACAGACAGACAGACACCCTCTTTACGTAAAACATCAGAAAAAAACAAACAAAAAACAACAACAACAAAAGACATGTGTGTGTATTGAGATAAGTATTGTGGTATTTGTTGTTGTTGCTTTCATTATTGTCTGTTACTCTCTTGACAAAAGTGTTTCTAATTGTATCTTTTTTTGCGTGCGTGTTCTCATGACCCTCCGTCTCCCCTCTTGGGTGTGTGTATGTGCCTTTGTCAACGTGGTTCTGTGAAAGAGTGTCCCAGCCCGTTCCCCCCACCCCTCTTCTCCCCTTAGTTTAGGAGAAAGAGGGGGGTGGGGTGAGGGGCTGAGGTAGGTGGGGGGGGAGGGCTCATCCAGCTCGTCCACAACACATACATACACACGCACGAACTTACACACACACTCGCACACACATACACTTCCAGGGCCCTCCAGCGAGAGAGGCCACCAGTCGTGTCTCCACCGCGCTCAAGAGAGGAGAAAGAGAGAGAGAAAGAGAGAGAGAGGAGAAGAGAAGAAGAGAGGAAGAGAGAGAAAAAGAGAAAGAGAGAGGAGGCAAATAGAAAGAGATAAAGAAAGAAAGACAGGGGGGAAAAAAAGAGTAAGAACGGAAAAGCTTCAGTGATTGAAAGGTTAAGGAAAAAAAATATATCTATTTTATTTTTTCGTTCGTTCGTTCGTTCGTTCGCGTAGAGAGGATTTCGCCGGCGGGAATGGACGACCAGAGAGGGAGTGCCTGCGTATGACCGATGATTGACAGACGGGAGAAATCGAAGGAAGGCATTTCTGTGCGCTCGGACTCCACGTGACTTACGCTCGAGGACATGAGCACGTAAAAGAGAACCGAAAGAAAGACAGACGCGAAAGAAAGAAAGAAAGAGAGAGAGAAAGAAAGAAAACGACAGCATTGCATCCAGCAACTCTCCCCCCCCGCTGAAGACCCTGTCGAGGAGGAGCTCTGGCGACCGCGAAAGACAAGAGGAGCGCCTTGGCCTTTGAGATATCCTTTGAGGATATAGGAGGCGCCGACGGAGGAGGAGGAGAAGGAAGAGGCGGAGGAGGAGAAGGAGAAGGCGGAGGACACGCCCTCGGGGAGCCCCTGGGCCACAGCGCCGGGGAGCTCTTCCCCCCGTGCCACCGCCGCCACACCTGGAGGAACAGGATCCGCAAGTACAACTGGCCGCTGAGGATCGCCAGGGACTTGGAGGCGAGGGCCAGGCGGAGTCCCCAGAGGAAGAAGGGCGGAGGAGGAGCCTTTGGAGGAGGAGGAGGAGAAGGAGGGAGCCAAGGAGCGGACGGCAGGATGGTGGACACGGTCTCCGCAGGATGCCCCAACGTGGCCATCATCCCCACCACGCCCTGCGACGGCGACAATCTCCCGCTCCTGTGAGTTACGCCGGTAGCGAGTAACGAGTAGCGAGTAGCGAGTAGCGAGTAACGTTTAGCGGTAGTGAGTGGCCGGCGGAGCAGCCTGCCCCGTCCGTTGCTTGGCTGAGGAACCTGCACAAGGAAGCCTACTAGATAAACTCAGAGAGAGAGAGAGAGAGAGAGAGAGAGGGAGAGAGAGAGGGAGAGAGAGAGGGAGAGAGAGAGGGAGAGAGAGAGGGAGAGAGAGAGGGAGAGAGAGAGAGAGAGAGAGAGAGAGAGAGAGAGAGAGAGAGATAAAAAGAGATAAAGAGAGATAAAGAGAGAGAAAGAGGGAGAGAAAGATAAACGGAGAGAAAGAGAGAGAAAGAGAAAGGGAGAGAAAGAGAAAGGGAGAGAAAGAGAAAGGGAGAGAGAGAGAAAGAGCAAGGGAGAGAGAGAGAAAGAGCAAGGGAGGGAGAGAGAGAAAGAGCAAGGGAGGGAGAGAGAAAGAGAAAGGGAGGGAGAGAGAAAGAGAAAGGGAGAGAGAGAGAAAGAAAGAGAAAGAGAAAGAGAAAGAGAAAGAGAGAGAGAGAATATATTGAAAGTGAAAGGGATCAAGACTCCACCCCGAACGGTGACCGGAGTCTCGCACGGTTCAGCTTAGAGAATCGCTTACCATTCATTACTATTTTAATCATTCACGTAGCTCACGTAGCCCCCCCCCTCGGCCACCCCCCCCCCCCCCCCCCACCACCACACACACCCAAACACCATCTCCTTTCTCTTGCCATTCCCTCCACACACCCAGCCCTCACCCTCACCCTCACCCTCACCCTCACCCTCACCCTCACCCTCACCCTCACCCTCACCCTCACCCCCACCCCCACCCGCACCCTCACCCGCACCCTCAGTTTTCACCTCCAGCCTTCAACCCTCACCCTCAACCCCATCCTCACCCCTACCCTCACCCCCATCCTCACCCCCACACTCGCTCGGCTCCAATTAAACAGCTGATGTCCGAATACTCGTGATATTAACTGTATAGACATTTCTCTTTCTCTACTTTCTCTCTCCTCTTCCCCTCCCATACTCCATCTCCCCACTCCTTGCCCTCTCTCGCTCCCCCAATCTTTCACTCGTTCTCTCACTCGCTATACCTCTCCCTTTACTTCTTCTTCTTCTTCCCTCCTCCTCCCACTTTTACCACTCCCTCTTCCTCTACCTTTACCTCCCCTTCCCCCTTTCTCTCCCCTTCTCATTCCCTCTTCCTCTACCTTTCCCTCCCCTTCTCCCTCTCCCTCTCCATCCTCTCCTTCTTCACCCCCTTCCCTCCCCTATTCTCTCACTTCTCCCCCTTCACACCTCTTCCTCATTCTCTTCCCCCACCTTTCTCTCCCACTTTCCTTCTCTCCTCTCCTTCCCCTTCACACCCCCTCCTTCCCCTCCACACCCCTCCTTCCCCTCCACACCCCTCCTTCCCCTCCACTCTCCTTACCCCTCCTCCATTCCCCTCCTCTCCCCTCTCCCCCTCCACTCCCCTCCTCTCCCCTCTCCCCTCTATCCCTCCTCCTTCATCCTTCCCCTCTCCCCTTCCCTCCATTCCCCTCCTTCCCTCATCCCCTCTCCCTCTCTCCTCCATCCTCCTCTCCCCTTCCCCTTTCCCTCCATCTCTTACCTCCTCATTACCCTCCTCTCCCTCTTCCCCACACCCCCTCTCCCTTCATCCCTCTCCTCTCCCCTCTCCCCCCTGTCCCCCTTCATCCCCTCCACTCTCCTCCACTCCCCCCTCTCCCCTCTCCCCCCGCCTCCCCCTTCATACCTCCATCTCTCCATCCCTCTCTCACTCTACCCCTCTCACTTCATCCCCCACTAACTCGCCGCACGCTCTATGATACCTCGCTTGAACGGTCCTGCATGCTTGTTGAACCGGCAAAGGGAGGGAGGAGAGGGGAGAGGAAGAAGAGAGGGAGTGGGCAGAAGAGAGAGAGAGTGGAGGAGAGAGAGAGGAGAGGGGAGGGACGGGAGGGGAGGGAAAAAGGAGGAAAAGAAGAGCCTTGAGGGAGGAGAAAAGAGGAGAGGAGAGGGGAGGAGAGGGAGATTGGGGGGGGGGGGGGAGGGGAGAAGAGAGGAGAACGAATGAGAGGAGAGGCAGGGGAGAGATAGGAGAGAGAGAGAGGAGAGGAGAGGAGAGGAGAGAGGAGAGGAGAGGTATGAGGGTAGAGAGAGAGTGAGGAGTGAGAGTGAGGAAGTGGAAGTGAGGAGAGAGGAAGTGAGAGGAGAGTCGAAGAGGAGGAGAGGACGAGGAGAGGAGAAGAGAGGAGGAGAGAGAGAGGAGAGAAGGGAGAGGAGAGGAGAGGGAGAGGAGAGAAGAGAAGAGGAGGAGAAAGGAGAGAGAGAGAGAGAGAGGAGACTGAGGGGATGGAGGAGATAAGAAGAAGGAGAGAGGAAAGAAGGGAAATGAGGAGAGAGGAGGAGGGGAGAAGGAGAGGATGAGGAGAGAAGTGGAGAGAGAGTGGGAAGGAGGAAGAGATGAGAGGAGGGGGAGAGGAAGAGAGAGAGAGGGGAGAAAGGAGAGAGAGGAGAGGAGAGGAGAGGAGAGGAGAGGAGAGGAGAGGAGAGGAAGTGAGGAGAGAGGAGGAGAGGAGGAGAGGAGAGGAAGTGAGGAGAGAGGAAGTGAGGAGAGAGGAGGAGAGGAGGAGAGGAGAGGAAGTGAGGAGAGAGGAAGTGAGGAGAGAGGAGAGAGGAAGTGAGGAGGGGAGAGGCGAGGAAAGGAAAAGAGAGGAGAGGAGAAGGGAGGAAAAGGGATGAGGGGAGAGGAGAGGAGAGGGAAAGGGAAAGAGAAAGAGAAAGAGAAGAGTAAGAGAAGAGAAAAGAGGGGCAAGTGGATAGGAGGGGCATTGGAGGTAATGAAAAAAAAAAAGTTTATGGTCTCGCCAGAGTGAGGGGACGGTTTTTAGGGTCGTCTTAGTCGTTGCGAAAAACTATTGGATGACTGTACACGACGTGCTGTGCTATGCTGTAAACCGGAGTGATGGTGATGGTGATGAGGGATGGTAATTACTGTTACTTGGATTTGGAAAGTGATGAGGGATCATAATTACTGTTACTAAGACGGTGATGAGGGCTGGTAATTACTGTTACTAAGACGGTGATGAGGGCTGGTGATTACTGTTACTTGGATTTGGAAAGTGATGAGGGCTAGTAATTACTGTTATTAAGACGGTGATGAGGGCTGGTAATTACTGTTACTTGGATTTGGAAAGTGATGAGGGCTAGTAATTACTGTTACTAAGATGGTGATTAGAGTTAGTAATCATTGTTACTTTTTTTTTTTTTATTGTGATGAGGGCTGTAAATTGTTGTTTAGGATTGTGGTGGTAATTATTATCATTATAAGGATGGTGATGGTGTTGTAGGCTGGGAATTATTGTTACTAGGATGGTAATTGTAATTATTACAATTAGGGCTGGTAACTATTCCTACTAGGAGGTTGTGACGATGATGATTCTCACAAGGTTGTTATAGTTTTTAGTGTTATTATATAATGGTAAAATGACAAAAAAAAAAGGTAATCGTTACAGTTATTGCAATATGATTCTTGCTTATGTTGCAGTTACTCTTATTATTATTGTTGTTGTTGTTGTTGTTGTCTTTGTTATTGTTGTTGTTGCTGTTACTATCATATCATCATCATTATAAAGATCATCATTTATATTATTACGCTGTTACTGTTACCATCATATCATAATTGTGAAAATAATTATTTCTACATAGATTACAGAGATTTGACGAGCCATATCGTTGAAAATTGTTCATAATGTCCGTTGAACAACAGAAGGAACAGGCAATAAGGTGTTGAACTGGAAATAAAGAACACAGAAGCCTTTGCAATCTTTCTTTCTCCTTATTCATCTTTCTCTTCGTTTCCTTATTTTCAGTCTTAGGGCTTTTTCTGTTCCTTCTCTCCTTCTTCCGTCATCTCGTTGTTCTCGTTGCCATTATTATTCTCCTTTTCTTGCTCCTTCTTCTCCTCCTTTCCTTTCTCGTTTTCCTCCATTTCCTCCTCCTTTTTAATTTCATTATTATTATTCCCCCCCCTTTCTCCCCGCTCTCCTCCTCCTCCTCCTCCTCCTTTTTCATTTCAATATTATTATTATTCTCCCCCCTCTCTCCCTCTCTCCTCCTCCTCCTCCTCCTCCTCCTCCTCCTTTTTCATTTCAATATTATTATTCTCCCCCCTCTCTCCCTCTCTCCTTCCTTCCCTCTCTCTTCCTCTCCCTCTCTGTCTCGCTCTTTTAGCTGATTATCGGTCGTTCTTATTATCATTATTATTTTTGTGTCCTCTACCCTTTTTTTCATCGTCGCCATCCTTCCTTCCTTCTTTCCTTCTTTCCTTCTCTCCTTCTATCCTTCTTTTCTTCTTTCTTATATTTTGTTTATTTCTTTTTTTTTCTTCTTCTTTCTTTCTTCCTTCCTTCCTCTTATCATCCTCTTCCTCGTCCTCGTCCTCCTCCTCCTCCTCCTCCTCCTCCTCCTCCTCCTCCTCCTCCTCCTCCTCCTCCTCCTCCTCCTCCTCTTCCAACTTCTTCTTCTTCTGTTCCTCCTCTTCGTCTTCTTTCTCAATTCCTTCTCCTCCTCCAGCTACTAACCCTTCTTCTTCTTCTCCTTTTCCTTCCCCCCTCCTCCTTCCTTTCCTTCGTCTATACCCGTGGCCATAGAGCATACAAAAGAATACGAGCTGGCCAGGATGAGGGAGCTGTGACCCTAGATATTTATTGGCTTCTCTCTTGACCCTTCCACCCTTTCCCCCCTCCCCCCTCCTCCCCCCCTCCTCCCCCCCTTGTCCCTCATTTTCAGAACGTAAAGTACATACTCCTTAGTTCCATTCACTCCTCTCCCTTACCCCTTGTTCACCCCTCCTCTCCCACCCCCACCTCCTCTCCTACTCCCTCTCCCATCCCCACCCCCTCTCCCACCCCCCCTCCCATCCCCTCTCCCACCCCCCCTCCCATCCCCTCTCCCATCCCCTCTCCCACCTCCTCTCCCACCCCCTCTCCCATCCCCTCTCCCACCTCCTCTCCTACCCCCTCTCCCACCCCCTCTCCTACCTCCTCTCCCACCCCCTCTCCCACCCCCTCTCCTACCTCCCCTCCCACCCCCTCTCCTACCTCCTCTCCTACCTCCTCTCCCACCCCCTCTCCTACCTCCTCTCCCACCCCTTCTCCCACCTCCTCTCCTACCCCCTCTCCCACCTCCTCTCCCACCTCCTCTCCCACCCCCTCTCCTACCCCCTCTCCTACCCCCTCTCCTACCCCCTCTCCTACCCCCTCTCCCACCCCCTCTCCTACCCCCTCTCTTCTCCCACCCCCCACCCCCTCTCCTACCTCCTCTCCCACCCCCTCTCCCACCCCCTCTCCTACCCCCTCTTCCATGCCCACCTCGACAAAATCAAGACAAAGGAGACTTTACGTCATGCTGCCTCACCTCAGCTGTCGAGAGGGGAGGAGAGGGAAGAGAGGGGAGAGAAAGAAGAGGAGGAAGAGAGGGGAGGAGAGAAGTGGGAGAGAGAGGGAGGAGAGAACAATGGGAAAGAGGAAAATGAAAAGAAGGAAGAAGAGAACGAGAAGGGAGGAAGGGGAAGGAGA
>NW_028234442.1:23839483-23841983 GCF_977035675.1 Penaeus japonicus
CCTCTCCCATTTTCCCCCTTTCTCTACTCTCCTTCCCCCTTCTCCCTCCCCCCTTCACCTCTCTCCTCTCCCCTTCTCTCCTCCCCTCTCGCCCTCCCCCGCCTCCTCTTCTCTCTCTCTCTCCTCGCTCCCTCCTCTCCGCTCCATCTCTCTCTCTTTCTCTCGCCTTTGCTCCCTCTCTTTCCTCGTCGCCTCTCTAGTCCTCTCTCTCTCTCTTCTCTCTTCTCTCTCCTCTCTCTCTCTCTCCCTCTCTTTTTCTCTTTCTCTCTACTCTTCTCTCTCCTTTCTCTACGTTCTCTTTTCTCTTCTCTTTCTGCTCTCTCTGTCTCTACTTTCTTTCTCTCTGTGTCTCTTCTGTATCTGCTCTTTCTACTCTCTTCCTCTTCAAGTCTTTATCCTTTTCTTTCTCACCTTCTTTCTCTCTGTCTTTTTTATCTTCTTTGCTATCTATCTCTCTTCTCTTTCTGCTCTCTATCTTTCTTGCTCTCTCTCTTTCTCCCTCCATCCTCCTCCCTCCCTCCCTCCCTCTACTCTCTCTCTCCCTCACTCTGTCTCTCTTCTCTTTTCTCTCTCTCTCTTCTCTCTTCTTCCCTCTCTTTCTCTTCTCTCTCCCCTCTCTCTCTCTCTTCTCTCGCTCTCACTCTCTCTCTCTTTTTCATCTCTCTCTTTCTCTTAGCCTCATCTTTTCTCTACCTCTTATTTCACTGTCTCTCTCTCTTCTCTACTTCTCGTATCTCTGCTCTCTCTCTCTCTCTCTCTCTCTCTCTCTCTCTCTCTCTCTCTCTCAAACTTAACCATCGGAACTAACTAGGCTGAATTGTTTGCATAAAAAGTGAGATACCCATGACCCTGTTCAACCAGAGGAACCGTAACCTCCCCCCCCCCCACTCTTCTATACGCCAATAAGAGTAAGTTCCTCGCGGATAGCGCTCCCGCTCCTATCTCCGCCATGTCCCTCCATCCCCCCAATCCCCCCCTATCCCCATACACCCACTTTCTAGTCAGCTGATCATCCGCCTGGCCCGGGATAACATGTTTTGGGGTCGAAGCGTTGGTCGAAAAGGGCGTTGTTACCTTGGCTTTGTGCTGTTGCAACAACTTTTAAGGTACATTCACCGTCATTCCCAGTGTATCAAAACTCCGTTATCGCCCTGGAAACCTCCAGACCAGACAATCCTGAGGGGAGAAAGATGAGAGGAGAATTAAGGATGAGAGAGAGAGAGAGAATCTGCGGAGAGAAATCCGAGGAGAAGTAGAGAGAACTGTAGGATGAGACTAATGGAGCAGAGATGTTGATGAGAGAGAGGTAGAGAGATCCGGTGAAGTTGACTGGAGTGAACGATCTTTTGAGTTTTGTGAGACGAAGAGAAAGAGGAGGAGAGAGAGAGAGAGAGAGGAGGGCGGGAGGGAGGGATAGAAGAGAAAGAAAGGAGATAGGAAGAGAAAGAGGAGAGAGAGAGAGACGAGGAGAGTTGAGAGAGAGAGAGATTGAGAGTGAGATGAGAACGAAGATGATGAGGCTGAGAGCAGAGGTTCGAGAGATGCGATGGAGAGAGAGAGAGAGAGAGAGAGAGAGAGAGAGAGAGGAAGAGGAGAAGGAAGAGATAATGGGTTTGGTGGTGAATTGAAGAGAGAGACTAGAGGAAAGTTTTTCGGTCAGTCTCAAAGGGGCGGCCGTGCTGTGCTGTACACTTGGGGGACGCGAAAGAAGAAGAAATAAGAACACTTTTTCCAGTGGTGGTTGTTCGTTGGACATTTTGAAATTGATTTATCAAAGAAAGAAAAAAAATCCGTTAATTGAGTGGAAAGATAACAATATATTTTTCATATATATAGTACCTCTACTCTACCTCCCCCTCCCCTCCCCTCCCCTCCCCTCCCCCCGCTCCAAAAAAATAGGCCTACAAAGACAATTTGATATAAACAACGCGGCAGATTGATAGAGCAGGAACACCATAGATTTGAATTCATCATGATGTCTGCTATCTTCCAGCAGTACTCTTTTGGTAGTGATGAGATGCCAGTGCCGTCGGACCTGTAAGTTGGCCGGCTTCGTTTTTTTTTTTTTTTTTTTTTTTTTTTTTTTTTTTTTTTTTTTTTTTTTTTTTTTTTTTTTTTTTTTTTTTGTTTTTTTGTGCGGGGGACACAGGCTGGTGAAAAAAGTCCTTGTATAGGCCTGTGTTTTTTTGGTTTTATTTTCTGGGAGATTTGGTTTTTCTTCTCTCTCTTTCTCTTTCTTTTTTTCTTCTCTCTCTCTCTCTCTCTCTCTCTCTCTCTCTCTCTCTCTCTCTCTCTCTCTCTCTCTCTCTCTCTCTCTCTCTCTCTCTCTCTCTCTCTCTCTCTGTGTTTTATATATATATAAGATTGTATATATGTATATATATAATTTCATTTATATATATAATTTTATATATGAATATTATATATATATTTATATAATTTTTTTTATATTTATATATATAATATATATATATATACTTTATAAGATAATTTATTATTA
>NW_028234442.1:23846983-23856983 GCF_977035675.1 Penaeus japonicus
AAAGACAAATCGGTTTGGAGGACAATTCACAGCGCCGAGTGGCTTTCCAGGAGTGTTTTCATGTTGGAGATGAGGTGAGGGAATGATGAGGAGGGATGGCGAATATGAGGTGGATTTACTTTGGGGGTTTATTGGGTGTTTTGTGTGGTATCGATTAGTGCGATAAGGGAAATAAAGTCGGATGTGGGGATTGTATTGGGGTTGTTATTTGTGTGTGGGTTTTATTTTTTTTTATTTTTTTTTTTTGGTATTTATTTATTGGTTTTGTGTGTGTGTTAAGATCTCGATGATTGTTGGGAATTGTGGTTGTTTAAAGGTCTGTGTGACACTGACTTTTACAGGTTTATGGAAATTGTTGTAGGTTGTATTCTGTATTTCTAAATATTGAGGATAATTATTGTATGTGTTTCTTATGTGTTGTGTGTTATGTTTTGAATTTAAATGTGTTATGGAAGTGGTGTGTATCTATATTTCGAGATCTGATATGATAGAATTTTGTGCCGAGATGTAAAGTAATTATATTGTTACAATAGATTTTGTTTTGTAAATTTGTTCAGAAAGAAAAGACTGGACACTTATTTTCACACACTCACTCACTCACTCACACACACCCATGCTTATCTATATTCAAAGCAACTTAGTTGACCCATAATAAACCACACTAGCCAACTTTTCCCTCCTACAACAGCAAAACCCACCGATCATCCAGCATTATCATCCTAATTCGGCAACTTCATCGTGTAACTCATGCGCCTTCTCTCTCTCTCCCTCTTAGGACCATGCCAAGCGATGCCCTGGATGACGTTGACCTGCGCCACGTCCAGCTCTCCGTGGCCAACGCCCGCACCTTGAGCGAGGATGGGTCGGCCGGCAACAAGGAGACGGTGGAAACCCGACATGGCCCCATCACAGTGGCCATCAGCGGCGACACTTCCAAGCCAGTTATCCTCACCTACCATGACCTCGGCCTTAACCATGTTACTAACTTCCAGGTAGGTGTTATGAGGGGGGAAGGGAGAGACAGGCGAGGAGTGGTAGTGAGAGAGAGGGAGTGGTAGTGAGAGGGAGGGAGTGGTAGTGAGAGGGAGGGAGTGGTAGTGAGAGGGAGGGAGTGGTAGTGAGAGGGAGGGAGTGGTAGTGAGAGGGAGGGAGTGGTAGTGAGAGGGAGGGAGTGGTAGTGAGAGAAAGGGAGTGGCAGTGAGAGAGAGAGGGAGTGAGAAAGGAGTGGGAGTGAGAGAGAGAATGGTAATGAGAATGGGTAGTGAGAGAGGGAGTGGGAGTAAAAGTGAAAAAGGAAGAGGGATGAGACAAGTGGATGAAAACAAGGAAAAGAGAGAGGTGAGATAAGTGGAAGTGAGAAAGGAAGGGAGGAAGAGGGAAAGAAAACAAGTATGGAATTAAGAAAATGACTTATTCAAGGGAAAAAAAGAGAAGTGACATATTCGGGAGGACAGAAAAAAAAATCAGATATGTGGCTATAAGCAAGAGTCTGCAAGTACAAAAAATGAGACTGAAGGGAAAAATATTCAGTGAAATATAACAAAGATACACCAGTCATATCTCTGGCTATACAAATTGTCATTTTGTGCTACATCTCTTTTCTTCTCTCTTCTAGGCATTCTTCCTTTATCCGGAGATGAGGAATATCATCAACAACTTCTGCATTGTACACGTGAATGCACCAGGCCAGGAGGAAGGAGCACCCACTCTGCCAGAAGGGTAAACAATAGTGTTGAATATTAGTTTTTGTTAACCCACACAGGACGGGTGGTACAGCATGTGTACCGCGCATTCAAAAGCCCAGTGGCCGGGCGGCACAGTATTGTGCCAGCCATTCAATTGATTTAGGCCTAATAATTCGAACGCCCCGGCATTTGGACATTCAAGGCTAGAATTCCCCCATCGGGGATGGGTTAATTTTATTTCTATTGTTGCTATTGTTGTAAGTATGATTATTAATGTTGTCATTATTAGTATTAACTTTATTATAGATATTAGCTTTTATGTAAAGATTATAAAGGGTTTTATTATGTATCTTTGTTTACAGTGCTTTCTTTAATAGATATTGAATATAATTAGGGGAATTTATTTCCCATTTTTCAATATATTCCCCCCACCATTTCAATTTTTGCATGAGTACACTGTAGATCCTTCCAAGTTACCATATTTATCCCATCAACAGCTATGTCTACCCAACCATGGAAGAGCTCTCCGAGACGATTACCGCCGTCAAGAGTCACTTCCACATCCGAACTTTCATTGGTTTTGGCGTTGGTCTTGGCGCTAACATTCTCTCTCGTTATGCCACCAAGTATCCTGCAGATGTAAGTGTTATGCATTTTATTATTTTGCATTTTCGTTTTATTCTTTTGTCTTTCTTAATTTTAGGTGTGACTCTTAAGAAAGGACAATATGGGGATAAAAAAAAGGATTGTTTCTGATTTTAGAGAATTCACGGTAGAGAAGAGAAGATATATAAAAAAAAATGTATAGCTGTTGTATCCTACTAAAGTGTAAATTGATACAAAGATACCTGAAAGCATCATCACCCAAATATAGTCTGGCTAAGTGTGGTTATAATCAAGGAATAACTGTATGGATCCCTGAAGAGAGGGAGAAAAAAAGAAAGAAAAAACAATAAATTATATATAAAATACAAAGGTAGAGGAGGAAAGTAAGTGGTTCATCCAAATTGTACTTTGTATTTTTGCTTACATACCATCCTTTCTTAAGATACTTTACCCTTATCTTCAGGTTGATGCTTTGGTTCTCATCAACTGCTCCTCAACCCAAGCTGGCTGGATTGAATGGGGTTACCAGAAGCTCAACATTCGACACCTCCGCTCAGGAACGATGACCACGGGCACTGTCGACTACCTCCTTTGGCATCATTTCGGTAAGGAATGCGTAAAGGTTATAATTTCTGCAGAAGGCATCGAGAATATGTTATTATGCTCTTACCTCAACTTAAATTAGCTGCACGACAGGTTATCATATATTAGTGCTTGATGATATTTGGAAGGCAATATTTTCTTTTCATGACATTGGGATACACAAAATTTTCATATGCATACTGGTTCCAGAATTCTGTTGTTATTTTTTTATGAGTTCTGTATCTCGGTATTAAGCTGTCTACCACCTTTGCTTTTTCTTTGTTTTCCTTACAATACAAGTAGAGACATTTATGCAAATATTTTATTCATTGTATCTTTTTTTTTATAAACAGGAAAGTTGGAGGAATGCAACCAAGATCTGGTGACAGTTTACAGGCAGCACTTCGAGAAAGCTCTAAACGCCACAAACCTTGGCCTGCTTGTTGACTCCTACATTCGCCGGACTGACCTCAGTATTGTGCGAGAGCTGGACCCCAACAAGAAGAAGGTATTGGCATTGTTAGGCATTTGTGTGTTTGCAGCTTTGAGTTGGCAGAATGCTACGTCATCCATTTGCCAACCGAAGCATTGCTTTAGGTTTTACAGCGATAAGTTTTCTGCTTTGCGTTGTTTAATTTCATTGATCTATGAGGTGGTTTGGTTGTCGTTGTTGCAGATGAATAATGATAATGCATGTTATTTAGTAATTGTAGTAGATTTGATATAGAGGTATAGGTATATATAGGTATAACATGGTACAAGTAAACCAGATATATATAGATAGATAGATATTATATATTATATATTATATATTATATATTATATATTATATATTATATATTATATATATATTATATATTATATATTATATATTATATATTATATATTATAATCCTTATATATTATATATTTATATATAGTATTATATATTATATATTATATATTATCTGTATTATATTTATATATATATATATATATATATATTATATATATATATACTATACCTTATATATATATATATATATATACTATATATTTATATATATATAGATATATATTTTTTTTTTTTTTTTTTTTTTTTTTTTTTTTTTTTGAATCACCACTTACCTCTTATTTATTTGTAGACTGGCTAACAGTAATTCATCTTTAAAAATTTCAGATGGCTTTATCTTATAATCACAGATTTTATTAATATGAAAATGTTTGATGTATATTTTAGTTGAAGGCGTAGTTCATAAACCTAAATGTTTTGATGGTATTGCATGGTATTGCAAATAAAGTTGAGGCAACTTTTTTCTTTTATAGTATGTAGTCTTGTAGTCACCAAAACACTTAAGATAGGAAATAGCTTTAGGATCCATAGGCTATGCCTTTCCTAAATATTTCCCCACGTATTTTCCTTCTATTAGCTCTATGTAAATCCTCTCTACATCTCCGACCACGATTTCAGGACGTGCGAATGATCAGGACCCAAGTGTTGAACATCACCGCCAACCACTCTCCCCACGTGGACGATACAGTCACCTTCAACGGAAGACTTGACCCTACACTGTCTACATGGATGAAGGTAAGGCAAAGATTTTCTAGTTGACTTTTTGTCATGTGCACACTTTGGTTGATACTTTGTGGTATTATCTTTTGAGAGAAGACTATCACTGTAATGTTCTATTTATTTTATTATATTTTTTTGTTTTTACTTTATTTTTTTTACTGTTATAAAAACTTTCAGTGTAAAGTCAGAGAAAGATTGATAATTTTGTATCAAGTGGATATAATTTTAACAAATTTTGACTCTTAGTGTATCAAATGGATATGATTTTAACAAATTTTCACTCTTTGTGTATCCAATGTATATAATTCTAACAAATTTTCACTTTTAGTCTAAAGTTCTTATATCTGGAGACTCATGAAACTAAAGGCGCTGTCACACTAGCACTTTTCCGTCAATTTTCTGAAAAATTGTCAATTTTTGAGCGAATTGGCATCTTTCTAGTCAGACGATAATTCCGAGTTTCCGCGTGATCATTCCCGTCGTCCTATTGGCCAAGCATAATCAAATCAAGAACTATATTTTTAAACGTTCGTATTTGTTTTAAATCATTAAAAATATTCAAATATAATGAAATTTACTCTTTCTCTTTTTATTCTCTCAGTTTAATTTTTAATTGACAAAGAAATATAGTAAATTTAATTTTATTTCCATAGATAAAATTTGTTTTAAGTGCTCGACTTCATTGTTTACATCCGTCAGCCGCAAGCGCGCTATTTTTCAGTTTTGAAACACAAAATACTGTGGATGGACACAGCCTCAGAAGAATACTTAAATTAGAATATTTTATTGCTTTTTCTTGTTACGCTCAGCGCTGCTAAACTGCGAAGTCTAGCATAACGCGCACTATCGTTGTTCGAAGCCATTGTTTACAAATGCTATGCGAATATCGCATTACTAAACCGATGGCTCCTAGTGTGACTGCGCTCGAAAAATTGACAATTTTGAAAATTCCCGCAAGGGCACAGGAAAAAGAAAAAAAAAGCATGTGTACATATTGAAAAGAATGTTGAAAAAAGCAAGAATGAAAGCAATAAATAAGAAAAAATTAAATCAATTGACGAAATAAAACGACGGAAAATAGGCTAGTGTGACAGCGCCTTAACAGTCTAACATCACCTTCCCCTACCTCACCATGAGAACACATGATGCAAGATGGAAATCGCAGCCAGAGAACGATTTCAAGCGTTTCATTTTTATTCCTTAACCCATCCTCGCTTCCAGATTCAAGACTGCGGACTGGTTATTGACGAGGCCCCAGGGAAAGTGGTGGAAGCTTTCCGACTCTTCCTACAGGGTCAAGGCTATGGTAAGGTGGTGCTAGATAGGCGACAGTCGATACAGAACGTTTCAAGAGGGTAGAGCGAGATAGGATGGTGAGGGTCTTCTGGGTAGTGTAGGTGTAGTGTGGGGTTGTAGTTGTATGTATATGGTGCTAGTTGTGTGTATGTTCATATGGATATATGTATATTTATGTGTTGGGGTCTGAGGTTGGGTGGGGGGGGGGTGAAGTTTGGAATGGGGGTGAGTGTGTGTGTAAGTGTGGGTATGCATAAGTATTGGTATGGGTGTAGTTTGTTTTGGGTTTTCCTGTGGGCATGTGGATAAGTAAATAATTGAGTGGATGATTGTCTCCTTGTTTTGGCATGAACATCATGCAAAAAGTTTTCAGGATGAGTAGTTAATGGGTATGGGCTTTATTCTGATAAATTAATGAGTGAAAGAGCATAAATGTAATTATAGGTAGGTGCACATACTTTGTGTGGGTTTGCATTTGTGTGTTTGTCTTTACTGTGTTTTGTGCACACAGTTATTGTCATAATCATTTTTTCAATGAAGAATACCAAGCTTTTTGAAGGGTAAACTTAATAAGATTGATATTAATACATTTCAGAGTCAGATGAACAACTTATGAAATAAGTAAATGACTTTAGTCAGTTTTGTGGGATGAATGATGAAAAATAGGCAAGAAGAATCCTAAGTGTATAAAGCTCCATATCAATTTACCACTTCTCTTCCCTACCTAACTTTTTGGCTTTGCCACCTTGAGGCATGAGCTTCTGTTATAAACCCAAAGATTTCAGTTTCTCATTTAACACGAAAAAATCAACTATCATGGCATTTGATAAAGCCCCACAGGAAGTAATCATGTGGGGCATAAAATCTTAGTCTAATAGAGTGAACAAACTACTATGCTCTTTAAGCTTCATTGCTTATCCAGCGGATTTCAGGGCCCTAAACAAATGCTAAATGTTTAATGCTGACGCTGATCTCTGTTTTTCCTGTCGCTCTTAGCTTCAATGGCCCTTTCAGGTTCCAGCTCTTTTTCCATAGATTATTTCAGATTTATGTGGATTTTTGTTTTTCTCTCATAATGTTAAGCAGTGAAATTAATCAGGGAATATATTTAGAGAATAAAAAGATGTAACACATGTGCGGAAGGTTACACTCGCCGCAAATCTCAGTTAATTGCTTTTCAATCCCATTTTTGTATCTGTTGTGGTAAGTATTCTTTGAACAGGCTAGGGTGTTCTCCTGTTCTGGTTGTCAGTATCCTGTGGTATTGATAGATAGGTATTTTAAAAGGATGCAATCAATCATCAATTATTTTTAGGATCTTGAATGAAATATTATTTTTCAATTTTGTATGCAGCTAGATATTTTGTAAAGTACTTTATGCTAGCAGGTATTGCTAATGTAAAAATGCCTTTAATGATATTTTTAGGATTGATCCATACTAGCTATTCTAAACTGGCACATCAGATCAATTAATCACAGAAGAGGCATTGTATTTATTTTAGGGGAAAAATTACCTTTCATTCAGTTAGAAGGGATCTTGATATGTTTATCCCAGACCTCAAAAGGCAGTAGGAAATAAATATATATTAAAGTCACATAACCACTTATTCTCTACTATATTCACTTGATATGTTACTTAATAAATATCACTGCTACTCTGCTCAAGTGTCTTGTGTTATTCTTACTGTTTGTGCCAAGAAAAGTCAAGGTTTTTGTTAGAAAGTAAATTGAATGGAAAGTTTTTAAGTACTTCATTTTCCAAACTTTGGCAAGGATTATATGTAAGATATGTATACTTTTTGTTCCTCTAGCTTAGTGTCCAGCTATGTTTAGGTTCTAGATGTAGACTTTAATTTTCTCTGTCTCAGTCAAAGGAGAAAAGAGAGGAGGGTTGATGCAGTCGCATTAACCCTCTTGATCTAAATGTTTTTAATCACATAAGAGCTTATAATGTCCGTCGATGGTAAAGATAGTTTCCCCCTAAACCCCAAGCGGTGAGTGGATCCCGCCGGTCTTCCGCTGTGTCGATTGGAGAAGGTAAATCGTGTTGAACGCATCACACATCATCAAAAAAAACAAGCTTTGTGTAAGTTTCAGTTTAATTGTCGGAGCACGTCATTTGTGAACTAAACGCATCATACCTGTCGTGCTGGCCTCATGACCAAGACACGTTATCTATAGCAATTGTTAGTACATGGTTGCCCTCCCGCCTCTTCCCCTCCCCCCAGGGATTAAATTGGAAATTTTGATGTTTTGTTTCTTAAGAAAAGTCAGTTTGCTGTTTTTTGTTGACATCCCCCCCAAAAAAATTATAGGACCACAGGAAATGACATTGCTAGTGTTTTTGTCCCATTTTCTTAAGACCAAAGAAGCCCATTCAAGTTTAGAAATGTGATTGAAAAGTATTACTCTTAAGAGTCTTTGAGATATTTGCAGTCACATTATAACTCAAATTTGAGTATTATAACATCATAAAAACAAACTATAACATAGATATGGACATGGCATAATTATGTCATGTTATAACATAGTTATAACATGTCAGTAATGATACAAGTGCTCAATAGACAACTATTCTCGATTCAAAAGCGAAACTCCTTTATTCTTCCTTCTCAAAGTCTAAGTCTGAGTTCATACTCCACGCCAACTAGCAATGCTGTTTTGGTCATTGGCCTCTGCACGTAGGAGATGGCAAGTGGTCAGCTTCTTCCTCTCATTTGCTCTTTCGTACTCTTGCGTTGATTCACCGTTTCATCTTTCGTACTGGCTTCTCTCCTCCCTCCCTCCCGGTCATTCAGGTTTATTCTTATTTTCGATGTTGACTAATTTCTGCCAAAGTGCACATTCATCCATTCATCATCTTCTTAACATAAGCTCTGTACATTTCAAATACTTTTTGTCACAAGTGATTTAGTTTAGAGGTTCAGAATCGTTTTGCTTTTCGCACTGAATGATGGAGATTTAGGTGCCACCAGTCATGCCATATTAACACCTGCTTGGGTAAAGTTGCGCGACAGGTAAAAAGATGTGTGTGTGTAGATAGTGCATTGCATGTTGCAGTGAGATGGTTTTGAGCTTTAAGGGAATGTCTTTTGCTTGAGTTGATTTATCATCTGTGGTGTAGTGGTGAGTATGTGTGACTTCACACTTGCCATTGTACTGTCAATTGTGTCGTTTTCTTTTCTTTTCATTTGTTTGGGTATTTCTGTACCTCCATGATGTATTGGTGTTTTCTTTTGTTTCTTTTTCTCTCTATTTTTTACTCTCTTTTTAAATTTTACTTTGGATTTTTTTTATGCACATTGATCTGTTACACTGTAATGCAGACAAAGAAAATATTTATGGTCATATGTGCACTTTCTTTCATACATATCCATAGTTGTGTACTATGTCAGACTCACATTTAAAGTTTTGTTAAAATATCTTTGCACTTACACTCTACGTTCCGCATATACACTGAGACCGATAAGTGGACCTATCTCTATAATGGGTATTTTTTAATGATATACATATTAAACATGCGTCTCCCACAGAACTCGTAAACCCACAACCTTATTTCTAGGGGGAAAAACATAATGAACATAAGTTCTTTTGAATTCTTTATTTTTCATCTTTTTTTTTTTTTTTTTTTTTTTTTTTTTTTTTTTTTTTTTTTTTTTTTTTTTTTTTTTTTTTTTTTTTATTTTTTTTTTTTTTTTTTTTTGATATTTCAAATATTTTTGTAATACTTTATATTGACAGTCGTCTAACTACGATGGTGTTAGATATTCTTCCTATTTCAAAGTGGACTTTTGGAGAAAATTTTCCTTGTCACTGAGTTTATCTATTAAACAGAGATCATATTAAATGAATATCCATTAAATATTTTTAAGAAATGTTGATGATTATATGACTTTCCTCTTAACTTAAAAAGTTTTAGAATCAACTGACATCAGCAACAGATTAATTTAATTAGTCTTTCAGTTTTTTTTTTTTATGAAGCTTATTGTGCGGAAAAGGTACAGGAATAGTTGTGTAACTGGGAACGAGAAACCAGTCTAAACTTAGGTGTCATATGAGCATAGATTTATCTTTATTTTGCAAAATTGTTTTCAAGAGATTGTTTGCTATATTTGCCCACTATATAGAAAGTGTGAAGGCTGTCCCTGAAACATTGAGCATTTATAAGAACTAGAATATTGCTAATATATTTTCCTCAAAGAAAATGAAAAGAATATTATTGCTCAACAATTTCATTAGCAAAATATAGATGATAGTTTACAATATATCGCACTAGATC
>NW_028234442.1:23861983-23866983 GCF_977035675.1 Penaeus japonicus
TATGTGTTTGTGTGTATTGTGTGTATGTATGTGTGTGTATACACATACAGATACATACACTCTATAACACGCACACAATGACATACACACACATACGACAAGTAAAATTAGTGGTATTATATTTATGCTGTTGGAATATTTTCTTTCTATGCTGATAGCGAATACTGTTTGCTGATTTCAACTAGCCAAGATTTTAGCGGTAAAGCCATCAGTTAAGTGGTAGGAAAGACAGAGACGTAACTGCTGTAGTCATTACAAGAGATAGTAGTCCCACCATTATATGCAGTAGACCAAGTAGCACAAATTTTAACAATGCTACATGCTTAGTGATGCCATTTTCTTAAACTTGTGTTCTATCTTTGCCTCTCTTTTCTAAGACCAATGCCATGATTTCCTGAGTATTAACGATGATCTTGTGCCGTTTTGTGAACTGGGTTTTATTCATTTTATAGATTTTCTTATAGTTTTTCTTTGTTTCTTTCGGAAGAAACTTACCTTCTTTTAATTCCTTTTGATGTCAGACTGAAAGACCTGTGTTTAAGGTTGTTGCAGAGTGAGTTAGGCACATAGGACTGCATGTTCCATCCAGCAGTGAAAGAATTAGCAAAGTGGAGGTAATCTAGTCAGGTTTGATTGAAGGCACTGCAGCCAGAAAACTGCCTTGTATAGGGGAAGGCTTTTTAAAAGAAGACTTTAAATCTGATTTTTTTTTTTTTTTTTATGTCTCTTAAAAGATTGACAATATGCTTGCTATTAGGTAGAGTTCAGACAGATCATTATATATACACATATATATTTTATTTTTCTTATTCACCTTGCGTATTACAACTGCGTGCCTCTTAAAAAATTAGAAAAAAAAAGGAACGGCAGATACTTCGACAAGTAGGGGCTTTTAAGGAAGGGGGATAAAAATCCTGACCAAACAGATTCTCTCAAAAGATTTTGTTGCTATTCACATCCATTTCAATGCTTTTGTAGTGAGCCCTGTGTCTCACCTGGCTGGTGATGCCTAGAAGAGGGAGGTTATGGTGGGGAATGGGTGAGTAGGAGGGTGGGTGGAGGGGGAGACTTAGTAGAAAGGGCGTGGAAAGGAATGTTCACTTTTCTTCCTCTCTCTCTCTCTCTCTCTCTTTCTCTCTCTCTGAGTCTCATTCTCCCACTCTCTATGACTTTCCATCTGTCATTTCTTCATCATGATGTGACGTGAATTGAACTGCATTGGCGTATTACTGCAGCTTGTACATAGTTGTTATAAAATAGTGTTGAAACGTTCTTATCATTACGACAATTATCATTTCTGTTTTCTCAGTCTCTTGAGAAATAATGAAAACAGTGGCACAGGTCACTTCATTGAAAACTTGTTAAATATCAAAAGACTTGTACCAAAATATAATCAGTTCCATTCCAGGGGTGATCCGCTAAAAGACAAAATTCCCCACGAAAGAAGAATTGTTAAAAAAAAAAAAAAAATGAGAGAGAGAGACCAAAATGCTGTAACCACCATAACTCCCTTTATATATATAAATAGGTAGACCTGCACTTGTATATATATGCCAAATGTGTATATACTTTTTGGTGCCCTGAGGTGTCTTCTCCTGTGGCTCATGTATGTTAACAGTTTCTTACGGCGAAGGAAATAGTTGCGTTACTGAAGAATGTTATTGTTAATTTTTTTTTTTTTATTGTTAGTCTGTTCCTTGAAGCATACAAATTGAGTACATCTTATTATTTTAGTATATTAAATTCTTAAGGTTTTAATTTTATTAGTTAACTAACAGATGTAGAGATGATTATATATATGTGTGTATATATATATATATATATATATATATATATATTATATATATATATATATATATATATATATATATATATATATAAAATCTCAAAACTTGTATTTTAATATATATATTCAGTGGTACTTTCATCCATTGTAATTCTTAAGTACTGTTTTGTTTACCATAACATTAGCTATGAATAGAAAATAATTAAATTGTTTTGTTTTGCAAGGGATAGACGCTGCATCTAAGGCAGCCATCCCAGTCCTTGCAGAGAACATACCCTGTGCAATGATCAGTAAACACATATAATCACAAACTGATGTCTTTGATTTGCATCCTATATCACAGAAAAGAAGGACATAATTATGAAGAAAGAAAACCTGTAACCCATAGTAGACAAGAAGGCTGCTTTTATATGTCAAAACATTGTCATAGCTATAGGAGTACCAGCTTTAAGTCTCACAACATTATGAAACTAGAAAATGGAGAAGATTTTCTGTATTCTAATGAATAAATGAGCAGGACTTGGGAAGAGAAAACTGTCATAGGGCAGCCCATGTCAGTTACATAGGCCTGTCTGTAAGGAATTAAGTAAGAATCGTTGAACAGAAGGTCATACTACCAGGAGTGAGTGTGATCAGCGAAATAACGTTTTTTTACTCAAAAAGTCGTCTTCTGGTGATTTTCACTAGTGTTAACATACCAAGCAGTTTTAATCTGATACCATATAAAAAGTGATTAGTTATGATTTTACTTTTAACTCATGACTTTTTGTATAGTTAGTTGTGGTATTTTGTCTCCTAATAAAAGAGGATATTTTCACTAGGCAATATTAATGTTCATCTTGTGTAAACTGAATGACAGTGATATAACATGAGACAAGACTAATAGTACTTGTCTGTGCAATGTAGATTTTCTAAGTCTTTTCATCTCTAGCAAACCAAGTCCACTCTTTGTATATAATTCCATATTTAGCAAACTGAAGATGTCATATCACATACGACACTGAAAATACCTGTCATTTAAGATTGACTCCTCACTGTACATCACTCGCAGAATGGCATGTTATTACCTCAATACCACTGTATGTCGATCCTTTTACTTTCAGTAAACAGAAGGACATCTATATCACATGGTATGACCAAAGTACCTGTCATTCCAGATTAAATCTTCTCTGTATAACATTCTTTGTTCAGCAAACAGAATGACTATCATATTACATAGAATTACACTATTAATATATGTCGTTCCAATGCTCATCCTCTCTGTGTATCTAAGTCCATCTTTCAGAAACCAGGATAATGCTCCACAGTGTCTATTAACCCTCTCTGGACGGGTGGTACAGTACTGTACCGCTCATTCAAAAGCCCAGTGGCCGGGCGGCACAGTATTGTGCCAGCCATTTAATTGATTTAGGCCTAAGCGCTCGAAAGCCCCGGCATTGTGACATTCAAGGCTGGAATGCCCCCATCGTGAGTGGGTTAAGCTGTATGGTACTTGAGAGAAAATCTTAAAACTGATTTAGAAACTGAATGATTGTAAAAAAAAAAGAAAAAGAAAAAGAAAAAAAAAGAAAACATATATATCACTAGGAAGCTCAAATTCATGCTATGTAACAAAATCTGTCAGCATCTGGTCTCGGGGGAATTATTTAAACTTTTACTTTGGTTTAATTTTCATTCGTACCGAAGATGATGTATGATGTCTGCTTTGTTCCTAAACACATACTTTGTAAAATATAAGTGATGTACTTTTAAAAAATAAATAAATAGGGGTGCTTCTCCCCTTAAATTCTTCAGTCTAGACTATCAAACTAAGAAAAGCAAATGAAAGGGAGTGAATTTAGAGAAATTCTACAGTTTAGAACTACATTTTCCTAGAGCTAAAGGGGTCAATTTGAAGTTCTGACATACATCATTCTTATCAAAATTTAAGTTCAAAATCAAGAAGGATTGTTAAAAATTTCCACAAGATATCTTGGATTATAATCAGTGCAAAAATAATTATTTAAGGGATTGGTATAATTGAAAACAAGATTATGCAATCTGTCTTTCTAAAAAAAAAAGGATTATTCTCACTATAAAAAAAGAAACAAGAAAAAAATATAAATACATGTATATATTTATACTCATGTATAAACAAGGAAAAGATATAAGCTGAAGTTCAACTGAGGTTCTGTGTAAAGATTATAAGATATAACACATCTGAATATAACATAACATTTACAACTACTAACATTTTGTGTTATAGAAAATACACTTATTACTTAGTATCCAACCCTTTTCATAATTATTACACTACAAAATCTGATCTAGAATGACTTAGAGTTGCCTATTCGAAAGAGGCTGTAATCTCTACCCTTTTAAAATCAGAGATAACGGTCGGGAAAAAAAAACACTTGTGGAGTTGGCCTTTGATGGAGCGCCGATGGTCGCGAGGCAATACAAACACACCCACCCACAGACACAGACACAGACGCACACGCACACGCACACGCACACACGCACACGCACACGCACACCCACAGACATACACGCACACGCACACGCACACACGCACACACGCACGCACACGCACACGCACACGCACACATATCCGACCAACCACAACGGTCATTAATGATCGCTTGATAGCATTGCGTCATAATTAGAACAATACTGGTAAATGTGTTGTATTTCATTGTTAAATATTGCCTAAAGTTATTAACTAAGATCGTAATAAAGAACAATTGTCTCTTAATCTAATTGTGAGGCAATAGATTACAGAAACCGATTAAAATGTTATAGGAACTGCCTATCAATACTGAACGTTCGATAGAGTATATCAAATGAAATTTCGATGGAATATGAGGCTCGTGTGATTAATATAATGCATGAATAGAAGCATAAACTAACTGCTAAAATGTATTATACATTCCTATAACAGAAATAGTGGAACGGTAGAATGCTGGAATGTGTGGAAAGGGGACTTCTGCATGTGCAAGAAACGAAAATTATGCAACCAATAATAACATCATATATAAAACCGTCATCGGACAAGAAGTAATATTATATTAGTTTCCCCTCTAAAGGAAATACAGGATATAGTAAATCAAAGAAAACGAAGGTTTAGGGTAAACACTAACTTGAAACTTAAGAATTTGCAGAATTGTATTTGTAATTTTTGGTGTGTGTGTGTACATATATATATATATATATATATATATATATATATATATAT
>NW_028234442.1:23889483-23891273 GCF_977035675.1 Penaeus japonicus
AAGTAGAAGCAGTTTCTTTAGTTGTATATATTTGAATTTTATTAATTTTTTTAAGATTCAATTTTACCCGAAAAACTCATAATATAACCCTGCAAAAAATTCTTATTTACTATCAATATTTTCAATACTTTTTGTTTGTGTAAACTTATCAGATTATCCTATTTCTTTATTCAGTCATGTTACTCGGCCAGCAATTTTCATACAATATGATTACAGTTGCATTGTTTATATCAACCCGGAGAGTGGGAATAAAAGGTAATTAGAGAAAAATGCTAGGTTTCTTTTCCAAAAAGATGTGATATATATATATATATATATATATATATATATATATATATATATATATATATATTGTTTTTTTTTTTTTGTGTGTTTGTTTTATATTATATATATAGATATATATTATATATATTTATATATATATTTTTTTTTTTTTTTTTTTTTTTTTTTTTTTTTTCATTTTTTTCATAATATTAGGTAAGTTATTTTACGGACTGTAATCGTTTGGAATACTAGTGAAGAATATTCTAAGTGGGTGTGCCTTCTAGTTCTGAATAAATTCACTACCTTAAATTCTCTTCATATAGGGTTCAGCAATTGTTATTTAGTGCCTGTTTTCTAAGGTGGGGTGACTCAGTGGGGGTATTTTACTAACAATATCTAAAATATTCATAGAATGCTATTTTCTCATATATGAAAATACAAGCAGTTGTAAATTTTACACACACACACAAAAAAAAAAAAAAAAAAAAAAAAAAAAATTGTCAGGAAGGATGTCAGTAAATATCCTGTATTTTTATTTAGTGTTTATATCATGTTTGACTAAACATGAAGATTTATTCCTAATGCTAGCCCCTTCATCAATGGTTATACCATAAGGTATGCCTAGATGCCGGTTTTGTGAAAGAGGAAATGTTCTTTAATTAATGGCCATCATTTTAAATTTTCAGTTTTAACACTCACAACACCAATACACACAAGCTCACCCCCCCAACTCCCCCCCTCCCCCCCCCCAACTCCATCCCTCTTCCCTTTGTTCAAATCACATACTATTCGTTCACTAAGTATCATAATAAAATCTCTTCTATGAATCTCAGTAGTATTACTGGTATTACATAAACCAATCTATATATATATATATATATATTATATAAAATATATATATATATATATATATATGTTCTATAAATATATGAATGACATGTACATCTACTCTCTGTTGCCATGAAAGGTCGCAGCGTGAGAGTCTTGTATTACTGGGGTTCCACGTGGCTTTTAGTTGAGAAACCGAACACATGAAAGTAAAATATCAAGATACCTGAGCTTATGCTGGTATCTCAAATCAAGAGGAAATAAAAAAAGAAGTGGAATGGTAATGATAATGATGATAAATATGCCAAGCTTTGCATATGGCAGATAGAACAGAAAGATTAAAATATAGATCGTGCTAGAATTGTGTATAAGATTCTAAACACCTATTTGCACGATATTGCAATAAACATATCTCATTAATAATTTTATTTTGCATAAGTCGTATGAAAGAATTATGATAAAATGCCTTTACACTGTACGATTATCATTTTCATATCCACCCTGCCCCCCCAAAACAAACAAACAAACAAACTAAAATAAAGGTTTTCACTACCTCGAAAACGTGACGTCATGTTTACTATTTTACGTCGTAAAATTTTGGCGTTTTTTTCCGCATAGTAGACGAATTTCTGTGGTATGGCAACACTGCGCTCTACCTTACTCATTTTCATTCATGCGAATTTATTCATATCGAGCAA
>NW_028234442.1:23898873-23903873 GCF_977035675.1 Penaeus japonicus
CCACGCCCACACGACACACTCGCTCCGTCTGCCGCAGATCACGGAGCAACTGAGAAAAAAAAGATATGTATCATAATACATATCAAAATAACACAAAAATATATATAACATAATACAAAATACAAATAATACAAAAATATATATAAATGAAACCGTAAAAGATTCTAAAAGTATTGTATTATAAATGATTGTATAGTTCATCATTAAATCGACAATATCATATCGTAAAACATACCTTTTACGATACTTTATTGATAATTTAATAATGTGTTATACCTCACATGAAAAGGCGTCCCTACGTACACGCTTACATACATACATGTGTTCAAGCGTATTAAAGTATTGGTATAAATATATATTTCGAAGTGCACATGAGCAATGGAAAGATATTATCATTCCATCAAACCGTATCAAATCATTAAGGGGACCTGGACACACGTGAGCCCATATATGTATGTGTTTGTGTGTCTTTATGTATGTTTTTTTTTTTTTTTTTTTTGCGTGTGTGTTGTTTATCTAATTGAATTGTTCTAATAATAAGGATAATACTGGTATAATGGTAAGCATGATGATATTTTCATCTGACTATATGAGATTTATTAATATCAATTAATCTAATTATCTCCACACTCACACACACACACAAACACACACACACACGCAAACACACACACACAAACACAGACACACACACACGCAAACACACACACACAAACACACACACAACACATTTACAAACACACACACACACACAAACACACACAAAAACACACACACAAACACACACACACAGAGGAATATTCAGCGATTAAGCTCTTCAAAAACTGTTTCGATTCGTGGTCCGCTCTGCACTACCTCAGCCTCGCCTGATGGTAGGCCTACCTGTCACGAGAATGGTAGGCCTACCTGTCACGAGAGAGGGGTGTCTAGCCATCGGAAATAACGCTTAAATACAGATTTTATTGCATGCAAAATGAAAACTATCCATTCAGACTCTGTGTTTTATATCAGTACTATTTCGCGGTTGATATGATATGATTTGATATTGATTTCACTATTGCAATAATGGTATATAATTAGTAATGTCAGGGGCTTATTTATACCTTACATAAGCACGCCACTTCCGATAAATACGCGGTTTCTAATAAGCTGCGCTATATACCTCATTATTTTTTAATCTCCCTTATTCAATTAAAGGGAAAAAAAAGTTGTTTTAAATGTCCTTTAAATTGATTCATAATTGGGAGAACGCGTGTACTTATTTAATTAAGTCTAGGTAGAGCTGGATTAGCAATTCGGTTAGCAATCGTATAACTTGTGTTATTTATCTAAATATTGGGGATGGTTAATTAGATAAAAGTTATATATAATAAAAATGCGATCGACAGTCCACCAGGACGAAGTTTACAACCGTAACAACTGCAACCCCCGCTACTCCCTGATCCAAGAAACAGTTATAACTACTCCGTCATCAACAGTTATAACTTCTACGTCATCAACAGTTATAACTACTCCGTCATCAACAGTTATAGCTACTCCGTCATCAACAGTTATAACTACTCCGTCATCAACAGTTATAACTACTCCGTCATCAACAGTTATAACTACTCCGTCATCAACAGTTATAACTACTCCGTCATCAACAGTTATAACTACTCCGTCATCAACAGTTATAACTACTCCGTCATCAACAGTTATAACCACTACGTCATCAACAGTTATAACTACTACGTCATCAACAGTTATAACTACTACGGCATCAACCTACGTCATCACCATAACCAACCAATGAGAGAGACGCTCTATAATTAAATCCAATTGCATTAAATAACACTCGCTGTTTTCGTTGAAGGCATGACAAGTTGCATGCCCTCCCCTTAGGCTTTTTCCTCAAGACATACGAAGGCTAACTAATTAGAAGACTAACTAATTAACTAATACGAAGACTAACTAATACGAAGACTAACTAATTAACTAATACGAAGACTAACTAATTAGAAGACTAACTAATTAACTAATACGAAGACTAACTAATTAGAAGACTAACTAATTAACTAATACGAAGACTAACTAATTAGAAGACTAGCTAATTAACTAATACGAAGACTAACTAATTAGAAGACTAACTAATTAACTAATACGAAGACTAACTAATTAGAAGACTAACTAATTAACTAATACGAAGACTAACTAATTAACTAATACGAAGACTAACTAATTAACTAATACGAAGACTAACTAATTAACTAATACGAAGACTAACTAATTAACTAATACGAAGACTAACTAATTAGAAGACTAACTAATTAACTAATACGAAGACTAACTAATTAACTAATACGAAGACTAACTAATTAACTAATACGAAGACTAACTAATTAACTAATACGAAGACTAACTAATTAACTAATACGAAGACTAACTAATTAACTAATACGAAGACTAACTAATTAACTAATACGAAGACTAACTAATTAACTAATACGAAGACTAACTAATTAACTAATACGAAGACTAACTAATTAACTAATACGAAGACTAACTAATTAGAAGACTAACTAATTAACTAATACGAAGACTAACTAATACGAAGACTAACTAATTAGAAGACTAACTAATTAACTAATACGAAGACTAACTAATTAGAAGACTAACTAATTAACTAATACGAAGACTAACTAATGAGAAGACTAACTAATTAACTAATACGAAGACTAACTAATTAGAAGACTAACTAATTAACTAATACGAAGACTAACTAATTAGAAGACTAACTAATTAACTAATACGAAGACTAACTAATTAGAAGACTAACTAATTAACTAATACGAAGACTAACTAATTAGAAGACTAACTAATTAACTAATACGAAGACTAACTAATTAGAAGACTAACTAATTAACTAATACGAAGACTAACTAATTAGAAGACTAACTAATTAACTAATACGAAGACTAACTAATGAGAAGACTAACTAATTAACTAATACGAAGACTAACTAATTAGAAGACTAACTAATTAACTAATACGAAGACTAACTAATTAGAAGACTAACTAATTAACTAATACGAAGACTAACTAATTAGGACTCGACTGAAGCGGCAGTGCTGGCGGAATCAATTAATTAATAAACGACGTGTTGCAAGTGTTGGAATTAATTAAAAGATCTCGGCAGAACTTATACTAAAACCTGAAGATGACATTGATAAATTTTGACATTGATAGATTTAGACATTGATAAATTTAGACATTGATGAATTTTGACATTGATAAATTTTGACTTTGATAAATTTTGACTTTGATAAATTTTGACTTTGATAAATTTTGACATTGATAAATTTTGACATTGATAAATTTTGACATTGATAAATTTTGACTTTGATAAATTTTGACTTTGATAAATTTTGACATTGATAAATTTTGACATTGATAAATTTTGACATTGATAAATTTTGACATTGATAAATTTTGACATTGATAAATTTAGACATTGATAAATTTTGACATTGATAAATTTTGACATTGATAAATTTTGACATTGATAAATTTAGACATTGATAAATTTTGACATTGATAAATTTAGACATTGATAAATTTTGACATTGATAAATTTAGACATTGATAAATTTAGACATTGATAAATTTTGACATTGATAAATTTAGACATTGATAAATTTTGACATTGATAAATTTAGACATTGATAAATTTTGACATTGATAAATTTTGACATTGATAAATTTTGACATTGATAAATTTTGACATTGATAAATTTTGACATTGATAAATTTTGACATTGATAAATTTTGACATTGATAAATTTTGACATTGATAAATTTTGACATTGATAAATTTTGACATTGATAAATTTAGACATTGATAAATTTAGACATTGATAAATTTAGACATTGATAAATTTAGACATTGATAAATTTAGACATTGATAAATTTAGACATTGATAAATTTTGACATTGATAAATTTTGACATTGATAAATTTAGACATTGATAAATTTAGACATTGATAAATTTTGAGGATGATAAATTTTGACATTGATAAATTTTGACATTGATAAATTTAGACATTGATAAATTTTGACATTGATAAATTTTGACATTGATAAATTTTGACATTGATAAATTTTGACATTGATAAATTTAGACATTGATAAATTTTGACATTGATAAATTTAGACATTGATAAATTTTGACATTGATAAATTTTGACATTGATAAATTTAGACATTGATAAATTTTGACATTGATAAATTTAGACATTGATAAATTTAGACATTGATAAATTTAGACATTGATAAATTTTGACATTGATAAATTTAGATATTGATAAATTTTGACATTGATAAATTTTGACATTGATAAATTTTGACATTGATAAATTTAGATATTGATAAATTTTGACATTGATAAATTTTGACATTGATAAATTTTGACATTGATAAATTTAGATATTGATAAATTTTGACATTGATAAATTTTGACATTGATAAATTTTGACTTTGATAAATTTTGACTTTGATAAATTTTGACATTGATAAATTTTTACATTGATTAATTTAGACATTGATAAATTTTGACATTGATAAATTTTGACATTGATAAATATTGACATTGATAAATTTAGACATTGATAAATTTAGACATTGATAAATTTAGACAGTGATACATTTTGACATTGATAAATTTAGACATTGATAAATTTAGACATTGATAAATTTAGACATTGATAAATTTAGACATTGATGAATTTAGACATTGATAAATTTAGACATTGATAAATTTAGACATTGATAAATTTAGACATTGATAAATTTAGACATTGATAAATTTAGACATTGATAAATTTTGACATTGATAAATTTTGACATTGATAAATTTAGACATTGATAAATTTAGACATTGATAAATTTAGACAGTGATAAATTTAGACATTGATAAATTTTGACATTGATAAATTTTGACATTGATAAATTTTGACATTGATA
>NW_028234442.1:23923873-23930895 GCF_977035675.1 Penaeus japonicus
AGGTTTTCCTTGTCGTTTATTAATTTCTTTTAGTTGCCATTTTTGAATTTTATTTGTGCTATTTCTTTTGTTAACTGTTCTGATGTTTGTATCTATAACGTATGCATAATTCAAAACGACTTGGATATATATTGGATAGATATAGATATAAGACACCTCATTTATTCATTTCATTTAGTTGTCATTTTGAATTTTATTTGTGTTATTTCTTCTGTTAAACAATAACTATATAAATCTATATATATATATATATATATATATAATATATATATTATATATATATATATATATATTATATGTATGTATTGATTTATAATATATATATATATATATATATATATATATATATTAGTACATAATATATTTATATTATATATATATAGAATTTATATGTATGTATGTAGATATTATATATATATATATATATATATTATATATATTATATATTATTATATAGATATTATATATATGTAATATAATAATATATAATATTGTATATATAACGTATGCATAATCCAAAACGACTTAGATAGATATTGGATAGATATAGATATAAGACCCCTCATTTATTCATCTCTTTTAGTTGTCATTTTGAATTTTAATTGTGTTATTTCTTCCGTTAACTGTTCTGATGTTTGTATATATAACATATACATAATTAAAAACTACTTGGATAGATATTGAATAGATATAGATAGATAGAGACACCTCCATGCAACATCAAAACAGTCTGACAGAATTCCTTCAATCCACACAATTATGCTTTCAGTGAACACTGGGGGGGGGAGGGGGGGAGGGGTTAGGACCAATGATGAGAAAGGTAGCTATTATTTTATCGCTGGTCCATTTGTTTAAGCAATACACAACATACGCCCAACATACCTGTGGAATATATTAATATCGTAGGTTATTATGTTATGCTTAATCCCAGCTTCAGGGCGATTTTGATCTTGATCTGTGGATAGCATTAATTAAATACTCTTGTGTTGTTTTTTTTTTTTGGTTGCCATATTTATTACGCTTTGGTAATACGGATATAGTGTGTACGGAGTGTGCTATGGTGGTGTAATGAGTGTAGTTCTTGTGTGATTAGAGGACGAGCTAGGGTATAAAGTATGGTATAAGATCGCGAAAGATGCTTGTTTGTGAATAAATACAGAGTAGGATAAATAGATAATGATTTACAGAGGGTTCGAAATTTGTAGTTTAAATGAATAGAGAGGAAGTATAGTTGAGGATAATCGTAGATATATAGGGTAGTATTTAAATAAGATAGTTTTGAATATACTGGAATAGATAAATAAAGTGAATGATTAATGATTTACAAATTAATATACGTGTTATGATTACAAATTTGAATATATAAGGGGATAGAGAAAATAAAGGGTGAGAATGATTATGATTATAAATGGAATATACTGTTTGAGCTGACATGAGCTTGAATATAAATGGATAGAGACGCACAAAGTGAATAAGGATGAACAGAAATCTATAGATGAAGTAGGTGATTATTCGTGAAAAAAAAAAATCACTAATACACGAAAGTTTTTTTTTTTTGACAAGGCTACAAACACTATATATACGCAACCCCCCCTCCCCCCCCCCCCCTTTCCACACGCAAACATGCCTCCCACACCCCGGCAGCCCCCCCTCCCCCCTACACTGCTGAACACTCTCTCTCCACGCCACAAGCACACGTAGAGGAGAGGAGGAGAGAAAGAGAAATGCAAATGGGGGGCTAAATTCCAGCAGCTTTTTCCTGGGGAAATGTCTTGCTGTCTTCGAAAGAGATTTGTTTTCTCTTCGCAAGAAGCTGAGCATTTTCCAAGTACTGGAGTTGATCATTTTCGAGATGATGAGATTAAACAGATTTCCCTCGGACTGCGCCTTTATATGAGCCTGTGCGTAAAAATTCTGGGAAGCATAGAGATTTTTTGTTTTTATATTTCTTTTTTTGAGCGTTTTTATTCGAGGGAGAGCGCACTATTTTTTTTTTATCTTTTTTTATTTCATTTATTTTTTTTATTTTTATTATCTTTTATTTTTTTTTTTATTGTCATGTGGTCTGAGTTTGTGTCTCTCTTGGGAAATGGGTTGCTTGGGGAAGTTGTCTTAGAATGAATAGGAGGAGAGACTGATTGTTTTCTTTCTCTTTTTCTCTCTCTCTCCTGGCTCTCTTTCTCTGTCTGTTTGTGCTTCTCTTGTCTAGTCTGTCTGGGTTTTTTTTCCCCCCCCCTGTATGTCTGTTTGCTTTCTTTTCTCTACTGTCTGACTTCTCTTTCTTTCTCGTCTCTCAATCTATCAATATCCTTCTTTCGCTTTCCCTCGCCATTTCCTAGAGTTTTTTTTTGTTGGAGAAAGAGAGAGAGAGAAGAGAGAGAGTGAAAAGAGAGAGAGACGATGAGAATGAGAGAGAGGAGAGAGAGAGAATGCTCTTCGGATCTCGTGACTTGTTTAAAATCTTCAGGCTTTTTCTTTTCTCTTCTCTACTCCCTCCCTCTCTCTCTACCTTTTTGTTGAGAGAGAGGGAGAGAGAGAAAGAAAAAGAAGAGAGAGAGAGAAGAGAAGAGAGAAAGGAAAAGAGAGAGGAAATAAAGAGAAAGAGAGAGAGGAAAAGAGAGGAGAGAGAGAAAAGAGAGAAATAAGAGAGAAGAGAAGAGAGAGAACGAGAGAGAGAAGAAAGAAAAGAGAAAAAGAAGAAGGAAGAAAGGGAAGAGAAAAAGATAGAGCGCTTTTCCACAGATTAAAATTCCAATACCCGTCCGAACCGTTGCCGTTCCTCCGCTACCAATTAGGATAGGACAAATGTCTCTCACATGGTTACGCAATCGATGGCAAATGGACGGACGTTTCAGTTTCTTAAAATAGACAATAGGAGAATATTTGATCTTGCATTGCTAGCTTTATTCTCTGCCCATGTGATAGGAATGTATTACATACAGTTACTTTTTTAATGGGTAGATATGTACGGTTAGTCATGTATTTGTTTTGTTTCTCTTCTTTGCGTTGGATTCTTTTGTTTCAGTGTGTGTGTGTGTGGGTTGTGTGTGAATTTTTTAGACTTCGTATGTGTGCGTATGGAAGCTTGTGCAAACAAATGGCGTTGACTGAAACCTGTTGCAAACACGAATAGGCTATACCCGCATTCCACTCAATCTCCCAGCCAGATATCTATTCCTACAAGATATATTAAAATTTTGAACGACTCGGCTATGCAAATTTGCTCGCTTCAGCCCTGGTCTCATGATGGTCATTTCGAGGTGGGTCATGAGGTTCCCAAGGATAATAAGTACACAATGCAAAAAAAATCAGATTCACATTTCGTTTGATCAGGAGATAACTGCATGACCCTCATAATGGATATCGATTGGATGTAAACCTTTGGACTCTGTATATGGGTATAGATTGGAGTGTAACCTTTGACCTGTATATGATATCGATTGGAGGTAACCTGTAGACCTGAATATCCTGGTATAGTATTAGAGGTAACCTTTGACCTGTATATGGTTATAGATTGGAGGTAAACCTTTTGACCTGTATATGGTATCGATTGGAGGTAACCTTTGACCTGCAGAGTATGGTATCGATTGGAGGTAACCTTTGACTGTATAATGGTATCGATTGGACGGGTAACCTTTGACCTGTATATATGGTATCGATTTGGAGGATAATCTTGTTGACCTGAACGAGTTATAGAAATGGAGCCGTAACCTTTTGACCTGTTATATGGTATCTCGATTGGAGGTAACCTTTGACCTGTATATATGGCCTAGATTGGAGGTAACCTTGACCTGTACATGGCCTAGAATTGGAGGAGAAACCGGCTTTTGACCTGTATATGGTATAGATTTGGAGGTAACGCTTTGACCTGGAGCGCTAAAGGAAATCAGCAGAATTTAACCCCGTTTACTTCCGCGACACATGTATCCTCGTATATTACGCGGTTCTGAATATCCCATTGTTTTGATTTCACAGTGAATCATCTAATTCTGTGTTCTCGTCAAAAAAAATTCAAAAGTTAATTCAAAGAAAGAAAGGGAAATTGTGGTCCAACTTTGCTTTTCCTAATTGTGATAATCGCACAATGCCTGTGTTGTGTACGTCCATGTGTACGTGTGACGAGAAACATATATTTGATGTGAGTGTGATTTTGTTGTTCAGCTATTGTGTGTTTTAATATATATTTATAACTCTTAGTGTTTTGTCTTATGCTGTGTATGGGCATATAGAGTAAGCATATGTACATTTTTGATGTGTGTGTGAAGTCGTATTCAAAAACACATAAATCAATTTTGTGTGTTATATGATACAGTCAAAACTAAGCCGAATTAGGGAAACAACAAGTATCACCGCAAAGTCTTTCAGGAATTAGTTTCGAGAAAGAAGTGTTGATGAGGAGTGAATGAAAGCTGGACGACGAAGAAGCAAATTTATGAAATATAAAGAAATTTGTTGTAAATTCTTTGGGATGCAACTCTTTCGGAAGGTATATCGATTTGCATTTCGAACGGTTTTTCCTTGTCGTTTATATGCAATTTTTTTTTTTTGAGTTGCCATTTTTGTGATATTTTAATTGTGTTATTTCTTTTGTTTAACCTGTTCTGATGTTTTGTAGTCTATGCATAATTCAAAACGACTTGGATAGAGTATTGATGATATGAGATAGATAGAGGACACCTCCATGCCATACATCAAAACAGGTCTGACCTGAATTCCTTCAATCCACACAATTTAGGCTTTCAGTGAACACTATGAGCGAATAAATGATGAGGAAAGACTATCATTCATGCTGTCCATTTTTCCACCACACACGCCCACCATACCTGTGGAATATATTAACCATCGTAGGTTATTATCCTATGCTTACTCCCAGCTTCAGGGCGATTTTTGTATCTTGATCTGTGGATAGCATTAATTGAAATACTCTTGTATTTTTTTTTTTTTTTTTTTTGGTTGCCATATTTTATTGAACGGCTGTTGGTTAATACGGATTTAAAAAGGTTTTTTGCCATATGTACCAATTAGAGGTCGTACATATATATATATATAAAACAAGATTATCCATTGTATAAAGGGATACTTATTTATTTCATATTAGTAATTGTAGCAAATAATATGGCTAGATAGGGAGGTGGTCAGTGATTACAAACTTATAGACTTTATACCTTATACAACAGCAAAGGAGCTTCAAACCGAAACAAATAAACGCTGACTACACATCATTTTTAAGTTGTTAGTGTTTCACTCTCATTCATAATATTTTAAACAACTCCACAGCAAGTCTCCTTTCCTCCACAATAGCCAACCTCACTCCACAACAGCCAGCCTCAGTCCCCAACCAATTATCTCCACTTCACGCTTGACTCAACAGCCTCTCTTCCACTCAACATGAAGCAAACAGTGAAGCAATCACCCTATCCACGCCCACGCCCACGCCCATCTCCCTGTGCACTGACCCCCCCCTCCCTCCCCTATGGTTCCCCCTCGTCTCACACCAAGCTACATACCTGACTTCTCTTTCTCTCTCTCTCTATGTCTCTTGATTTTTCGTTTTATTTCTCTCTTTCTCTTCTCTCTCTCTCTCTCTCTCTCTCTCTCTCCCTCCCTCTCTCTCTCTCTCTCTCTTTTATATCTGCCTCTCTTTCTGTTCCTGTCATTATCCTTGTCTTTACTTCTGTCTGTCTGTCTCTCCCTTTCCCTCTCTCTCTCTTTCTCTCTCTTTCTTTCTCTCTCTCTCTCTCTCTCTCTCTATTTCTTTCTCTCTCTCCCTCACTCCCTCTCTCTCTATCTCACCTTTTCACATCACCCCACTACCAACACTCTACGACGGCACATCTCAGTGTCAATAGCTCCCACGTTTCTGCGTATAGTTCTTTACTACTTTCAAGTGTACGCTCTCTTTACGTTGTTTCTAGAGGAGGAATGGTAATTAAAAATGGGGTAATTTTATTGTCGCTACTTGCTTTGTCATGTTTTTTTTTTCTTTGTTTAGGTTGTCGGTTTTTAAAAAAAAAATCTATTTCTACTCTCTCTCTCTCTCTTTCTCTTTCTCTCTCACCTCTCTCTCTCATCTCTCTCTCTCGATCTCTCATCTCTCTCTCTTCCCCCCACACCCTCCCACCCCTCTCTCTCTCCACTTCGACTCTCTCTTTCTACCTTTCCTCCCCGCTATAATATATATAATATATATATAAATATATATATATAATATATGATAAATATATAAATATAGTTTATATACATATATATATATAGAACCATATATATAGATATATATATATATATCATATTATATATATATTAATATATATAAATAATATACATACACACACACAACAACACAACACACACACACACACACACACAACACACACACACACACACACACACTCACACACACACACAGACACACAGCACAACACACCCACACACACACACACACATATATATATATATATAATATATATATATATATATAAATAATAAAATTATATATCCATATATATAGTATAATATGTATATATATATATATATATATATATATAAATATTATATTAAATATATATTTATATATATATTTATCATACACACCATACACACACACACGACAGACACCACACACACACACACACAACACACACACACACACACACACACACACACAGCACACACACACACACACACACACATTCACATCACAACTCACACACACATATATATATATATATATAATATATAAGATATATATATATATATATATATACATATAATGTATATATAGTATAATATATATATATATATTATATATGATATATATATAAATTAAAAAATATATATAAATATATACATGCACACACATACAACACATCACATACACACACACACACACACACACACACACACACACACACACACACACACACACAAACCCACACACAACACCCACACACACACACACACACACACACAACACCCCACACACAATATATAATATATATATATATATATATATATATATATAT
>NW_028234442.1:23953495-23955995 GCF_977035675.1 Penaeus japonicus
TAACCTTTGACCTGTATATGGAATCGATTGAAGGTAACCTTTGACCTGTATATGGTATAGATTAGAGGTAACCTTTGACCTGTATATGGTATCGATTGGAGGTAACCTTTGACCTGTATATGGAATCGATTGGAGGTAACCTTTGACCTGTATATGGGATCGATTGAAGGTAACCTTTGACCTGTATATGGTATAGATTAGAGGTAACCTTTGACCTGTATATGGTATAGATTGGAGGTAACCTTTGACCTGTATATGGTATAGATTGGAGGTAACCTTTGACCTGTATATGGTATAGATTGGAGGTAACCTTTGACCTGTATATGGTCTAGATTGGAGGTAACCTTTGACCTGTATATGGTATAGATTAGAGGTAACCTTTGACCTGTATATGGTATAGATTGGAGGCAACCTTTGACCTGTATATGGAATCGATTGGAGGTAACCTTTGACCTGCATATGATATCGATTAGAGGTAACCTTTGACCTGTATATGGTATAGATTGGAGGTAACCTTTGACCTGTATATTGTATCGATTGGAGGTAACCTTTGACCTGTATATGGAATAGATTGGAGGTAACCTTTGACCTGTATATGGTCTAGATTAGAGGTAACCTTTGACCTGTATATGGAATAGATTGGAGGTAACCTTTGACCTGTATATGGTATAGATTGGAGGTAACCTTTGACCTGTATATGGTCTAGATTAGAGGTAACCTTTGACCTGTATATGGTCTAGATTGGAGGTAACCTTTGACCTGTATATAGTATAGATTGGAGGCAACCTTTGACCTGTATATGGTATCGATTGGAGGCAACCTTTGACCTGTATATGGTATCGATTGGAGGCAAACTTTGACCTGTATATTGTATCGATTAGAGGTAACCTTTGACCTGTATATGGTATAGATTAGAGGTAACCTTTGACCTGTATATGGTATCGATTGGAGGTAACCTTTGACCTGTATATGGTATCAATTTTAGGTAACCTTTGACCTGTATATGGTCTAGATTGGATGTAACCTTTGACCTGTATATGGTATCGATTGGAGGTAACCTTTGACCTGTATATGGTATCGATTAGAGGTAACCTTTGACCTGTATATGGTATCAATTTTAGGTAACCTTTGACCTGTATATGGTATAGATTGGATGTAACCTATGACCTGTATATGGTATCGATTTGAGGTAACCTTTGACCTGTATATGGTATCGATTGGAGGTAACCTTTGACCTGTATATGGTATCAATTTTAGGTAACCTTTGACCTGTATATGGTCTAGATTGGATGTAACCTTTGACCTGTATATGGTATCGATTGGAGGTAACCTTTGACCTGTATATGGTATCGATTAGAGGTAACCTTTGACCTGTATATGGTATCAATTTTAGGTAACCTTTGACCTGTATATGGTATAGATTGGATGTAACCTATGACCTGTATATGGTATCGATTTGAGGTAACCTTTGACCTGTATATGGTATCGATTGGAGGTAACCTGTGACCTGCATATGATATCGATTGGAGGTAACCTTTGACCTGTATATGGAATCGATTGGAGGTAACCTTTGACCTGTATATGGTCTAGATTGGAGGTAACCTTTGACCTGTATATGGTATAGATTGTAGGCAACTTTTGACCTGTATATGGTATCGATTGGAGGCAACCTTTGACCTGTATATGGGATCGATTGAAGGTAACCTTTGACCTGCATATGGGATCGATTGGAGGCAACCTTTGACCTGTATATGGGATCGATTGAAGGTAACCTTTGACCTGTATATGGAATCGATTGGAGGTAACCTTTGACCTGTATATGGAATCGATTGGAGGTAGCCTTTAACCTGTATATGATATAGATTGGAGGTAACCTTTGACCTGTATATGGAATCGATTGGAGGTAACCTTTGACCTGTATATGGTATCGATTGGAGGTAACCTTTGACCTGTATATGGTATCGATTGGAGGTAACCTTTGACCTGTATATGGTCTAGATTGGAGGTAACCTTTGACCTGTATATGGTATCGATTGGAGGTAATCTTTTGACCTGTATATGGTATCGATTGTAGGCAACCTTTGACCTGCATATGATATCGATTGACCTGTATATGGTCTAGATTGGAGGTAACCTTTGACCTGAGCGCTAAAGAAACAGCAGAATACCCCGTTACTCCGCGACACATGTATCCCGTATACTATCGGTTCTGAATATCCATTGTTTTGATTCACAGTGAATCATCTATTCTATTTCTCGTCAAATTCAAAAGTTAATTAAGGAAAGAAGGGGAAATTGTGTCCAACTTTGCTTTTCCTAATTGTGATAATCTCACAATGCGTGTGTGTGTGTACGTCCATGTGTACGTGTGAGGAGAAACATATTTTGATGTGAGTGTATTTGTGTTCAGCTATGTGTGTGCTTATGTATATTTATACTCTTAGTGTTTGTCTATGCGTGTATGGGCATATGAGTAAGCATATGTACATTTTGATGTGTG
>NW_028234442.1:23965995-23968495 GCF_977035675.1 Penaeus japonicus
CTCTCCCCCTTCTTCTCTCCTTCTCTCTCTCCTTCTCTCTCTCCTCCTTCTTCTCTCCCCCTTCTTCTCTCCTTTTCTCTCTCCCCCTTCTTCTCTCCTTCTCTCTCTCCCCCTTCTTCTCTCCTTCTCTCTCTCCCCCTTCTTCTCTCCTTCTCTCTCTCCCCCTTTTTCTCTCATTTCTCTCTCTCCCCCTTCTTCTCTCATTCTCTCTCTCCCCCTTCTTCTCTCCTTCTCTCTCTCCCCCTTTATCTCTCCTTTTCTCTCTCCCCCTTCTTCTCTCCTTCTCTCTCTCCTTCTCTCTCTCCCCTCCACTCTCCCTCCCTATCCCTTCCGCCCTCCTTCCCCCTTCCATTCCTCCCTCCCTCCCTCTCCCTCCCTCCCTTCCTCCCACCCTCCCTCCCTCCCTCTTCCCCTTTCCTCCCTCTTCCCCCTCCCACCCTCCCTCCCTCCCTCCCTCCCTCCCTCCCTCTTCCCCCTCCCTCCCCCTCCCACCCTCCCTCTTCCCCCTCCCTCCCTCCCTCCCTCCCTCTTCCCCCTCCCTCCCTCTTCCCCCTCCCTCCCTCCCTCCCTCCCCCCCCATTACCCCGAACGAGTAAATAACACGCAACACAGCTGTCTTGGCTGGAGTGTACCTCACATACCGCAGCGATTGCAACAAACGGTTCTCCCTTGAGCTGTCATGCAATGGTATGCAGATTCAACGAGCAACATGGCCGGTACGATGGGAATGGCTAGCAATGGCAACGGTATTTTGGTATACGAGGAACCAAATTTACGTAGGAGTGTGTTGGTGAAGGGGTAATGCAACATATGTGGTTGATATATATTTGGGGATGTTGTGTTTGTTGACATTTAGTGGAAGGTAATGATTTTTCTAATTTTTTTTTTATTGATTTTTTTTTTTTTTTGACTAGTATGTTGATTTAAAGTTTGTTCGATCATATGTATTTATGTTTGAAGGAGAGTATATATATGTTAATTTTTCTTAGAGAGTTTTCTTTTTTCTTTTATTAATTATGGGTTATAAACACTTTTTTGTTATGACTTGGCATAAGTCCTCTCTCTCTGTTTCTCTCTCTGTCTGTCTGTCTGTCTGTCTGTCTGTCTGTCTCTCTCTCTCTCTCCCTCTCTCCCTCTCCCCTTTCCCTCACTCTCTCTCTCTCTCTCTCTCTCTCTCTGTCTGTCTGTCTGTCTGTCTGTCTGTCTGTCTCTCTCTCTCTCTCTCTCTCTCTCTCTCTCTCTCTCTCTCTCTCTCTCCCTCTCCCCCTCTCCCCTTTCCCTCACTCTCTCTCTCTCTCTCTCTCTCTCTCTCTCTGTCTGTCTGTCTATCTATATTTATTTTCCTTATCAAATTGGGACAATTTAAGTAGCGTGGAAGAGCAACATGAGAGTATTTATTTCTGAATAAGTATAGTTTGTCATAGCTATGAATGTAATTATAAAAATAGCTCTAACTTCTTAACAAACAACTAAAATAAGATAACTTGTCCAGTCGCAAATGCATAATGTACATATTTATAATATATGATATATATATATTGATATGTATACACACACACACACACACACACACACACACACACACACACACACACACACACACACACACACACACACACATTTATATATGTATATATATATATATAATATATATATATATATATATTATATATTATATATTATACATATACATATATATATATATATATATATTATATATATATATATATATATATATATATTATATATATATATGTATATGTATGTGTGTGTGTGTGTCTGTCTGTGTGTGTGTATATTTTCCGCCTGTCGTATCACATTTTGCTCTTCCATCTCCTGCTGAATACCAGTGTGCTCATTTAGCATCGGTTTCATGCATTCTAGCTTTTCATATGAAGTGAGGGGAGCTATAAAATAAATTTCCCGTTGGCTATAAAGTTGAAATATGGATGTGCAGCATCAGGTTTTAGGTCTATATAGAAAACGGAAAATATCGAAGCCCTAACTAAAAGAAATAGCTCACTGATAAATAATCTTTACCGCATATCGAATTGAACTCTTTTTTCTCGGTAGAATCTAAGCATAAAATATATCGCTAGAGTTTGTAAATGGTATATCAACAAGTACTGTCGTAAAAAAGAGACCGGAATCAGAATACATACACGAGCTTTGTGATATCTATTTATGAACAGATATACAGTATTATATATCAGTGCCAAATCACCCAGTATAAAAAGCGCTGAAACAAATACAATGCATTTCTTCACAATCTCCTTTATCGTTCTATAGTATATGATTAATCAAAGGAAGCAAATATAGTGCATGAAGAGGTAACATTATTGATACGAAATTATCACAGAAAGAATATCAAATTAGGGTGAATGTTCTCCGTCGCAGAATATGAGGGAAATCATATTCTTCTCTCACTTCCATGTTTATCTATTTATCTATCGAGTCATACGGCGTTTACTCACATAGATGGTTAGCTAGAGAGATAGAT
>NW_028234442.1:23980995-23992324 GCF_977035675.1 Penaeus japonicus
GGAAAGAAAAGTGCCCTCTTAGTTAAAATTCTAGAAAGAAAAATGCCCTTTCAGTCAAAATTCTAGAAAGAAAAATGCCCTCTCAGTCAAAATTCTGGAAAGAAAAATGCCCTCTTAGTCAAAATTCTGGAAAGAAAAATGCTCTCTCAGTTAAAATTCTAGAAAGAAAAATGCCCTTTCAGTCAAAATTCTGGAAAGAAAAATGCCCTTTCAGTCAAAATTCTGGAAAGAAAAATGCCCTCTCAGTTAAAATTCTGGAAAGAAAAATGCCCTTTCAGTCAAAATTCTGGAAAGAAAAATGCCCTTTCAGTCAAAATTCTGGAAAGAAAAATGCCCTTTCAGTCAAAATTCTGGAAAGAAAAATGCCCTCTTAGTCAAAATTCTAGAAAGAAAAATGCCCTCTCAGTCAAAATTCTGGAAAGAAAATGCTCTCTTAGTCAAAATTCTGGAAAGAAAAATGCCCTCTCAGTCAAAATTCTAGAAAGAAAAATGCCCTTTCAGTCAAAATTCTAGAAAGAAAAGTGCCCTCTCAGTCAAAATTCTGGAAAGAAAAGTGCCCTCTTAGTTAAAATTCTGGAAAGAAAAATGCCCTCTTAGTCAAAATTCTGGAAAAAAATGCCCTCTCAGTCAAAATTCTGGAAAGAAAAATGCCCTCTTAGTTAAAATTCTGGAAAGAAAAATGCCCTCTCAGTCAAAATTCTGGAAAGAAAAATGCCCTCTCAGTCAAAATTCTAGAAAGAAAAATGCCCTCTCAGTCAAAATTCTAGAAAGAAAAATGCCCTCTCAGTCAAAATTCTAGAAAGAAAAATGCCCTCTTAGTTAAAATTCTAGAAAGAAAAATGCCCTCTCAGTCAAAATTCTAGAAAGAAAAATGCCCTCTCAGTCAAAATTCTAGAAAGAAAAATGCCCTCTCAGTCAAAATTCTGGAAAGAAAAATGCCCTCTCAGTCAAAATTCTAGAAAGAAAAATGCCCTCTCAGTCAAAATTCTAGAAAGAAAAATGCCCTCTTAGTTAAAATTCTAGAAAGAAAAATGCCCTTTCAGTCAAAATTCTAGAAAGAAAAATGCCCTCTCAGTCAAAATTCTAGAAAGAAAAATGCCCTCTCAGTCAAAATTCTAGAAAGAAAAATGCCCTTTCAGTCAAAATTCTGGAAAGAAAAATGCCCTCTCAGTCAAAATTCTAGAAAGAAAAATGCCCTCTCAGTCAAAATTCTAGAAAGAAAAATGCCCTCTTAGTTAAAATTCTAGAAAGAAAAATGCCCTCTCAGTCAAAATTCTAGAAAGAAAAATGCCCTCTCAGTCAAAATTCTAGAAAGAAAAATGCCCTCTCAGTCAAAATTCTGGAAAGAAAAATGCCCTCTCAGTCAAAATTCTAGAAAGAAAAATGCCCTCTAAGTCAAAATTCTAGAAAGAAAAATGCCCTCTCAGTCAAAATTCTAGAAAGAAAAATGCCCTCTAAGTCAAAATTCTGGAAAGAAAAATGCCCTTTCAGTCAAAATTCTAGAAAGAAAAATGCCCTTTCAGTCAAAATCCTAGAAAGAAGAGCGTTCTCTTCGTCAAGATCGAGTCAAAGTAAAGTGTTCTTTTAGTCATGGGAATAACCTCTTTCCTCCCCCTACGCCCTATCTCTTTCGAAGAGGAAGAAGAGGAGGAGGAGGAGGAGGAAAAGGAGGAGGAGGAGGAAGAGGAGGAGGAGGAGGAGGAGGAGGAGGAGGAGGAGGAGGAGGAGGAGGAGGAGGAGGAGGAGGAGGAGGAGGAGGAGGAGGAGGAGGAGGAGGAGGAAGAGGAAGAGATGGATAGAGGGGTGGGGGGGGAGAGGGTAAGAATATTAGGTAGAGAGAAATGGAAAAGGATGAGGAGTAACGGTAGAGAAGGAGAGGAATAAGAAACAATAGGTAAAGAGAGGGAAAAAGTAGGAGGAATAAAGGGAGAGACAAGATAAGAGCGATTAAAAGGGAGATTTGAAGTGATTTGAAGGGAGAGAGAGAGAAGGAGGAGGAGGAGGAGGAGGAGAAAGGGAAGGGGGAGGAGGAGGAGGAGGAAAAGGAGGAGGAGGAGGAGGAGGAAAAGGAGGAGGAGGAGGAAGAGGAGGAGGAGGAGGAGGAGGAGGAGGAAGAGGAGGAGGAGGAGGAGGAAGAGGAGGAGGAGGAGGAGGAGGAGGAGGAGGAGGAGGAGGAGGAGGAGGAGGAAGAGGAAGAGAGGGAGGGGGGGGGGGGGGGGGAGAGGGTAAGAATATTAGGTAGAGAGAAATGGAAAAGGATGAGGAGTAACGGTAGAGAAGGAGAGGAATAAGAAACAATAGGTAAAGAGAGGGAAAAAGTAGGAGGAATAAAGGGAGAGACAAGATAAGAGCGATTAAAAGGGAGATTTGAAGTGATTTGAAGGGAGAGAGAGAGAAGGAGGAGGAGGAGGAGGAGGAGAAAGGGGAGGGGGAGGAGGAGGAAGAGGAGGAGGAGGAAGAGGAGGAGGAAGAGGAGGAGGAAGAGGAGGAGGAGGAAAAGGAGGAGGAGGAGGAGGAGGAGGAGGAGGAGGAAGGGGGGTTAGGGGTTAGGGGTGGGGGGTAAGGGGGCTAGGGGGATAGGTAAATGGGTAAGGGACGACGGAATAGGAAGTAATTTGAAATACGCTTGATTACAGTCACTTAACTACCTCAGGGAGAAGACCCCGCTAAGGCTCGGTGCAAATGGCATTGTGGAGACCAGAGTCCAAGGGAATACACACACGACGCTCAGTGTAAACGGACACACACACACACACACACACACACACACACGGACACACACACACACACATATAAACACACACACCACGCGTGCGTACACAATCCCATACCGCGTATACACACAGTTGCAAGCACACAAATACGCACATAAATTTGTCTATACATAGTTACAAGCGCGAATACACACACACACACACACACACACACACACACACACACAACTGTTTACCCAGGTAAACATTCAGAGACGCAGATACAATACAAAAAACAAAAACAAAAACAAAAAACAAAGACACATGTACACAATTACATTCACACAAAATCAGCCTTTATTCCTGATTCCAAACACACATGCAACTTCAACACACGCACATGCACATGCACGCATCAATAAACAGTCACCCCCTTCCAATAGACGAATGCAGACAGGCACACAGACACACTCTCTCTATTTATATATCCATGTATACGAAAACCAAACACACACGCAACTTTGTCACACGCACATTAACAAACACGCATCAATGAACACTAACACCCTACAAATAGAAGAACACTCACACACACACACACACACACACACACACTCACACACACACACACAGACGCATACAGACTCATAAACGCACTCATTTACCCCCTCTCCAGTCCCCACGCCATTACACTCAAAACAAACACACACATACATTCCCCCATCTACACAAACACACACACACACCTTCAACTATCCTTCTGCACAAACAAACACACTAACAAACACACACGAACACTCACATACACACATTCACTCCTCCTTCTACACAAACAAAACACACTAACAAACACACACAAACACTCACATACACAAATTCACCCCTCCTTCTACACAAACAAACACACATTTACCCCTCCTTCTACACAAACAAACACACAAACACTCACTCACCCCTCCATCTACACAAACAAACACACAAACACATACAAACAAACACACAAACATTCATTCACCCCTCCTTCTACACAAACACAAACAAAGACTCATTCACCCCTCTTTCTACACAAACAAACACACACAAACACTTATTCACCCCTTCTTCTACACAAACAAACACACAAACAAACACTCACAAACACTCATTCACCCCTCCTTCTACACAAACAAACACAAACACTCACATCCTCCGAGCCCCTCCTTCCACACAAACAAACACACAAACACTCACACACAAACACTCACTGCACATCATTCCACTATCAACAAACGTCGTATACACATCAATTATAAAGGTAAAACCACATCCACACTTCACTGCATCAATTAAACAAGAACTCCACCTCCCTCCTTCCACACAAACAAACACACAAACACTCACACACAAACACTCACTCACCCCTCCTTCTACACAAACAAACACACAAACACTCACACACAAACACTCACTCACCCCTCCTTCTACACAAACAAACACACAAACACTCACATCCTCCGAGCCCCTCCTTCAACACAAACACACAAACTCACACACAAACACTCACTCAACCCTCCTTCTACACAAACAAACACACAAACTCACACACAAACACTCCCATCCTCCGAGCCCCTCCTTCTACACAAACAAACACACAAACAAACAAACACACAAACACTCATAAACCCCTCCTTCAACACAAACAAACACACAAACACTCCCATCCTCCGAGCCCCTCCTTCTACACAAACAAACAAACAAACAAACACACAAACACTCATTCACCCCTCCTTCAACACAAACAAACACACAAACACTCATTCACCCCTCCTTCAACACAAACAAACACACAAACACTCATTCACCCCTCCTTCAACACAAACAAACACACAAACACTCCCATCCTCCGAACCCCTCCTTCTACACAAACAAACAAACAAACAAACACACAAACACTCATTCACCCCTCCTTCAACACAAACAAACACACAAACACTCATTCACCCCTCCTTCAACACAAACAAACACACAAACACACAAACAAACACACACACAAACACTCACTCAGAAAAAAATATCAAAAGACAAAAAAAACAACAACACAAAATCCAACAAAAACAAAACCCAAAGAAAACTCATACAAAAACAACTAAAAAAAAACAAAACAAAACTAAAACCCAAAACCAAAACCTCCAAAAAATCTAAAACAAAACAAAAAAAAAAACCCTCGTTCTACACAAACAAACACACAAACACTCCCATCCTCCTTCTACACAAACAAACACACAAACAAACAAACAAACAAACAAACAAACAAACAAACAAACACTCATTCCCCCCTCCTTCAACACAAACAAACACACAAACACTCCCATCCTCCGAACCCCTCACGTACAAATGGACTTCCAGACGCGACATTTCCGAGAATAGGATGGAAGACAGTGGGGCTTGCAATGCCTCCTTGCTAGACGTATTGCATCTATTCGCATCCGTTGTCTTGCAGTCTTTCCCGAGGAAGATCTAGATTCAGTGTCTCCTTACTCCTAGGGGTCTGGCTTCTACGTGTTTGGCCATTTCTTTTTCTTTCTTTTTTTTCTCTTTTTGTCTGTCTGTTTGCCTTTGTTTTAGTATGTTTGTCTGTTTGTCTTTGTCTTCGTTTATCTGTCTGTATGTCTGTTTCTGTCTTAGTTTGTCTGTCTGTTTTTTCCTCTGTCTTCGTTTATCTGTCTGTATGTCTGTTTCTGTCTTCGTTCCGCCGCGTGTCTGTACTCCGTTTGTGCCTCTGTCTTCGTTTATCTGTCTGTATGTCTGTTTCTGTCTTCGTTTGTCTGTCTGTTTGCCTCTGTCTTCGTTTATCTGTTTGTATGTCAGTTTGTCTGTTTGTCTTTGTCTTAGTCTATCTGTCTGTATGTCTGTTTCTGTCATCGTTTGTCTGTTTGTTTTCCCTCTGTCTTCGTTTATCTGTTTGTATGTCTGTTTCTGTCTTCGTTTGTCTGTCTGTTTGCCTCTGTCTTCGTTTATCTGTCTGTATGTCTGTTTCTGTCTTCGTTTGTCTGTCTGTTTGCCTCTGTCTTCGTTTATCTGTCTGTATGTCTGTTTCTGTCTTAGTTTGTCTGTCTGTTTTTTCCTCTGTCTTCGTTTATCTGTTTGTATGTCTGTTTCTGTCTTCGTTTGTCTGTCTGTTTGCCTCTGTCTTCGTTTATCTGTCTGTATGTCTGTTTCTGTCTTAGTTTGTCTGTCTGTTTGCCTCTGTCTTAGTCCATCTGTCTGTTTGTCTGTTTCTGTCTTCGTTTGTCTGTCTGTTTCCCTCTGTCTTCGTTTATCTGTCTGTTTGTCTCTGTCTTAGTCTATCTGTCTGTTTGTCTTTGTCTTAGTCTGTCTGCCTGTATGTCTGTCTCTGTCTTAGTCTATCTGTCTGTTTGCCTTTGTCTTAGTCTGTCTGTCTGTTTGCCTCTGTCTTAGTCTATCTGTCTGTTTGTCTCTGTCTTAGTCTGTCTGTCTGTTTGCCTCTGTCTTAGTCTATCTGTCTGTTTGTCTCTGTCTTAGTCTATCTGTCTGTTTGCCTCTGTCTTAGTCTATCTGTCTGTTTGTCTTTGTCTTAGTCTGTCTGGCTGTATGTCTGTCTCTGTCTTAGTCTATCTGTCTGTTTGCCTCTGTCTTAGTCTATCTGTCTGTTTGTCTCTGTCTTAGTCTATCTGTCTGTTTGTCTCTGTCTTAGTCTGTCTGCCTGTATGTCTGTCTCTGTCTTAGTCTATCTGTCTGTTTGCCTTTGTCTTAGTCTGTCTGTCTGTTTGCCTCTGTCTTAGTCTATCTGTCTGTTTGTCTTTGTCTTAGTCTGTCTGGCTGTATGTCTGTCTCTGTCTTAGTCTATCTGTCTGTTTGCCTCTGTCTTAGTCTATCTGTCTGTTTGTCTCTGTCTTAGTCTATCTGTCTGTTTGTCTCTGTCTTAGTCTGTCTGCCTGTATGTCTGTCTCTGTCTTAGTCTATCTGTCTGTTTGTCTCTGTCTTAGTCTATCTGTCTGTTTGTCTCTGTCTTAGTCTGTCTGCCTGTATGTCTGTCTCTGTCTTAGTCTATCTGTCTGTTTGTCTCTGTCTTAGTCTATCTGTCTGTTTGTCTTTGTCTTAGTCTGTCTGCCTGTATGTCTGTCTCTGTCTTAGTCTATCTGTCTGTTTGCCTTTGTCTTAGTCTGTCTGTCTGTTTGCCTCTGTCTTAGTCTATCTGTCTGTTTGTCTTTGTCTTAGTCTGTCTGTCTGTATGTCTGTCTCTGTCTTAGTCTATCTGTCTGTATGTCTGTCTCCGTCTATCTGTCTGTCTGTTAGTCTCTTCCTCCCCCCCTTTTTTTCTCTTGTTCATTCTGCCTGTACAAATACATAGAGAAATAAACTATGAGACAGGTATTGATGATGATAATAATTGTTTTTATCAGTACCATCATAATTGTCATTATTATTACCATAATCATTATGATTGTCATCACTATTATCATTACAATTATCATCATAACTATTATTATCATCATAACCATTATTATCATCATAACTATTATCATCATTATTATCATCATCATCATTATTATTATCATCATCATTAATATTAATATCATCAAAATTATCCGTATTATCATTACCGTTTTCATCATAGCCGTGGTTGTTGTATAATTATTGTAACTATCATCATCATTATCATTATTATCCTTATTGTTATCATTATTATCAACATCACCATTATTACTCAATCACCAATATTTTTGTTATCATTATCACTATTATCATCATTATCCTCATTATCATTATCATCATCATGAAATTTGTTACCATTATAATTATTATAACTATCAATATTGTTGCTGTAATTATCATTATCACCATTATCACTATCATTATCATTATTCTCATTGTCAGGATTATCATCGTGTGTGTGTGGTGTGTATATCTATCTATATATATATTATATAGTATATATTATAATATATATATACCTATATATATTATATATAAGATATATTATATATATATTATGTATATTATATATAATATATATATTATATATTATATTATATATATATATCATATATATATATAAATATATTTTATATATAATATATATATTACACACAACTACATACATATATATATATAATATTCTATATATTATATATATATATTATATTATATATATATATATGTATATATATATATATATATATATATATATATTTATATATATATATAATATATATTATATATTCTATATATATAATATATATATATACATATATATATATTAGATCATATATATATATTTATATAATATATTATATATATATATATATATATCCATACATACCCATACATACATACATACATATAATATATATTATATATTATATATAGATATAATAGCCTTATCCATACATACATACAGTACATACATAAATATATATATATGCGTAGTATATATATTTATATAATATAAATATATATATATATTATATTGATATAGTATATAATGATTTTTATTTATGTGAGTGTGTGTGTGTGTGTTGTGTGTGTGTGTATGTGTATGTAACTCATAACCTTGACTCACCAATAACTCATAGCCTTGACTCACCAATAACTCATAACCCTGACTCACCAATAACTCATAACCCTGACTCACCAAATAACTCATAACCTCGACTCACCAATAACTCATAACCCTGACTCACCAATAACTCATAACCTCGACTCACCAATAACTCATAACCCTGACTCACCAATAACTCATAACCCTGACTCACCAATAACTCATAACCTCGACTCACCAATAACTCATAACCCTGACTCACCAACGACTCATAACCCTGACTCACCAATAACTCATAACCCTGACTCACCAACGACTCATAACCTCGACTCACCAATAACTCATAACCCTGACTCACCAACGACTCATAACCTCGACTCACCAATAACTCATAACCCTGACTCACCAATAACTCATAACCTCGACTCACCAATAACTCATAACCCTGACTCACCAACGACTCATAACCCTGACTCACCAATAACTCATAACCTCGACTCACCAATAACTCATAACCTCGACTCACCAATAACTCATAACCTCGACTCACCAATAACTCATAACCTCGACTCACCAATAACTCATAACCCTGACTAACCAATAACTCATAACCTTGACTCACCAATAACTCATAACCCTGACTCACCAACGACTCATAACCCTGACTCACCAATAACTCATAACCCTGACTCACCAACGACTCATAACCTCGACTCACCAATAACTCATAACCCTGACTCACCAACGACACATAACCCTGACTCACCAATAACTCATAACCCTGACTCACCAATGACTCATAACCTCGACTCACCAATAACTCATAACCTCGACTCACCAACGACTCATAACCCTGACTCACCAAATAACTCATAACCTCGACTCACCAATAACTCATAACCTCGACTCACCAATAACTCATAACCTCGACTCACCAATAACTCATAACCTCGACTCACCAATAACTCATAACCTCGACTCACCAATAACTCATAACCTTGACTCACCAATAACTCATAGCCTTGACTCACCAATAACTCATAACCCTGACTCACCAATAACTCATAACCTCGACTCACCAATAACTCATAACCTCGACTCACCAATAACTCATAACCTCGACTCACCAATAACTCATAACCTCGACTCACCAATAACTCATAACCTTGACTCACCAATAACTCATAACCTTGACTCACCAATAACTCATAACCCTGACTCACCAATAACTCATAACCCTGACTCACCAATAACTCATAACCCTGACTCACCAATAACTCATAACCTCGACTCACCAATAACTCATAACCTCGACTCACCAACGACTCATAACCTCGACTCACCAATAACTCATAACCCTGACTCACCAATAACTCATAACCTTGACTCACCAATAACTCATAACCCTGACTAACCAATAACTCATAGCCTTGACTCACCAACGACTCATAACCTCGACTCACCAATAACTCATAACCCTGACTCACCAACGACTCATAACCCTGACTCACCAATAACTCATAACCCTGACTCACCAACGACTCATAACCTCGACTCACCAATAACTCATAACCCTGACTCACCAACGACTCATAACCTCGACTCACCAACGACTCATAACCTTGACTCACCAACAATTCATAACCCTGACTCACCAACGACTCATAACCCTGACTCACCAATAACGCATAACCTCGACTCACGAACGACTCATAACCCTGACTCACCAACGACTCATAACCCCGACTCACCAACAACTCATAACCATGACTCACCAACGACTCATAACCTCGACTCACCAATAACTCATAACCCTGACTCACCAACGACTCATAACCCTGACTCACCAATAACTCATAACCCTGACTCACCAATAACTCATAACCTCGACTCACCAATAACTCATAACCTCGACTCACCAACGACTCATAACCCTGACTCACCAAATAACTCATAACCTCGACTCACCAATAACTCATAACCTCGACTCACCAATAACTCATAACCTTGACTCACCAATAACTCATAACCCTGACTAACCAATAACTCATAGCCTTGACTCACCAACGACTCATAACCTCGACTCACCAATAACTCATAACCCTGACTCACCAACGACTCATAACCCTGACTCACCAATAACTCATAACCCTGACTCACCAACGACTCATAACCTCGACTCACCAATAACTCATAACCTCGACTCACCAATAACTCATAACCTCGACTCACCAATAACTCATAACCTCGACTCACCAATAACTCATAACCTCGACTCACCAATAACTCATAACCTCGACTCACCAATAACTCATAACCTTGACTCACCAATAACTCATAACCTTGACTCACCAACGACTCATAACCCTGACTCACCAATAACTCATAACCCTGACTCACCAATAACTCATAACCCTGACTCACCAACGACTCATAACCTCGACTCACCAATAACTCATAACCCTGACTCACCAACGACTCATAACCTCGACTCACCAATAACTCATAACCCTGACTCACCAACGACTCATAACCCTGACTCACCAACGACTCATAACCCTGACTAACCAATAACTCATAGCCTTGACTCACCAACGACTCATAACCTCGACTCACCAATAACTCATAACCCTGACTCACCAACGACTCATAACCCTGACTCACCAACGACTCATAACCCTGACTCACCAATAACTCATAACCTTGACTCACCAATAACTCATAACCTCGACTCACCAATAACTCATAACCTTGACTCACCAATAACTCATAACCTTGACTCACCAATAACTCATAACCCTGACTCACCAACGACTCATTGACTCATCATTGACTCATAACCTTGACTCACCAATAACTCATAGCCTTGACTCACCAATAACTCATAACCCTGACTCACCAATAACTCATAACCCTGACTCACCAACGACTCATAACCTCGACTCACCAATAACTCATAACCCTGACTCACCAATAACTCATAACCTCGACTCACCAATAACTCATAACCTCGACTCACCAACGACTCATAACCCTGACTCACCAAATAACTCATAACCTCGACTCACCACCGACCGACTCACCGACGACCCTT
>NW_028234442.1:24009924-24012424 GCF_977035675.1 Penaeus japonicus
CTCTTAAATCTTAACTTATTGACTCGGAAATGATTAAGTAACCTTGTAATCTTAACTCAGTGACTCGATTGTTGGGTCAATAATAACTGGTTTCTTGCTTCAACTGTTTCCCTTGAATAAAGACTTTTATCATAACTTATATAATGACTCAAACGGTGGTTCATGTTTTATTAACTCAGCAACGACTCAAAACAACTCCTATGTTGACTCAAAAACAATGCTTTGTCTCTTGACTGAATGTTGACTCAATAACGTATCATGCTATGATTCATAACTTATTCAACGACTCATTGACTCATCATTGACTCATAACCTTGTCTCGCTAACTATTCATAACCCTGACTAACCAATAACTCATAGCCTTGACTCACCAACGACTCATAACCTCGACTCACCAATAACTCATAACCCTGACTCACCAACGACTCATAACCCTGACTCACCAACGACTCATAACCCTGACTAACCAATAACTCATAACCTCGACTCACCAACGACTCATAACCCTGACTCACCAACGACTCATAACCCTGACTCACCAATAACTCATAACCCTGACTCACCAACGACTCATAACCTCGACTCACCAATAACTCATAACCCTGACTCACCAACGACTCATAACCCTGAGTCACCAACGACTCATAACCTCGACTCACCGACCGACCGACTCACCGACGACCCCTTGTGAGTACCTCGAGTGGCATGTGTCAGAGGAGGATCTGGGCGGCGTCGACTCACTAACAATTCAACTTTAACTTGGTTAGTGAGTGTGCAGTGGAGGAGGCTCGTTGGGTGCACGACCTGCCTCTGCAATTGCTCGTGCTCAACGTGTGGCGAGGCGAAGGAGGGGCGGAGGTAAGAGGGAGGGGAGGGGGGTGGGAGGGGGTAAGAGGTAAGAGGGAGGGGAGGGGGGTGGGTGGGAGGAGGTAAGAGGTAAGAGGGAGGGGGGTGGGAGGAGGTAAGAGGGAGGGGAGGGTGGGAGGAGGTAGCAGGGAGGGGGGAGGGAAGAGGAAGAGGTAAGAGGGAGGGGGGGGGGAGGAGGTAAGAGGGAGGGGAGGGAGGGGGGGGGAGGCGGGTAGAGGGCGGGGGGCGGGAGGAGGTAAGAGGGGGGGGGGAGGGAGGAGGTAAGAGGGGGTAAGAGGGAGGGGGGTGGGAGGAGGTAAGAGGGAGGGGGGGGGGGGGGGGGGAGGAGGTAAGAGGGAGGGGGGGGGTGGGTGGAGGTAGTTCCGAGAGGAGGGGGGGTGGAGGTGTGAGAGGTAAGAGGGAGGGGGGGGGGGGGAGGAGGGAGGGAAGAGGAAAAGGTAAGAGGGAGGGGAGGGTAGGAGGGAGAGGGAGGGGGGTGGGAGGAGGTAAGAGGGAGGGGGGTGGGAGGAGGTAAGAGGGAGGGGAGGGGGAAGGAGGAGGTAAGAGGGAGGGAGAGGGGGCGGGAGGAGGTAAGAGGGAGGGGAGGGGGGGGTGAGGAGGTAAGAGGTAAGAGGGAGGGGGGTGGGAGGAGGTAAGAGGGAGGGGAGGGGGGGAGGGGGGGGCAGGGAGGGGGGGGGGGGGAGGAAGAGGAGGGGGAGGGGGGTGGGTGGGGAGGAGGTAAGAGGGAGGGGAGGGTGTGGAGTGGGTGGGAGGAGGTGAGGTAAGAGGGAGGGAGGGGGTGGGAGTAGGAAGAGGGAGGGGGAGGGGGTGGGAGGAGGTAAGAGGGAGGGGGTGGGAGGAGGTAAGAGGGAGGGGAGGAGGTGGGGAAGTTTTTTTGTGGAGGTTGTTGGGTGGGAGGGAGGGGAGGGATAATTTGGTGGGAGGAGGTAAGAGGGTGGGGGTTTTTGTGGATTTTTTGTTGAAGGGGTTTTTTGAGGGAGGGGGTGGGGGGAGGAGCGGGGAGGGGAGGGGGTGGGAGGAGGTGGAGGGAGGGTTGTCCGCGGGGGATGTTTGGAGGTAAGGGAGGGGGTTTTTTTGTGTAGAGTTGGGTTGGGAGGAGGGGTTTTTTGTTAGGGAGGGAGGGGGGGTTTGGGGGAGGTATGAGGAGGGGGTGGGAGGAGGGAGAGGGGGTGGGAGGAGGGAGGGAGGGAGGGGGGGGGGGTGGGACCAAACGGAGGTAAGAGGGAAGGGGCGGGGGGGTGGGAGGAGGTAGAGGGAGGGGAGGGGGGTGGAGAGTAAGAGGAGGGGGGGGAGGAGGAGGGTGGTTAGGGGGGGGTGGAGGAGGTAAGAGGGAGGGTGGGGGGGAGGAGGTGAGGGAGAGGGGGGAGAGGTAAGAGGGAGGGGGGTGGGAGGAGGTAAGAGGGAGGGGAGGGGGGTGGGAGGAGGTAAGAGGGAGGGGGGTGGGAGGAGGTAAGAGGGAGGGGGGGGGGAGGGAGGGGAGGGGGGGGGGAGGAGGGAAGAGGGAGGGGAGGGGAGGGGGGAGAGGGAGGGGGGTGGGAGGAGGTAGGGGGAGGGGGAGGGGGGGGGGGAGGAGGTAAGAGGGAGGGGGGTGGATAAGGTAGAGGGAGGGGGGTGGAGGGGAGGGAGGGGGGTG
>NW_028234442.1:24042424-24044924 GCF_977035675.1 Penaeus japonicus
CCTCCATCCCCCCTTCCTCCATCCTACCTTCCTCCTCCTCCTTCCTACCCTTCTCCTCCTCCCTCTTCCTCCTTACTACCCTCCTCCTCCTCTTCCCTCTCCTCCTCCCCCCTTCCTTCATCCTACCTTCCTCCTCCTCCTTCCTACCCTCCTCCTCTTCTTCCCTCTCCTCCTCCCTCCTTCCTCCATCCCACCTTCCTCCTCCTCCCCCCTTCCTTCATCCTACCTTCCTCCTCCTCCTTCCTACCCTTCTCCTCCTCCCTCTCCTCCTCCTCCTCCTTCTCTTTCCTACTTCTATTATTATCATCTCTACAACTAACAAACCATCTAAAAATACACCAAGAGACTACAACAAGAAAAGAAAGAAAGAAAGAAAGAAAGAAAAAGAAAAACAAAAAACAAAAACAAAAACGAATCAAAGCATATAAAAAGGAAATAAAAAATATATAAATCATATAAAAAAGTAAAAGAAAGTAAAAATCTCAACTCAAAGGACACTAGCAAGAGGAATTTATCACTTATATAACTGTGACCTCACGGGAAAAAGGTCAAGGTTATGAGTGACCTTGCTCCTTCAAAGCCACATTCTCTTTATCGTTATTTTTAGTGTCATTAATGTTATTGCTGTTGTAGTAATTATCATTATTAATAGTAATTTCACTATCATTATTGATAGTAATTTCATTATCATTATTGGTAGTAATTTCATTATCATTATTGTTAGTAATTTCATTATCATTATTGGCAGTAATTTCATTATCATTATTTTATTTCATTATCATTATTTTTTCTAATTGCATTTCATTCTTATTAGAACTACTGTAATTGGAATTTCTATCATTATTGTCATTGTCACTCTCATTATCATTATTATTGCAGTCAACAACTTCACCAATCTTGTATCTATTTGAATTATTATTATTTTTTTTTTCATTATCGTTATTGTCATTGTAACTGTTAATGTTATGATTTTATCATCATTATTGGCATTATCATTACAACCATTAAAATCATTATCAGTTTTGTTATTATCACCATCATCATTATGGATATCATTGTCATTAATTCTTATCATTATCATCATTCTCATCATCCTCAGTACTATTATCATCATTACCATTAATGCTATTATTATAAACGCTATTTCATTGATATCATCGTTATCATTATCATCATAAATATGATCATTATCATTTTTATTATCATCTTAAGACTTCTCGTATGCTAATATGTCTCGGAATTATATGTCGTTATTTATATACGATATTTAGTGAAGGAACTGAGAGTAACTGTAAGAAAATTATTACTTTATAAAGAAGAATACAATGCCTTTGAAAATGCCTTTAAGTATCGACCCCTCTCAAGAAGAAAATAACAAACAATATTTTCTATCGAAATCAAATTTTCATCAAGACAATTCAATTCGTTTGATTAAAAACACAATCACATCCCGCACATTTTTATTTTTTTTTAATTTTATTTTATTATTATTTTTTTTTATAAAGACTCGGTGAACCATAACAGAATACAATCCACCCCTTCCTTCCCGATGTAAGAAAAAAAAAAAAAAAAAAAAAAAAAAAAAAAAAAAAAAAAAAAAAAAAAAAAAAAAAAATACGCACGTTTTCTGCCAAACTGAAATGTCACATCTGACGTCCGTGGAATTAATGAATTGAGTTTTATTTATAGATGCGAGGGAAAAATCTTCTCCATTCAAAAAATTATTAAGTGGTTGCCATTCACATTTCAAAACGATTTCCTTGTCTTTTTTTCATGTATATATTTGCATACATATAACATATATACATACATACATACACACACAAGCACGCATATATATATATATATATATATATATATATATATATATAATATATATATATATATATATAATATATAATATATATATATATATGTATATATGTATATATATATATAATATATATATATATTCATATATATATATATATATATAATTATATATATACATATATATACATATATATACATATATATACATATACTTATACATACATATACATACATACATACATATATATATATATATATATATATATATATATATATATATTTTTTTTTTTTTTTTTTTTTTTTTTTTTTTTTTTTTTTTTTTTTTTTCTTTAAGTAATTGTATAGTTATTTCCCACTCTCTTTCTCTCTCTCGTTCTTTTGTTCGTTTGCCTATATAAGTAGTTTTGATATATGCATGTTGAATATATAAACATAAAATTTAATACACATATAGCGACACACAGGGGAAAAGAAGACAAACCCACAAACACCATCAGCCCTGGCCTCGTTAATACGTACCAATTATCAATCACACTCGAACACGCTTCTCCCAACACATTCCCATCCTCCCTCCATCCCTCCTTCCCTTCACTTCCCATCCTCCCTCCTTCCCTCTTTCCCCGCACCTCTCTCCTTCTTTCCCCTCACCTCCCATCCTCCCTCCCTCCATCCCTCCTACCCACCACAT
>NW_028234442.1:24052424-24054924 GCF_977035675.1 Penaeus japonicus
ATTTGTGTCTGTCTTTTTGTCTGTCGCTGCATGTCTAGCTATCTATCTCTGCCTGCCTGTCTATCTGTCTGTTTGCCTCTGTCTCTCCTTAAATTTCAATAAAAATGCTAATGAAATACTTCTGCTACTACTTCTACTACTTCTACTACTACTACTACTACTACTGATGATATAATTGATGATGATAATGATGATGGTAATGATAGTACTGATAATGATGATTATAATAATGAAAAAAGTGATAATGATGCTAATGATAATGATGATGATAATGACTTTAATGATGATAACATTGATAGTAATAGTGACAATGACAATGGCAATGCTAATTATGATAACGATATTAATGATATGAATAATAACATAAATGATAACAATATTAATAGTAATTATGATAATAATAATCATGATAGTAATAACAGCAATTTCAATATCTATGATAATCACAAGAATGATAATGATGATAACAATCCCGATAAAAGTAATGATAATGATCATGATGATAATGATAATGACAAAGTAATGTGTATCTATATTTTTTTTGTTCTTATTAGGAGTTACATGAAGCTGATAATCATTAAATGAAATATAATTGATTTCATTATAAAGTGACTACTATATTTTGCCTCGTTTTCTGTCATATTATTACGCATCACTGTACAAAATTTTCTTTAAAAAGAAAAGATATATATTTCACAAAATCCTTTTCCTTCCCAGAAGCGTCTTTATACGATGTTCATATCTTAGCGTTGTTCTTAAATATTAGCACAAGAAGCCTCTCATATGCAAATTTATGCAAACGACTCCGCCAGGTCAAAATTTGTAACATTCTCCTAAGCTGTTGTAATGATTATAAAGAGGGTAAGCATTTGTATCATTTTCTTCTTCCTTTATACAGATTTTCAGATATAATTAAAAAATGTTCTTATCTTTAATGATGACTTATATGACGATTTATATGCGAGAATGCTGTCAGCTAAATGAATGTGTTAATTGAACTGCCTATTGTATTCAAGAGTTCAAGGTTCTTAGTGATAAAATCGATGAAATTGATTGTTCAGATATAAAATGAGATTCTGATTTTCTCTACTACATTATAGATATGTTTTTTTGTTTGTTTGTTTGTATGTTTGTTTGTGTGTCTGTGTGTCTGTGTGTGAGTATGTGTGTGTACCATAGTTTTGTTATCTGTTATCTGTAAATGTTCTTATCCAGAATTATTATGAAGAGCCAGTCATAGTAGAAGCAATATTGATAATGATGGTGACAATAATGCTAGTCTTGACGGTGATGAAAATGATGATGATGATGATGATGACGGTGAGGATGGTGATGATCATGATGATGGTGATGTATGTTGTATTTTGATTTGAAATCAGTGCTTCGTAACTGTGTCTTTGCTTTCAATGAGTATATATATATATTTGTGCATAAAAAGGGTATATATCAGATGAATTATATAAATTCTTATCGTAAACCAGAAGCGATCGTTTCACCTCTCCCCCTCCCCCCTACCCCTCCCCCCATGTAATCTCTTTCGCTCTCTCCTCTCCCTCTTGTTTCTTTCCCTTCCTTCCCTCCTCTTCTATCCTCTCCCCATGTCCCTCCATTCTCTCCCTCCCTCCCTGACTTCCTCTACCCCCTCTACCCCCCTTATCTCTCCTTCTCTCTTTCTCCCTCCCGTCCTTCCTCTCTCCTCGTCCCTCCCTTTATCCCTCCTCGTCCTCCTCCCTCCCATCCATCGTCTTCCTCTTCCCTCCCTTCCCCCATCTATTCTCCTCCTCCCTCCAACCCCCCCCGTATCCCTCCTGCTTCTCCTCCTCCCTCCCTTTCCCATCCATCCTCCCTTCCTCCTCCTCCCTCCCTTTCCCATCCATCCTCCCTTCCTCCTCCTCCCTCCCTCCCTCCCCCTCCTCCACCCAACCATGAGCAGAAACCCACCTCTGTCTGGCATTCCTTAAGAGCAACAGGTTGCAAAGGGAGAGAATTTGTCCGGGGGGGAGGGAAGGAGGGAGAGAGGGAGGGAGGGAGGGAGGGAGGGAGACTGAGAGGCTTGGAAGGAGGGAGGGAGGGAGGGAGGGAGGGAGGGAGGGAGGGAGGGAGACTGAGAGGCTTGGAGGGAGGGAGGGAGGGAGGGAGGGAGACTGAGAGGCTTGGAAGGAGGGAGGGAGCGAGGGAGGGAGGGAGGGAAGGAGACTGAGAGGCTTGGAAGGAGGGAGGGAGGGAGGGAGGGAGGGAGGGAGACTGAGAGGGACGCTGCGAGACTGGAGGGAGGTTAGAATGAAGGGAAAGAAATAGGGAGGCTAGCAGGAGGGAGGGGGAGATGGATGCCCCAGAGGGAGGGAGGCAGCGTGGATGGGAAGGAGTCTGTCCGGGGCGAAGGAGGCTACAAGGAGGTTGGAGGGAGGCTGGCCGGGAGAGAAGGGGACTGGAAGGGAGGGAAGGAGCCTGACTTGTGGAGGGAGGGAGGGAGGGAGGGAGGGAGGGAGGGAGGTGCTCA
>NW_028234442.1:24092424-24094924 GCF_977035675.1 Penaeus japonicus
AACAACACACCTATATATAAGATATATATAACTATCATCTTAGATATATTATAAAATATACAACATATATATATATATATATATATATTTATATATATTAAATATATATATATTTAGAAATACATATACATAATCTAAATAAATAGATATATAATTTACATAAAATATATATATAGATATATATAATATATAACTATAATATATTATAAATAATATATATATATATATCTATATATATATATATATATAAATATAAAATATATACTATATAATTCTATATATTATACCCACAATATATTTAATATATATACCTAACATAAATAAAAGATATTAATATATATAAAATATATATATATAGAATATAAATATATAGAATATATATATAATATATATAATATATATATATATATATATGTAATAAATATGTTGACATTACACACACAGACACACACTCACACACACACACAAACACACACACAGACATGAATATGGATCAACATTTCTTTTTCTTACTCTTCCTATTTCTATTTAAATAATCTGTCTAGCAATCTCTTCCACCCTCTTCTCTTTCTCTTCGCATGTGAAAGATCCCTCTCTCTTCTTCCCACATTCTATACTTCCTTGTTCGTAGTTATGAAAATAGTTTGCTCACCAAGTCGCTTACATTTTCTCACATGGCAAAATTGTTTGTTTTCTCTCCTTCGCATTTCCTGGTGCTTGGGCGCAGCAACATCAGACTCCTGTGCATCCTATTTCGTAAATTACTGAAACGAGTATGATTGCAAAGAAGAAAAACACACAAAAGTGATAATATTACTATTATTTCTATCTTTATTATTTTTCTCTTGTTATCATTATCATCCATATTATTATTACTATTATCATTATTTACATCATTACTATTATTTTTATCTCTCTTATAACATATTTATATATGTATATATATCATCCATATTATTATTATCATTATCATTATCAACATCAGTATTACTGACATTATCAATGATATCTTCATTAATGTTATCATATTTATCATAATTGTCCTTATTATCATCATTACTTATAGTATTATATTTACTATTGTCAGCATCATATCAGAGAGAGAGAGAGAGAGAGAGAGAGAGAGAGAGAGAGAGAGAGAGAGAGAGAGAGAGAGAGAGAGAGAGAGAGAGAGAGAGAGAGAGAGATAGAGGTAGATAGAGATAGATAGATAGATAGATAGAGAGAGAAAAAGATTGAGAGAAAGACAGACAGACAGACAGAAACATACACAAAGAGAAAGAGAAATAAAAAACACAATAGAAAGCGACGAAAAGAGAAAGGAAAGGCGAGAAAAAAAAGTACAAAGCAGACAGATGCCAATACTTTCACGTGCGTTGTGGATCACGAACAGGCAGCTATCTCAGTCACAAAGAACAGCGGGATAAAAAACTCTCTCGATTGTGATTGTCCCGCACAATGCCGTGGCGCCAAAGCTAGAATTCGGTTCGTTTGGATATTTGATGGCGCCAGGACACTTCATTCGTATAAGCAAGAATGCTCATATGTATGTTTGCGCCAATACACCTAAACACATGACGAAACATATTTATACATGCTAATACATATACACACATATGTATAGATGTAAACACACACACACATTCACACACACACTCTCTCTCTCTCTCTCACACACACACACACACACACTCACACAAACATATACACACGTACAGACACATAAACGCACACAAGCACACGTACAAATAATAGTGATATAGAGATATGCACACACATAATATTCAGAGGCACATACCTGCATTCTTTCGCCCCTCCCTGTATAAAATATAGAAAATAAGAAACGTTTAGAACAATGAATTGTACAAATAATATGCTATACCATATTTTCCCTATGGAGGAAAAACGGTCAGATATGTCCTAAATCAACAAGATTCTCCAATCTTTCGAATTCAATTTCTGCGCTTGAATACAAATTGGTAAGTTGAAACCCGGGTTTCTGTCCGTAGATTTCTCATACATGCTTCGCTTTCACTACAGATCGTCGTCTTCAGTTCATTCTTTTATTATCTTATATATTTACATCGTTCTATGTCTATCTGTTTTAAACTTTATCTTAATACTGTTATCATCATCATTGTTATCATTATCATTATTGATATATCACTGTTATTATTGTTATCGTAAATATCATTATCCTTATCATCATTATCAACCACTAGTTTGATCTTTGAAATTATCCTTATTATTTTTGCTTCCATTTTTGTTTTATGTATTTATGTAAATATTTTTTTTTGTTATCATTATTGTTATCAAGGTTATATTTATTGTAATCATCATTATTATCAATATTTTTGATAATAATCCTTGATCATGATTATTGCTATGGTATTATCATAATCATTATCATATAATTATCATTATTATCATTGTTATTACCATTATTATTATTATTATCATTAATATTGTTATCACCATGTTTATTATCAATGTTATCATA
>NW_028234442.1:24109924-24118607 GCF_977035675.1 Penaeus japonicus
CGTGACAATGATGTGACAAAAAGAATGATAAAACGATAATAATAATAATAATAATAATAATAATAATACTCACATGCAATATATAGACCACCACACTCACCTCAAAACCTACCCAAAATGGCAGGCATTTAACCATCCATTCTGGTAACATAGAACATGGCCTCGCTCCATAGGGAAGTCTGAAAGCTGTCCATCGCCTCAGAAGATACGTGGAGAAGTTTATTGGCAGGTTTTGGAGCCCCTATAGGCATGGAGGCCACAGCGTTTCCTCTTGATGTTTTGTCCTTTCCAGCGCGCGGTCATTAGGGTCCTTGTTAGAGATAGGTTCCGTGAGCTGATGATCTTAGAATTGTTAGATTTGACGATGCCATTGGGGGATGGTGGTTCATGTTGCGGTAAGCCAGGTGTATGAGTATGGGTTCGTTTGTTTACGATCTTGCATGATGTTATTATTTAGAGAGAAGAGTCGTCGGGAAGGCGGTGCGTGGAGAGCTGGCGTGCCAAGTAAGCATGTCCATACGGCGTAGGAGATGAAAGAGTCATGTTTTATCAGACACATACACACATACGAGAAAGAGCAAAGGAGCGAGAGAGAGAGCGCGAGAGCGAGAGAGCGAGAGAGAGAGGCGAGTCGCTCTATCTAGCGCAGAGCCAGGAGCCTGTGTTAGTCTCTCTCTCTCTCTTTTCTTTCCTATCTTTCTCCCATTCCTCTTACCCTCTCGCTTCTCTACCTCTATCTATCTATATCCCCTCCTCCCTTTCTCTCTCTCTCTCTCTCTCTCTCTCTCTCTCTCCTCTCTTCTCCTCTCTTTTTCTCTCTCTTTTCTCTCGCTTCTCCCTATATACCTTATATTTACGTACTACGTATCTCTCTCGTTTGTCCCTCATTATCTTTTCTATCTCTCGTGACAATTCCTATTCCTCCTACCCTCTCGCCTCTCTACCTCTCTCTATATATATCTATCTCCCCTCCTCCCTTTCTCTTTCTCTCTCTCTCGATTCTCTCTCAGACAAATCTCTCTCTCTCTCTCTCTCCCTATCTCTCTCTTTTACGTACCTACGTATCTTCTCTTTATCTTTTTCTCCCCCCATCTCTCCCATTCCTCCTACCTTCTCGCTTCTCTACCTCTCTCTATATATATCTATCTCCCCTCCTCCCTCTCTCTCTCTCTCTCTCTCTCTCTCTCTCTCTCTCTCTCTCTCTCTCTCTCTCTCTCTCTCTCTCTCTCTCTTCTCCCTTTATTTACGTACCTACGTATCTCTCTCTTATCTTTTCTATCTCTCTCCTATTCCTCCTACCCTCTCGCTTCTCTACCTCTCTCTATATATATCTATCTCCCCTCCTCCCTTTCTCTCTCTCTCTCTCTCTCTCTCTCTCTCTCTCTCTCTCTCTCTCTCTCTCTCTCTCTCTCTCTCTCTCTCTCTCTCTCTCTCTCTCTCTCTCTCTCTCTCTCATGATACTTCATTTCCGTCATCAGCGAGGCTATCGGAAATGATATCAACCAACAGATTAATATTTTCCCTTCAACTACCCATTGTTCGCACTGCGTAGACTAGTCTGCATTGTGTTGGCCATAAAATAGGCTACATGATTTTGAATACATGTAGCATAGCGGATAGAAAATGCTATAGTTGAAATGATACGTGTGTACATACATTTATAGATTTGCATTGGATTTTTTTTTTTTTTTTTTTTTTTTTTTTTGAAAATAAGCACGTATACATAAGCATGCACATATTGTTCAGGCACAAACACATAGATGTCTATTTGTGAATATATGAGTCTATTCATTGGATCTATTTATATCATTAAGCTACATACATAAAGAGTCAATCACACAAACATACACAAATATACACACAAACACAAACAAACAAACACACATACATAAACAGAACATACCAACGAACAAACAAACACAATGACGATCATCCAAAATCCATAAAGAAAGAGATAACAAAAAACAAGACATACAAAACAACAACAGCAGCAGCTACAACAACAACAACAACAACAAAAAAAACAGCAAAAATAACGATAACTAGCAATCAATGTATCATTTTTTTTTCTTTCTTTCTTTCTTGTAATTTGTGAAATATGCATTTAATTGCAAAATCTATAAGCTGTTCTGGGAAGTTTATAATGTAAATCGGATATTAATGTTCTCCAAATACGAAGTAAACTCAAACTGCATTACGGGAATGAATATCTAATCTTATGCAAATATATGTATATATGAATATCAATGTACTTGTGTGTGTGTGTGTGTGTATATATATGTTATATACCCCCTCCTCCCCTCTATACTGAGAATATATATATTATATCTATATATATATATATATTATATATATATATATATATATAATATATATATATATATTACATAATATATATCTATATAATATATATATATATATACATATATATATGTTTTAATATATACTATATATATATATATATATATTATATTACTCATATATATATATATATATATGTATATATATATATATATATATATATATATATATATATATATTATTATATATATATTATATATATATATATATATCGTATATATACATATATACATGAATACTCAATGAACTACTACTATAAACTACTATATAATATATAATGTATGTATATATATATATGTACTATTTATATATATATTATATTATAATATATATGTATATCCTATAATATATCGAGGACACGCAATATAGATATATCGACATATATATATATATATGCTATAATATATATCTATATATATACTATATATATATATATATATAATATTATACTATATATATAAAGAAAAGGAATATAGTAATGTGGAAGGTGTGTTGTTTATTCGGGGGGCGTCTTTCTCTCTAGTCCCCCCCCTCTCTCCCTCCCTCCCTCCCTTCCCCCTCTCTCTCCCTCCCTCCCTCTCTTCCCCCTATCTCTCCCTCTACACTCATCTCACTAGTAGAAAGATAACAAAAAAGTAGATAGATAAAAAAAATGATAAAAAAAAATAAAACAAAAACAAACAAATAATAAACAAAGAAAAAAGAAAAAAAAAACAAAGAAGAAAATCATAAAAAACAGCGAAGCAGAACTTCTCCACCGCCGATGCCTCCCCCCCTCCCCCTCCCCCTCCCCCCACCCCACTCCCCCTTTCCCCCAAAATCCCCCCAAAACGATTTTTTTTCTCCCCGAAATCAAAACGCATTTCCCCCCCCCCTTTTTTTTTTTCTAGAATCCTTCTCTCCCTAAACATCTACCTTTTTTTTTTCTCTCTCTCTCTCTCTTTCTAAATGACCTCCAGAGACAATTTCCCTTGCTACTTCATTTCCCTAGATAGCCATAGCCCCCACCCCCTTGATAGTCTCCCCTAGGGACTTGATAGTCTCCCCATGTAATCTCTTGAAGATAAGCTCCCCATCTCCCCTGCAAACCATCTTTCTCCCCTGGCTGGAAATCCTCTTCCTCATCTCCCCAACGAGACATCTTCAATCTCCTTAAGAGAAAGAGAGAGAGAGAGAGAGGGAGAGGGGAAGGAGGGAGGGAGGGAGGGAGAGAAAGAGAGAGAGAGAAAGTGGAAGAAATAGGTATATAGATAGATAGATAGATAGATAGATAGATAGGTGAATAGACAGAAAGAGAGAAAGAGGGAGGAAAGGAGGGAGAGAGAGCGAGAGAGAACAAGAGAAAGAGCGTGAGAAAGAGAGAGAGAGAGAGAGAGAGAGAGAGAGAGAGAGAGAGAGAGATTGAAGAGCGAGAGGAGAACAGAGGAAAGAGCGTGAGAAAAGAGGAGAGAGAGAAGAGATGGGGGAGCACGAGGAGAGAGTCAGAGAGGACCATGTAGATTAGAGAGGAATCGAAGAACGATCGTGAGAGAGATAGAGAGATGCCAGTAGCATCCGAGAAACTTGAGAGAACAAGGAGAAAGAGCGTGAGAGTGAGAGAGGATGAGAGAGTGAGGGAGAGAGTCGCAAAGAGTGGAGAGGAAGCCGACTGAGAAAGAAGAGAGAGAGGAAGAGGATGATGGATAGACCCCGAGGAGAGAGAGAGAGAGGATGTGAGATCGGGAAGAATTGAAGAGAGCTCGATGATGAGAGAGAGAGAGAGAGAGAGAGAGAGAAAGAAAGTGAAAGAAATAGGTATATAGATAGATAGATAGATATGTGAATAGATAGATAGAGGGAAAGAGAAAGAGAAAGAAAGAGAAAGAATGGGGAAGAGACTAGGAGAGATGAAAGCAAAGAGTGGGGAGAGTGAGGACGGAGGAGGGGAGGAGGGAAGGAGAGGGGGGACGACGATGTAGGGGGGAGCTTGGGGAGAGGGAGAGGAAAGACGAGGTAGGGGGATAGGAGAGGGGAAGGAAAGGGGAGGGGATAAAAGGACGGGGGAGGAGAGAGGAGAAAGGCAGAAAGGAGGGAAAGGGGATGTGGGAGGGGAGAAGGGGTGGAGAGGGGAAGGGCAGGGGAGGGGAGAGCGGAAGGGCAGGGGAGGGAGCAGCGGGAATAGGGAGGGCAGGAAAGTGCAGGAAAGGTAGAGAGGGAGAGGGCAGCGGTAGGGGAGACGGGCAGCGGAAGATTTGAGGGGAAGAGGAAGGGCATGGGAGGATAGAGGGGAAGGGCAGGGGAGGGGAGAGGAGTGAGGGGACGTTCCCTGCACCAGCCAATCGCCCTAAATGAACTCTGACCGAGGGCCAGGACAGATACTTTCCCCCCGTTGATAATCTTTCGTTTTTTTTTTTTTTTTTTTTTTTTTTTACTTCGAATTTGAAGAAAATGAAATAATTTTCTTTTTTATTTTCTTTTTTGTCTTTACTTTACACGTCATCTTCTTGAAGTTTCTGGTTTGTTGTTTCCACTTTTCCTCTCCTCTTTCCCCCTTCTTTTGTCCTCCTCCCCTTCTTCTTTCCCTTTCTTCTTCCTCCTCTCCTTCTCTTGTTCCACTCTATCTATTTCTTCTTCTTCTTTTGTTCTCCATCTCTCCTTTCCATTCTCCTTTCATCTTCTATTTCTTATTTCTTTACTCCCCTCATTTCTCCCCCTCCTCTCCTTTCTTCTCTCATGTCTTCCCTACTTACCCCTTTTTTTTCATTTACCTTCTTGTCTTCTCCTCCGCCTCTCCCTTTCTTCTACTTTGCTCTAGTGTTGTGCTTCCCCTCCCCTTAATCTCCCCCCCCCCCTCCCCTTTTTTCATGTGTGTTTTTGCACGCGAATATCGCCCTTAATTGACATGAGAACAGATCACTTTTTGTTTGTTGTTAACAACACAAATCCGCGGTTTGATTCACACAAACCATATCAAACACATTTACACAAACACACACGCACACACACGCGCGCGCGCGTATGTACGTTGTATGTTTGTACACGCAAAGACTGATACATATGTTTCTGATCCTTTTTCTTCTAAAAAGAAAAAGAAAAAAAAAAAGAAGAAGAAGAAGAAGAAAAAAAAAAGCTAAAACTAATATATCGTTTTCCTTTCATCTCCAACAGATGGCCTCTTTCACGCCCTGGAGATTCTGGACACGGCCGGTTCGCATCATTTCCCGGCCATGCGAGAGCTTTCCATCCGGTCCGGCCGAGCTTTTGTTATAGTGTTCGCCGTCAACAACGAACAGAGCTTCTACGAGGCTCAGTCGCTCTGGAACCTCATTACCAAAATAAAAGGTGAGTGGCGCGAGGGAGGGCCCGATTCTCCCTGTAGCTCCGCCCCCTTTCTACTCCCCATTCCCTGTGGTGGGAGGGGCTTGAGGTAAGGGATGGCGTAAGGGGAGGAGTTTCTTTGGATGATTGTGAAGGTTGTTGACCTGGATTTTTCTGCACGTGCGTGTGTGCGTGCAGGTATACACATAGTAGTATATCTATACATACCACACACACCTTCACATGTGTGTATGTGTATGCGTATAGATATATAGACAGACAGTGAATAGATAAACATGTATGCACATACATATATAAATTTATATAAATTATATGTACACACACACACACACACACACACACACACACACACACACACACACACACATATATATATATATATATATATATATATACATATATACATACATATATATATATATATAAATTTTATATATTTTATATATATCATACTATCGAAATATATCATATACTATTAGACTATGTGTGTGTGTGGTGTGTGTGTGTGTGTACTGTGTGTATATATATATATAATTATATCTTATATATATATAATTATAATCAATATATATATATATATATATGTTGAATGTATATATGTATTATGTTGTACTACTGTTATATATAATTAATATTATATATATATATATTTATATTATATATATCATATTTAGATATCTATACTATGTGATATCTATATATATATAGATATGTGTGTGTGTGTGTGTGTGTGTGTGTGTGTGTGCTGTACTATATATATACTATATGTATTATATTATATATATATATATGTATAGTATGTATGTTTGTATATTATATATATATTATATATAATTATATAAATTACATATATATATATATATATATATATATATCATATATATATTTATATAATGTATATTTATATATTGTATCGTGATTATATTTAGTATATATATATATATATATATATAGATATATATATATATATATATATATATTTATATATACATACACACATACATATATATACACACACACGCACATATTTTTAATGCATATATATATAATGTTTATGTATTCATAATGTGGCTATAATATGCGTTGGTGTATATTCACTATCAAATGCCTCCTCTATACAAAAGCGCTCGGTCAAAATAATTTCAGGCGCTGGCAAATTTATCTTCTCATTTCGAATGGAGGTACAGTCAATTTCACAAAGTGGAAGTTCACCGCAAAAATAGGGGGAAAAAAATACGGACATTCTGGAGACTTTCAGAAAAATGTTGTCTCTCCCCCCCTCCCCCTCCCCCCTGCTTCTAAAAGAAACATTATCACTTCAATATTTATCAAGCATTCGTATTCCTGACATGCACAAACAGATGTGGATACACAAACACACATTCATTTAGTCACACTTTCATGCACAAATACTTTCACATACACACGTACACACACACACACACACGCACACACACACACACACACACAAACACACACACAACATATATAAAAAAACAAGGTTCCCAAGAAACAACAACAACAACAACAAACAACAAAACAGAGTCAAAATAAACGCACCATCAGATTTGAAATTCTGAAAATCGTGAAACAGAAAATTTGATTGAAATGTCCTTTTTATTTGCAAGTCCCCCACTCGAAACTCGCGCTTACGTCATGCAGGCTGGTTCTTTGTAAGGGAAGGTCGCTCGATCCTTGTTCGTATTGTGGGGGGAGGGGAGGAGGGGGGGAGGGGGGATTGTTGCCCTTCTTATACATGCATAGCCGACTATATATAATACATGACAATATTATACTATTATAACTATATTATATATATACTACTATATAATTATATATATTAACTATGTGTGTTTGTGTGAGTGTTTGTGAGTGGGTGTGTGTGTGTGAGTGCTGTGTGTGTGTGTGTTGTGTGTGTAGTGTGTGTGTGTTTCGTGTGCTATTTGCTGTGTTGTATGTGTGTTTGTTTGTATTATTACCTCTACACTATGTGTATATACATATGTACATATATATATATATATATATATATATATATATATATATATATATATATATATACATATATATATATACACTGTATATAAAGATAAATAGATAGAGAGAGAAAAATGAAGACAGTTAAATCTATACGTAAGCGTGTGTGTTTCCCTCCTCTACTCTTAGCCATTCTTTCATTTTCCATCCCAGCCCCCTCCCAGCCTTCCAGCCTCTCACCCCCCCCCCCTCTCCCTTTCCTCTCCACCTCTCTTCTCTCCCCTTCTCCCCTCTTTTCACGTCAATCTCTTCCCCTTCTCTGTTCAAGTATTTTTTTTTTTTTTATCTTCCCCACTTTTTTTCTTTCCCACTTAAGTGTCCTTTTCCAAAATGGAAGGAAATTCATCGATAGAAGGAGATTTCTATATCTTTTTTATTTTTTAGTTATCTATCTTTTTATTATTATTATTATTATTTCTCTTCGGCAAAAGATATATCTTTTTTTTTCTCTCTTCGGCAAAATATTTCAATTTTTCATATTTGATACATCGTTCAGATAATAATCCTAGTATTTGAAATAGCGTTTCAGAGAGGGGTTTTATTCCCTGTTAGGTCAAAGGTCAGGTCGATATTTTGTCGTTGCTTTTACTCTCGTTATGAGAATTGTCTATTTGGTTATCAATATTGCTTTTCGTTTCATCACAATAATCTTTTATTTTTTTATTTATGAATTGCTTGTTATGTTATTTATCTTTATCTTTAATCATTCATTTTTCTATGTATTGTTATGTTACATTTTTTTTTTCTTTAATTAGTCTTTCATTTAAATATGTTTGTTTTCTTGTATATACATTTTATTTCACCAGCCTATTTGATGTTTTATTTCAGTGAGGTGAACCATATTTCAGTTCATATTAGGATTGAGTGTTGATATAATTTATTGCAGGTATATACAAATTGTATGCATAATTAATCTATATATATAATTCAAAATCAAAGCGTGTTTACATTTGGCTTTACAAATTGA
>NW_028234442.1:24123707-24126207 GCF_977035675.1 Penaeus japonicus
GAGGGGAAAGAGGATGTGGGAGCAGTTACCGAAGGAGGGAAGGAGAAAGGGAGGAGAGAAGGAGAGCGAGAGGAGGAGAGGAAAGGAAAGAGGGAAAAGAAAGAGGAAAAAATTGAATCCTGAGGGAAAGAGGAAGAGGGGAAAGAGGATGTGGGAGCAGTTACCGAAGGAGGGAAGGAGAAAAGGAGGAGAGAAGGAGAAGGAGAGCGAGAGGAGGAGAGGAAAGGAAAGAGGGAAAGGAAAGAGGGAAAAGAAAGAGGAAAAAGAAATCCTGAGGGAAAGAGGAAGAGGGGAAAGAGGATGTGGGAGCAGATACCGAAGGAGGGAAGGAGAAAAGGAGGAGAGAAGGAGAGCGAGAGGAGGAGAGGAAAGAGGAAAGAGGCGAGGAAAAGTGGAAGAAGGGGATGGAGGAAGAGAAGAGGAAGAGGGGAGAGGAAGGAAAGAGGAGGAGAGAGGGATAAGGGAGAGGAGATGAGGAGAGGAGAGGAGAAGGAGACAATGGAAGATAGAATAAAGGGCAAGAGAAGAACAAAAGAGAAGAAAAGAGTGAAAGGAAGACTAGAAGAAAGAGGGAAAGAGGTAACAGGAGGGAAAGGTGAGAAGGAAGGACCTGGGGGTGGGGGGGTAGGGGGGTATGAAAAGGTAACTTGTAATTACGTGCCATTAGGACCGGGAAGGAAGGAGGAAGAGGAGGAAATAGAGGACGGAAGAAGGGGGAAGACGAGAAAGAATAGAAGATAAAAGAGAAAGAAAGTAGAATAAACGGAGGAAGGGGAAAGAGAAGAAAAAAAAGAGGAAGGGAGAGGGAGAAACACGAAGAAGAGAAATTAGAAAGAGAAACGGAGAGAGACAGACTAGAGGAGGCAGAGGGGGAGAAAGAGGAGGAAGAAGATAAAGTAAAAGAAGAAGGAAGAAGAAGACGAGCTGGAGGAGGATGATGAGGAGGAGGAGAAGGAGGAAGTGAAGGATTAGAAAGAGGAAGGAGAGGAGGAAAAGGAGAAAGAGGAAGAAAGAGAGAGAGAGATAAACAAAGAGAGAGAGAGAGAGAGAGAGAGAGAGAGAGAGAGAGAGAGAGAGAGAGAGAGAGAGAGAGAGAGAGAGAGAGAGATGAACCGCCGCAGAGGGGGGGAGTTGGAAGGGGGAGAGAGAGAGAGAGAGAGAGAGAGAGATGGAGAGAGGGGAGGGTGAGAGAGAGGAGTGGAGAGGTGACGAGATGAGAGAGAGGTACCAGAGAGAGAAGACGATGATAAGAAAGAATAAGCGTAGCAGAAAGACGAAGGAAAAAAGAAAGGAAGAGAATATGAAAAGCAATGAAGACAAAAAGCGAACTAAAAAGTGAGGAACAGAGTAAGAGAGAATATGTAAAAAGAAAAAAGAAAGAAAGAAAGGAAAAAAAAAAAAAAAAAAAATCTATACAAAAAAAAAAAAAAACATATATATATATATATATTATATTATATTATATATATATATATATATAAACATATATATATATATATATATATATATATATATATATTATATATATATATATATATATATATATATATATATATCACGATCATAAATAGAAATAATAAATAAAACGAAAAAAAGAGGAATGAAAAAAACAAGGAAGCAAAAGTAAAAAGAGAACACATATGTTTAAAAGATAAGAAAACGACAAACAAACAAACAGGGAAGCAAAAGTAAAAAAAGGAGAATTATAAGAAGAAAATGAAATGTGAAGTAAAAAAAAAAAACATTAAGAAAGGAAATCGAAGGAGGGCTACAATTCAACTCGCGACAGACAGGAAAATAAGACGGAGTGAGGAGGGAAGAAGATAAAGCAGAATAGACCACACACACTGGGGGGTAGATAGAGGAGGAGGAGGAAGGAGGAGGGGAGGAGGAGGAGGAGGAAGGAGGAGAGAGGAGGAGGAGGAGGAGGAGGAGGAGGGCGGCAGAGGAGGAGGGGGAACTAAGTGGGGAGGAGGGAGTAGTAGATATTAAGTCACGGAGGAATCGTGGAGAGGAGGGAGGAGGAGGAGGAGGAGGAGGAGGAGGAAGTGGGGGAGGAGGAAGTGGGGGAGGAGGAGTTGAAGGAGGAGGAGGAGGAGGAGGAGGAGGAGGAGGAGGAAGGTGGGAGGAGGAAGAGGAAGGGAATTGGAGGAGGAGGAGGATTAGAAGGATGGGAAGGAGCAGGAGGAGGAGGGGGAGGAGGAGGAGGAGGAAGTGGGGGAAGAAACAAAGGAGGAGGAGGAGGAGGAGGAGGAGGAGGAGGAGGAGGAGGAGGAGGGGGAAGAGGAGTAGAAGGAGGAGGAAGTGGGGGAGGAGGAGGAGGAGAAGGATGAGGATGAGGATGAGGAGGAGGAGGAGGAGGAGGAGGAGGAGGAGGAGGAGGAGGAGGAGGAGGAGGAGGAGGAGGAGGAGGAGGAGGAGGAGGAGTAGAAGGAGGAGGAAGTGGGGGAGGAGGAGGAAGAAGAAGAGGAGGAGGAGGAGGAGGAGGAGGAGGAGGAGG
>NW_028234442.1:24138707-24141207 GCF_977035675.1 Penaeus japonicus
ATATATATATACCCACACACACAAACACAAATACACAAACACAAACACACATAAGTTACAACTCTCACTGGACAAGCTTCTGCATTCGTGATAACTAACATTACACTCCTTGTATATAAAGTCATTACTGACTTTATGCACTGAACAATTAAAAGGTAATAATTACTTAAATGTGAATAATGCCAGTAGAAATGAGTTTGGCTTTTATGTGAATGATTACGGTGATTAGTAATTATAATGACATGTGTTTCAGCAAAGTGGTTTTGTAATGTCGAGTTTCCTTGTGGCAGACCAATGCAATGTGTGATGATGGTTGATTGCAACAGTAATCACAACGTTGGGGGTGATGATGTTAGTGATGATGGTGTTAGTGATGATATGATAACAGCAATTCCAATATTGACGGAATGATATCTACATGATATTAAGTACTTATCGAAATGAAACTATGAAATTATGATTATTTCATAATTACTCCAGTATCAAAAGTTTCATTAATAAGAGTAGCATCTCATTTAATGATTTCATCAGTTTAAACACCATTATTATTAGCATCCTCGTTAACCCTAAACAACATTATGCATATATATTAATAATTTTTCAAAAAAACGATTACCGTTATCTCTATCACGATCCCGTATTTATCCTCTTAATCATAATCATGCATTGATAATGATTCATATAATATCTCACAAGAAAGTGACGTAACTCAAATCAATAAAAATGACGCATATATATATATAAACCCGATGTTGACATATTTCTCAAGCATTCCTATGCCTTGAACATATAACGTGTATATAGCCTAGTTACCTGTCCTATATTAGACTACCTACACACTGTGTATACTAAATCTTAATAAGCAGTCTCTGTAAATAAGTAAAGGTAGATAAACTTATAAACATGTTTTTTTTTTTTTTTCAATTTTATTTTAAGACCTGAATAGGTGTTCTCCTTAAACCACCCCCTTAAAAAAAAAGCCTTTTAGAGGGCTGTTATAAGCCCCTTGGTGTCTGAATGTCTGTGTGTCTGTCTGTCTGTCTGTTTGTCTGGGTGTATGTAGCGTAATGACCCCCCCCCCTCCCCACCCCCTCTTCCAAATGTTAGTTAGGTTTCCTAATAGTTTTCCGTTATTACTTACAAGGTGTTTAACAAGCGAGCGTTAGAAAGTAGTTAGGGTGTTGTGTGATCTTAGGTCAATGTAGGTATTCCATGTTTTGAAGTTTTATTATTATTATAATCATAATTATCATTATTATTGACATCATTATCAATATCGTTAGTTTTATTGTTATCATACTTCTTAGTGATTATTATTGTTATCATCATAATTTTCATCATTACTATTATTATCTTATCAACATTATTACCATTATCTTACTATCATCATTATTATCGTTATCTTATTATCATCATTTTTATTATCATTTAGCTGCTAGATAAAAAAAAAAAGATAAATCACAAATATTTCTTTTCTGTCTTTTCGAATGTCATTTTTAGACTTCGTCTCTTTTCCCCGTTAGTCACCTTATTCTTTAGATCTCTGCCTTACTCATCTCATCATTTCTAGCACAATGTATATCTTAAAATTCCTTCGTGTTATACTCCCATATTGGTGTCAAAACACTAATTATTTTTCTACTACTTCCATTAGCCCTTACGCTGTGACGTCACTCATATTGTTGTGACACACTGGTGGCATCACTGATCGTGCATTGATGCCATATATCGAGCTGTGACTTTTTTCCTTCTAGTGTATGTTTTCTCTTTTTTTTTTATTTCATTTTGATTCTTTCTTTGTTCGCTTTAGGTCTAAATTTATGATTGGAAGTCTATGGTGGTAGGAAAAGGATTGTAGGAATCTATAGTTTCTAATTATTATCAGCTTTGTTATTATCATCATCATAATTGTTACTATCATGGTTTTCCTTTATGACTATCCGTATTATTATCAAACTGTTACTTGCAATATTGTTTTAGTTTTAGTTTTATCATTCTTTTGACCGGTTTATCAAATTAATACTATTGTTATTATCTATCGCAATTTCTCATTGTTGGGAAATGATAATCTTTCATTAAAATACTTCAGTTATTGTTACGATTACTAAGACAATTTCTTTTCATACCACAATTATGTTAATTTAATGAAGAGGTTATTGAGAAGATGTGATGATAAATTTGCTGATGATCATCCATATAACTAATTAAAATGTATACAAAGATTAGCATTCAAAAATTTCGCTTATCCAATTTTCCTTCATTCTTAGACCTGTCGTATCCTCATAGAAGTTTTATATAAACATATTTTCTTCTCTTTTGTTTTTCTTTTTATCAATCTGTTATTTATTGGTTTGATATCTTCGCGTTTCTCTTAAAGAACGATTCTACACGAATAGGAAGGACAAGACAATAAATAACCGATGGAGTTGAGCCAAACCTTCGTGTTTTCGACCCAAAGATCTTCTTGTGTCCTCGAAAATTCCCCGTTAAAGTCTCCTTA
>NW_028234442.1:24151207-24158707 GCF_977035675.1 Penaeus japonicus
TGGGGGGGGAGGACGGGGGAGACGTGGAGGGTGAAGGGAGAGATTAGGGTGGAAGAGAAGAGTGGAGAGTGAGATATGGAAGGGGAGGGGGAGAGGGAGAGAGGGAGAGAGGGAGAGAGAGAGAGAGGGAGAGAAGAGACAGAGAGTGTGTGTGTGTGTGTGTGTGTGTGTGTGTGATTGTGTGTGTGTGTGAGAGAGAGAGAGAGAGAGAGAGAAAGGGAAGAAAGGGAAGAAAGGGAAGAAGAAGGGAAGAGAGAGGAGATAGGGAGAGAGAGCAGGAGAGAATGTACGGGTGAGGGAGAAGAGGGAGTGAGAGGGAGAGACTAGTGAGGAGAGAGGGAGTGAGAGTGGAGAGATGAGAGAGAGAGGAGAAGAGGATCAGAGATATGATGAGGACGAGGAGAGAGAGGAGAGGAGAGAGAGAGATGAGATGAGAGATGAGATGAGGTGAGAGAGTGAGAGAGGGAAAGGGGGGGGGAAATGAGTAGGGAAGAGAGAGAGAGTGATTCAAATATATTTTCACAAGCACATGGAGATATATTCATACGTATGCTTGTAAATATACATGTACACTCGCACGATAAAATATGTACACACACTTACTCACACACACACACTCTCTGTCTCTCTCTTTCTCTCTCTCTCTCTCTCTCTCTCTCTCTCTCTCTCTCTCTCTCTCTCTCTCTCTCTCTCTTTCTCTCTCTCTCTCTCTCTCATATACTCTCTTTATGTATATTAATATATACTCCCTCGCTTTTGCTCTATTTATTTGCTGTCTGTCTGTATGTATCTGTCTCTGTCTTTGTCTCTCTCTTCCTCTCTCTCTCTCTATCCCTCTCTCTCTCTCTCTCTCTTCCTCTCTCTGTCTCTCTCTCTACTTCCCTCTCTCCTTCTCTCTACCCCCCCCTTTCTCTCTCACTCTCTCTCTTCCTCTCTCTCTCTCTCTCTCTCTCTCTCTCTCTCTCTCTCTCTCTGTCTCCATCTCCTCTCTCTCTCTGTTTCTCTCTCTCCCCCTCCCTCTACCCCCTCCCTCTCTCCCTCGCTCCCATACATATGAAACAAAAACATATATATTCCTGTCATCACTCTTTATACATCACACATCATACAAAAGCCACACATAAACACCCATATATTTCGAAGCTACTGCCCTAAAATGGTCTAAAAAATAAGGTCTAGTTGAGCAAGTTTGACACAATACTAGGGGAGACTTTGACAGCTGCAATTGCCTTACCTGCAACCGGTTTATTGCGGAATAATATTAGAAATTCGGATCGCGCCATCAGTCAGTATGGGCTGTTATAGAAAACGGGGAACTGAAGTTTGATTTTAAGGGAGACTTTAAAAGAATGCGATTCTGCTATGAATACGTAAAGATTCGAATGCTAGACGAACAAAGGAAATGATTGGAAGTTAATGCATAGAAAATGGGGATAGGATAAAGGTGGAGAGAAGAGAGTGATGAATAAGGAAAATAAGAAGAATAAGATAGAAGAGGATAAGGGAATAATAATAATAATAACCCAAAAAACACAAAAGGGGATCATAAGATTAAAGGGGACTTTTATAAAATAGTGAAAACAAGGGAAACTTTGTTTTTCATATTATAAGAAGGGGGGAAGAGGGGACGGATATCGCTAATAACAGGAAGAAAAAAAAGGAAGGAAAAAAAAAAGTAAAACCAATTGATAAGATGGTAAAGAAAAATATCAGCCAAAAAAAAAAAAAAAAATAGTATCAACAATATAGACCAATACTAATACCAACAAACAAAACAAAACAAAAGAAAGGCCATAAAAGAAAAGAAAAAAAAAATAAAGAAAAATAAACAGACCACAATAATAATGATAAAACCACACACACACACACACACAAACACAAAAGACACACGCCTATCTCCTCAACCTGGCACCATTATAGAGAAAAAGACCGATATTTCCAAGCGAAATGAAGATAAAAAAAAAAAAAAAAAAAAAAAAAAGAGAAAAAAAAAAAAAAAAAAAAAAAAAAAAAAAAAAAAAAAAAAAAGAAAAACAAAAAACAACGACAACAAAAATACGACATGTGGTCTTCCGTGGTGGAGAGATATCGGACAGACTGGCTTCCTGTGGCTAATCATCGACCAATGATAGCAGCGGGATTGCTTGCATATCGGTGTTGGTGGTGACGTCATATCGGTGTTGCTGGTGACGTCATATCGGTGCTTGTGATGAGGTCATATTGGTAGTGAAGATGGCACCTTATTGGTTGCGATAATGATATAATGCTGGTGATAAAATATTGTATAATAAACATTATATATATATATATATATATATATATATATATATATATATATTTATGTATATATATAATATATATGATATATATAATATATATATATAATATATATAATATAATATATATAATATAATATATTATATATATATATATATATACATGCATATATATAATATATATATATCTTATATATATACATATAATATATATATATACATATATATCAACATACTATTATATATATATCTATTAACATATATATATATATATAATTATATATATGTTATATATGTATACATATGTATATATATATATCATATATATATATATATATATATATACTATATATATCAATATCAAGTATATTATATATATATATTATATATCTATATATTATATATATATATATATCTAATATATATATATATATATATACGTGTATTGTTATCAAGTGGGCGTATCGTATTTAATGATGTTAGGCAACCAACAGGCGTCTTACCCACGGAGAAGAGAGAGAGCAGACAGATAGAGATAGATTAGAGGATAGAGAGATAGATAGATAAAGAGTAAGAGAGAGAGATGAGAGTGAGAGGAGTAGATCGCGGTGAGAGAGAGAGAGAGGAGCGGAGGGAGAGAGAGAGAGGGAATGAGAGAGGGAGAGGAGAGGAGAGAGAGGATGAGATGGGGTAGAGAAGATGAGGGAGAGAAGGAGATGAGAGAGAGAGAGGAAAAGAAAAAGAGAAGGGAAAGAGATGAGACGAGATGAGAGAGAGAGAGGAGATGAGGAGTGTGAGAGAGAGATAGGACAGGACGAGAGTGAGATGTATAGGAGGATAGAAGGGGCGAGAGTGGATATGAGAAAAGGGAGAGATGAGGAGGAAGACGAAGGGAGGGAAGTAGAGAGGTGGATGAGTGGAGAGAGAAGGAAGAGAGAGTGAGAGAGATGGGTTTGAGAAGGAGGGGGAGAGAGACGGGGAGAGGAGAGGTTGAGACGTGAATGGGAAGGAGAGAGATGGGGAGATGAAGAACAAGAGAGAGAGAGAGAGAGAGAGAGAAACAAACAAACATAAATTATAGCGATATTAAATCTACACAAATTAAGATATTATAATCCTAGCCGCACATTAGTCGATTGTTTACCCTCCGTTACCATGACAACATCTTTCCCAGAATGAGCTACAAAAGGGGTAAACCATTTCTAAGGACTACAAACATAGCATGATTCATAGAAATAGGATTCTAGACTAGAATCTAAGCTGCGTGAAGACCTATCCTAAGATTCTATCCCTTGTTACATAAAAGGAGTTGATTATTTCGCTAAATTGGAAAGGTGATACAGCAATTATGTTCAAGTCGGGCTATGCTAACCCTTTTCTAGTTATTTGGTTATTGTTTTGTTTTTACTTACGTGTGTGTGTGTGTGTGTATGAGTGTGTTTAGTTAGTGTGGAAATGTGGAGTTGGTGGTATTGCTTAATAGGGATGAAATTTATGATATGAATGATGAATATGGTGTTAGTGATGGTGGCATAAGTTGTGATGGATATAATGAGTATGATGTGGATGCTAGTCATATTAGTGATAATGGCTATATTGTGTGATGATAATCAAATCAGTGATAATGGTAATGATTGTAGTGATAATGATGATAATATTGATGATAATGATAAAGATCATAGCAATCATAATGATAATAATGTTGATGATAATGATAATGATAATAATGTTGATGATAATGATAATGATAACTATGTTGATAATAACATTAATAAGGATAATAGTTATGAGGATAAAAACGATGATAATGACGATGATGATGATGGTAGTGATGACAATAATGATAATAATAACTTATTGTATTACTGCATTTGGTATGATAATGATAAGTAAATATTAAAGGCCTAACATGTTATTTTTATGATGATAATATGATATGACTCCTTATATAATTAAGAAAAGAATTTCAAGAAGAAATTTATATACTACATATTGTTGGGATTTTCCAACAAGAAGATGATAACATAAATGGACATCGTACGTACGTGTGACTATCGTATAAATCTTCATCGATGTTTGATGAATAATAATGAGACAGGTTGTGGATATAAGCTAACAAGGAGAAGATAGTTTGGACGAGGCAACAAACGTCGTTGATATTGTTCGTGAGGGGGGGGGGTGAGGGGACGTGAGCACGGCGGGCGGCTAGTGTTTTGTTTGGGTAGAGAGGGTTTGGCTGGTGTATGTTGTTGAGTTTTTTTAAGGTTTGTTTTTTAATTTGCCATAGGGGGGGGCTCGGGGAGGGGAACAGCGCGGGGTGAGGCACAGGAGAGGAAACGGGCGGGTCAGGAGGTGGCCGGGCACAGGAGGGGAGGGGACGTGACAGAGGCGAAGTGACGGGGGGCGGGGGCGGCGGTGTGAACGTGGAGGAAATGACAGAGGCCGGAGAAAGGAGCGGATCAGGACAAGGCAGGAGGTCGGGGTTGGGGACCAGCGCAAGGGGCGGTGCTGTGCGCCCCCGGGCAGTGGGTTGGGACAGGAAGAGGAGGGGGCGGGCGCGGCCCTTCATCGGGAGAGGAGAAGAAAGTAGACAAGGCCGGAGCCGCGTCCCGTGCCCGGCCCAGCACCGCCAAGGAAACGGCGGGGGGACCGGAGAAGGAGGACTGGAAAAGACAACGGAAAGGAGATGGAAAAGGACCGGAAACCGGCACGGGCCAAGGCAGGCGGACCAGGCAAGGGAAAAGGCCCAGGCCCAGGAGGCCCATTGACAAGGACCAGGCCCCATGGGTGGGGACAGGCACCCGGTACACAATTCCCCATGTTGCTCCCTTCCCCTTGTCCCCGTTCCCTTTACCCTTTCCATTGCAGTCCCCTTCCCCTTCCCCTCCCCCCTTCCCCTTCTTTTTTCCCTTCTCCTTCTTCATTCCCCTTCCACTTCCCCTTCTCCATTCCCCTTCCCCTCCCCCTTCCCCTTCCCCTTCTTCATTCCCTTTTTTCATTCCCCTTCCCCTTCCCCTTCCCCTTCCCCTTCTTCTCTCCCGTCTTTTATTCCCAAATGTCGATAACCAAAACAAAATATCAAAAGCCGCTTGTAACGACAGCTGCTTTTATCGACGAACATGTTCAAACGTGTGAATGTCGGGTTGTGTGCCTGGTCTTTTGTATTACTTTTGTGTGAAATATTTAGTTGAATGGATGGATGGTGGGAGGGAGGGAGGGGGGGAGGGGTGGGAGGAATGGGTGGGAGGGAGGGGGGAGGGGTGGAGGGAGGGAGGGAGAGGGGGAGGGGTGGAGGGAGGGGGGGGGGGGGGGAGGGAGGGGTGGGAGGGAGGGGGGGGTGGCTGGAAGGAAGGAGGGAGGGAGGGATGGATGGGTGGGATGAGATAGAGATAGACGAGAGGTGAATAGGAGGGGGGTAGGGGGGAGGGAGGGAGGGAGGGGTATGGATGGAGGTGGGAGTGAGGGAGAGGGAGGAGGGAGAGGAGGGATATTAGACGGTGGAGGGGAGGGATGAATGTGAAGGAGGGAGTGGAGGTTTATGGTGGGATGGATGGTGGATATGGAGGAGGAGGGAAAAGAAAAGTAGGCTTCTTAAGTGGTGGGTGGGTGGATGGATGGATGGATGGATGGATGGATGGAGGGAGGGAGGGACGGAGGGAGGGAGGGCTGAGTGGGTGCGTGGGTGGATGGATGGATGGATAGCTAGATATACAGAGATAAAGTGATATGACTAGGTAGGTAGATAGATACATAGAAATATAGAATAATAGATACTCTGATGGACAGATAGAGACGTTATATGTATGTATGTATCTCTCTCTCTCTCAGCGCGAGCAGAGGCGCTAGCGGAGCTCCTCGCGTTCTAGCCATTCCTCTCCCCCGCTGCTGCGCTCCCCCAGCCCGCCCACAGCCGCGGAAGGGAGGCGCAGAGCAAGAGCGTACGCTAGCCGAGCGCGCGCCTACTTATCTGGCTTCCTCATCGCCCTCCCTTGCGTATTTTTTTTTTCTCTCCCTTTCTCCACCCTGCCTCTCTTTCTCCACCCCTCCCTCCCTTCCTCTGCCTGTCTCTCTCTCCCCTCCTCTCACCCTCCATCCCCTCATCTGCCTTTCTCCTCTCTCTCTCTTCCCTCTCTATCTCTCTCCTCTCCTCTCTCCTTCTCTCTCTCTCTCTCTCGTCTATCGTCTCGTCTCTCTCTCTCTCTCTAGAAAGTAGGGAAAACAGAACAGTAGACGTGTTTCTCGGTGTTCTAGTGTCCTGTGTTCACCCTCCTTCACATAGTCCTCGAACAGGGAGCGAGTGAAGTACCTTGGACAACAACAGAGAAGCAATGACCTCTTCCTCACGGATTGACACCGAATCACCCCTTTCGCTAAGGGATTATCACAGCTAATTTTGTCGGATTGGAAACCCTGCTTTCCGACATGAATTAGCTGAGTGAAAAAGGCGGTGAAGTAACAGAGTAGGAAAGAACGCTTTGGTGATGTTGAAAGGGGATGTGAACGAGAGGGGAATAAGGAAAGGGGGATAACGATGCAAGAACTGTGACAGGAACTCGCGGGGTCCAGAATTAGTCTTGCAAGCGTCAGACGTCTGGTAGCTCAGTGGACAGCGTGTCGACTTCACATCCCCGTGGTCGGCAGATCGAGCCTCGTCCAAGCTCGTGAGTTTCCACTGTCACCTGGCGGTTACTGACGTCGCTGGGCACTGCGTTGGTTAAGGACCAAGCTCAGATCGAGTCATCACTCGTTGGCACATTCTCTCAGGAGTCAGGAAACGCTGTGACACAGGCGGGCTTCCCTCAGTGCATACAAGCCCGGCGTAGCATCTGCTCCGCAAATCTGGCTTATCCTTATACTTGTTGCAAGCGTCAATGGCAGATGAGAGGTGCTATTCTTGAAGACTTGTGCAATGACCTTTACACGTAGGCATCCCCTTTGGAGCAATGTGATGTGGATATTAAATGTGTGCGGATTCTTAAGTAGACAAAAAGCATTATCTAGAAAATACAGTTAGGTTGTGATGCTGGGGAAGATGAGGCGATTGAGACGAGTAACACCTTGGAGCAACATCATGCAACTAATGATTGACATAGATTGCATGACAGGGAGACACAAACTAGGGTACGATATTGGGAATTACGTTTTCAAACAAGTGAGCATAAAAAAAAGGTGTAAGGTGTGTAGGTCACCTAAGGTCAACAACCTTGTTACACTATATCTCTCA
>NW_028234442.1:24163707-24171207 GCF_977035675.1 Penaeus japonicus
TAAAGACGAGAAAAGATGGTGCATGAATACAATAAATCATTATCATCATTTTCCGAAGCTGAAATTGACAATGTGGCGAAATTAGGCAACTTGATCAAAGACTTACCTACGCACTCTGTTATCACCCTTATGCCCTCCTGTTCATAGAGGCGAGACTTGCCTTCTTCAGACAGCCATTTGCATTCACTGAAGTTTTGTCGATAGAACGACGAAAAAAAAAGAAAAACAAGAGAATGAGTAAACGAGGAGAGGAATAATTGAATGAATAGATGATAAGCAGTTTGATGGAGTTATATGGAACTGATAGATTACAAATAGATAAATATGTAAATGATATATAAGTACTAAAAAGAGATTATATGCATAAATATCTATCTTTTTTATCTATCTATCTATATCTATCATCTATCTATACATATCTATCTATGTCTATCATCTATCTATACCTACCTAACTGTCTACCTAGAGAGAGAGAGAGAGAGAGAGAGAGAGAGAGAGAGAGAGAGAGAGAGAGAAGAGTGTGAGACGGGAGGGACAGAGAGAGGAGATGAGAGGAGGATAGAGTGAGAAGAGTGACGGGGGGGGGGGAGAGAGAGAGAGAGAGAGAGAGAGAGAGAGAGAGAGAGAGAGAGAGAGAGAGAGAGAGAGAGAGAGAAGAGAGAGACAGACAGACACAGAGAAAAGAAGAGAGAGAGAGAGAGGGAGAGAGACAAACAGACAGACAGACAGAGAAAAAGAGAGAGGAGACAGACAGACAGAGAGAAAGAGACAGAGAGAGAGAGAGAGAGAGAGAGAGAGAGAGAGAGAGAGAGAGAGAGAAAGAGAGAAAGCGAGAGAGAGAGAGAGCGAGTAAGAGAGAAAGGGAGAGACCCAGCCAGAGAATCGAATCGAACCCAAGCTGTCCATTACAAAGGATTACACTCCAATCCAGACAACACTGAACACCGAACATCACTCCCTCCCTTCTGGACATCATCCCAGCGAGCTTTACACTGACGCTGTCACCACACTGATCATCACACTGACGCCATCACCACACTGATCATCACACTGACGCCATCACCACACTGATCATCACACTGACGCCATCACCACACTGATCATCACACTGACGCCATCACCACACTGATCATCACACTGACGCCATCACCACACGAATATTGCATTGCCGCTAAGTCATCATCACACTAACGCCATCACCACACTGACACCATCACCACGCTGATCATCACACTGACGCCATCACCACACTGATCATCACACTGACGCCATCACCACACGAATATTGCATTGCCGCTAAGTCATCATCACACTAACGCCATCACCACACTGACACCATCACCACACTGATCATCACACTGACGCCATCACCACATACGCCATCACACACATGACATCATTCACAATGACGCCCTCACCACTCGAAATATTGCATTGCGCCTAAGTCTCACACACTAACGCCTTACCCACGACACCATCACCACACTGATCATCACACTAACGCCATCACCACACTGACACCATCACCACACTGATCATCACACTGACGCCATCACCACACTGACGCCACCACCACACTGATCATCACACTGACGCCATCACCACACTGACGCCATCACCACACGAATATTGCATTGCCGCTAAGTCATCATCACACTAACGCCATCACCACACTGACACCATCACCACGCTGATCATCACACTGACACCATCACCATACTGATCATCACACTGACGCCATCACACACGAATATTGCATTGCCGCTATGTCGACGCCCTCATTGCACGGAACATCATACTGACACAAGCATCATATAGATCATCACACAGACATCATCACCATCATCACCCGCTGTAAATAGTTTGACTCCTGAACAGCATCGTAGGATTGTGTACGACGGTTTTATTTATGAATCAAAAAATAAAATCAAAATGTTTCGTGCCATTTGCTGAATTTAGATTGAATTAGAGTCCTATACTGAATTGTATCATATTTTGTACAGCATTTGGGAACCACAGAGAGTAAGTATTTCATTCAATATACAAAAAAATATAGCACACACACTTAAAAAAATGATTTAAATCTATTTTTTTTTTATTTCTAAGTTAAATGTAATTCAAAACGTCGTGAGTATGGCAACACAGGCAAGTCTTTTTTTTTTTCTTTTTTTTCTTTTTTAGGTAACAATGAATAGCGAACAGAGGATGGAATTACACATTTGATAAATATATCACATCGGCAAAATATTATACGTTGAAAATCAAACTTTATATATATATATTGTGTGAATACAATAGATGGTACAGTTGCTTACAAAATCATATACCAGCATCCCCCCTTTTTTTTTCAAAAGGAGCTGATTCCAGGAGCATTTAAGTGAACATATGGTAAATAAAAGTCAAAAGCGAGAGCCACTGAGAGAGTATAATTATTCTGTCTTGATGTCTCTCTCTATTTCTCTCTCTTTGACTCTTTCTCTCTCTTTCTAATTCTATCTTGATATCGTTTTGTCTCTTCTTGGCCTATTCTCTCCTTTTCCTTTTCTATTTTGCTCTCTGTTGCTCTATTATCTTTATTCGATTTTGCTCTCTCTTTCTCTCTTCTTTCTTATTCTATCTCGTACTCTCTTTCTCTCTGGTTGCCTCTTTCGCTCTCTGTCTTATTCTATCTTGTACTCTCTTTCATTTGTCTAGCTTTCTCTCTTCTTCTATACTTACTCCTTACTCTCTCTTTTCCTTCCCCTTTCGTTCTCTCCACCTTTCGCCTCTTTTTAGAACCTCCATTTCTCTCTCTCTCTCTCTCACTCCCCTCCTACCATTCTTTCCCTTTCATATTTTTTCCTCCTCTTCCTCATTTTTTCTTTAAATAAAGAAAATAATTCAAGGAGATACGAGATGTTGCGAAATAACTCTGAACTACAAGTGATGCTTCAATTGCAGAATCAATGCAAAAGTCTATCAACAGGAGAGCAAACATGAGCGCCGCGACGACACACATACTCACAAATGAATACTCGTTTCTACACACACATGCAATAATTACATTGGCCCACGCAAACATACTGACACACAGACACACACACAAACACATAGACGCACACACACACACACACAGAACACACACACACACACACACACACACACACACACACACAGAACACACACACACACACACACACACACACACACACACATACATATATACACAGACACACGCACTCACACAAACACACACACATACACACACATGAAGGATTCGTGCTGAAAAAAAGTAAAAAAAAAACAACAAAAAAACACCAAAGGTAGACACAGGAAAATACACAAATATACCGAATGCCTTTTCGCTTTACTGCTTCATCAGGGCATAGTACACATGAGTTACAAAGGTCAGGTCAGGTCATATCAATGATTAGACGCGCGACGACCTTCTATCATCTTTCTCTGATGACCCGATGGAGACTCGGGACCACTTGAGGAGATGACTGTCATTATCGGCGTGTACAACGAAGGCGCTCCTGCTGTCATGTCACCGGAGGACGTGCCGGTGTTGCCCGATTCGTTGTTCATGGAGTCCACGTCGTGTCTCACCTCTGGATCCTTGTCAAATCCGCAGGAAAATATCCTATAACCTGACTAAGGGGCGTATGGTGGACTGGCTTCTTGTTTTGTTCCGCTTTTTTTTTTGTCTGACAATCCGTGTCCTCCGCATGATCTTTTTTTTTTTTTTTTTTTTTTTTTTTTTTTTTTTTTTTTTTCTTTTTTTTTTTTTTTTTTTTTTATTTAATTTTTTTTTTTTTTTTTTTTCTTTTTATATTTTTTTCTTTTTTTTTTTTCTTTTTTTATTTTTTTTACGACTCCGTGTCCCTCCGCTACGACCTCCGATTATTGTCCCTCCGCTAAAAAAACGACCTCCGTGTCCCGCCGCTACGACCTCCGTGTCCCTCCGCTACGACCTCCGTGTCCCTCCGCTCCTCCGTGTCCCTCCGCTACGACCTCCGTTCCCTCCGCTACGCCTCCTTGTCCCTCCGCAACGACCTGCTACGACCTCCGTGTCCCTCCGCTACGACCTCCGTGTCCCTCCGCTACGACCTCCGTGTCCCTCCGCTACGACCTCCGTGTCCCTCCGCTACGACCTCCGTGTCCCTCCGCTACGACCTCCGTGTCCCTCCGCTACGACCTCCGTGTCCCTCCGCTACGACCTCCGTGTCCCTCCGCTACGACCTCCGTGTCCCTCCGCTACGACCTCCGTGTCCCTCCGCTACGACCTCCGTGTCCCTCCGCTACGACCTCCGTGTCCCTCCGCTACGACCTCCGTGTCCCTCCGCTACGACCTCCGTGTCCTTCCGCTGAATACCATGCCGGGGTGCATCCTGTTTAGCCCTCTGTGAAGGTCCCTCGTCGCAGGTCGTCTACGTAACGCAACCACACGACTTAATTACACACAACGTGTCGGTAACATGTCGGTCTCGAGGGTCTTCATGAAGAACTGAGTAAGAATTGTTGATAGTGAAGAGCCCGTTGCAAGTTATTGGAATCTGTTCGTATTCATTGGCGTGGGAATTCAAACGGCGGTTTCACAATGTGGACATATATTGTTCAGTTTTTATTTCCACTGAGTTTATTGTGTCTATTATTTTATCTATTTTTTTATTTATTTTTATTCGCTGTTAGATTATCTATTTCATTGCTATATAAACATATATCATATATTCTCCAAGAAAATGATTTTACCAACGAAATGAGAGACGATATTTGAAACAATTGGCAAAGACTGCATTGCGCTAATTTGATTGCAATGCTGTCAGCAAAGCAAATAACAATTATGGGTTGCAATTTACAATATCAAATGACTCAATATCGTAATGACCCGAATGATATCGAGACAATTTTCATTTTGCAATTGCACCATTATCTAGAGTGCTCAGATCTCGAACATAGGTAGCGCCAGTGAAATGAAGGGAAACGTGTATAATATTTCATATCTGGGTTTATTTGCGTGTGTGTGTGCGTCTGTTTGTGTGTGTTAGAGAAAGAGGGTGACACACACACACACACACAGATTGAGAAAGAGAGGGAGGGAGAGAGAGAGAGAGAGAGAGAGAGAGAGAGAGAGAGAGAGAGAGAGAGAGAGAGAGAGAGAGAGAGAGAGAGAGAGAGAGAGAGAGAGAGAGAGAGAGAGAGAGAGAGAGAAAGAGAGAGAGAGACCGAGAAAGAAAGAGAGAGACAGAGAGAGAGAGAGAGAAAGAGAGAGAGCTAGAGAGCGAGAGCCAGAAAGCGAGAGAGAGAGAGATTGAGAAATTGATAGATAGATAGGTAGAGGCATATAAGAGTGCATGCGTGAGTGAAGAAAAACAGATTATACAGATGGCGGCAGAGAATTGTTAAAGAAAAATCAGCGCAAAATATACACCGACGCCGAAGAGAAAGAAAAAAGAAAGAAAAAAGAGAAAAAAAAGGAAAAGAAAAAAATGGGTACCATAAAATTCTCCTAAATTTTCCTTGCTTCTCTGATTTTGCTGTTTCTCTCCCTTTCTGTCTCTCTCTCTCTCTCCACTCTCTCTCTCTCTCTCTCTCTCTCTCTTTCTCTCACTCTCTTTCTTCTCCCCTTTCTCTCTTTCCCTCTGACTCTCTCTCTCTCTCACTCTCCCTCCCTCTCTCTCTTTCTCTCTCTCTCTCTCTCTCTCTTTCTCATTCTCTCTCTTACTCTCTCTTTCTCTCTGACTCACTCTCTCTCTCTCTCTCTCTCTCTCTCATTCTCTCTCTTACTCTCTCTTTCTCACTTTCTTTCTCTCTGACTCACTCTCTCTCTCTCTCTCACCCCCCCCTCTCTCTCTCACTCTCTCTCTCTCTATCCCTCCCTCTCTCTCACTCCTCCCCCCCTCTCTCTCTCTCTTTCTCTCTCTCTACTTCCCTTTCCGTTCCCGGCATCGCCGTCGTTGACCCAATAAATCCGGACGCAAAAGCCAGGTCATCGCCTCATGCAAATAAGGTCGGATATTGGAATCGTCCCACTATGCTCCCAGAATCCATAATTCAAACCGGGAACCGTTTACGTGTGACCTATGACCTGGAATCGACCCGTTACCTAGTCCCTTTCTTCGATTTTTTACTTCTTTTTTCCTGGGTGAATATGTTACGCGAGGTCAGCTGAGGTCAGAGGGTTTAATATAGCGTGTGAGGTAAACAGGTCTTTTGTCATATCTTGCGTGATAGAAGCGCTTGCATTTTTTTCGTTATTACTATCTCTTCTTTCTTTATATTTTTTTCTTTATATTTTTTTTCTTGTTTTTTTTTATTACTTCTTTCTGCTGTGTTTCTTTTTGTTTTAAGCTTTGTTTCTTTTCTCTGTTATATCTCTGTCTGTTTATCTATATGTTTATCTATCTATATCTATTTTATCTATTTATCTGTATCTATCTCTCCATCTTTACTTTTTTTCTTTTTCTATCTTCCCTATTTTTCTCTTATTATTATTATTATTTTGCCTCTCTCTTTCTTGCTCTCTTGGTCCTCCTTTCTCTCTCTCTCTCTCTCTCTCTCTCTCTCTCTCTCTCTCTCTCTCTCTCTCTCTCTCTCTCTCTTCCTTTTTTTTCTTATCTCCCTCTCTTTTTTCCATATTCTCTTTTTTTTCTCTCCATCTTTCTATCTTTCTTATTCTTATTCTATCCTTTATCCTCACTCTTTTTTTCTCTTTCTCTCTCAGTCATTCTGTCTTTCTTATCATTCCTCTTTCTTTGATTATTTTTTCCTCCTTTTGATTTTTCAGTCACTTTCTCTCCCTCTTACCCTTTATTCCTTCTCATTCCCTTTCTATCACTTATTTTTTTCCTCTGTGTCTTTCTTAACTTTTATTACACTCTTTCTATTTTTCTCAACTTATTCATTCTTTCTATCTTTTAAAATATGTTTCTCTTATATACTATTTCTGTACTATTTATCTTTTCTTCTTTTCATAACACTCTTAACACTCCACTCTTTATAACTTTATTTTCTCTCTCTTTCTGTCTTGAATTCTCTCTTACTCTCTATTCCTTCTCCCTTTTTTCTTTTATTTTTCCTGATTTTTTTTCTTTTATTACATCAAGGAATTTATGTTTTACTGCTTCTCTCTCTTTCACTCAATTTCTCTCTCTCTCTCTCTCTCTCTCTCTCTCTCTCTCTCTCTCTCTTTCTCTCTCTCTATCTCTCTATCTCTCTCCCTCTCTCTCTCTCTCTCTCCTATCTCTTCCATCCCTCCTCCCTTTTTTCTCTTTCTCCCTTTCTCTATCTCTGTCCTTCCTTCTTTCTTCGACCTATTTCCCTCTCCATCCTCCTTCTTCCCTCCTCTCCTTTCCTTCCTATCTCCCACTTTCTACTCCCCTCTCCTTCCCTCCCCCCTCCTTTCACTCCAATCTCCTTCCCTCCCCCTCCTTTCCTCCCCATCCCCCTCTTCCCACTCCCATTCCCTCTCCTCTCCTTCCACTCCCTTCTCCCCTTTCCCCTTCTCTCCTCCCCCCTCCT
>NW_028234442.1:24196207-24198707 GCF_977035675.1 Penaeus japonicus
TGACTTATTTGTTCCACGGTGACTTATTTGTTCCACGGTGACTTATTTGTTCCACGGTGACTTATTTGTTCCACGGTGACTTATTTGTTCCACGGTGACTTATTTGTTCCACGGTGACTTATTTGTTGCACGGTGACTTATTTGTTGCACGGTGACTTATTTGTTCCACGGTGACTTATTTGTTCCACGGTGACTTATTTGTTCCATGGTGACTTATTTGTTCCATGGTGACTTATTTGTTCCACTGTGACTTATTTGTTCCACGGTGACTTATTTGTTCCACGGTGACTTATTTGTTCCACGGTGATTTATTTGTTCCACGATGACTTATTTGTTCCATGGTGACTTATTTGTTACATGGTGACTTATTTGTTCCACGGTGACTTATTTGTTCCATGGTGACTTATTTGTTCCATGGTGACTTATTTGTTCCACGGTGACTTATTTGTTCCACGGTAACTTATTTGTTCCATGGTGACTTATTTGATCCATGGTGACTTATTTGCTCCACGGTGACTTATTTGTTCCATGGTGATTTATTTGTTCCATGGTGACTTATTTGTTCCACGGTGACTTATTTGTTCCACGGTGACTTATTTGTTCCACGGTGACTTATTTGTTCCACGGTGACTTATTTGTTCCACGGAGACTTATTTGTTCCACGGTGACTTATTTGTTCCACAGAGACTCATTTGTTCCACAGAGACTTATTTGTTCCACAGAGACTTATTTGTTCCACTGTGATATGGTAGGCCCTTCTAAAGGCACTGGGCGTTCCGACATCTTCAATCACAAGTTCTTTACGAGGCAAGCAGCCAGGGTTTCCGAGAACCTGCCCTGACAAAGGCCAGTATAATAGAAGGAAATATATAATAGATGATATATAATAGATAATATAATGTATAATAGAAGGAAAATATAGAAGGCAAACAGAAAGGAGAGAGTGTTTAACGCTGGAGCCGTTTTAAGAATTTCGTTTTTTTTTCTGTTGGTTTGAAGTTTGCGTTTTCTTTTCTCTTTATCTATTTATTATTACTTGTTTAAAGAAATAAGATATAGGTAAGGGAGACAGAAGCAGTGACCCAGAAGGACCTACTTGAGTTATTAGCCATCTCAAAATAGGGGGGGGGGGGAAGGAGAATGCGATAATGTTAGAAATTGCTTTAAAAGTTTGCATATCTTATAATAATCTTGAGTATGTATTCTCTTGTTTTTTTGTTTTTTTTCCTATATTTTACATCTAAGAAAACAGAAATTAACGGCAGTGGCAGTTCGCAAGGATTTACTTGAAATACTAACCATCTCCGAAGAGAGAAGTAAGAGAGAAATAATAAAAGATATCTATATATAAAAAAAGGTTCTTGTGCACAAATAACTATTCACTCACCGCGATAGCAACACTGAGTCGAAAATACGATATTTGTGAATTTACTTGATTAAAGCATCAAATTATGTTTATGACAAATAAGAAATGCGCAAAATACAGACCATAACCCATAACTATGCGCATGAAAATCCTAAAGCAAAATGCAACGTTATATGTGTAAAACATGGACTGACTTTTGCGAAATGAATGATAGTGATTAATAATATCAATAAACAAATAGCAAAAGTGACAAAATTAATTCAACTACCAAACTGTACTCAAACATAGCACCCTGAGTGAAAACAGCCACACGAATTCTGTTGGTCATTCAACAGAGATCCCTGTTATAGCTTCATGGACAACAGGCTTCCTGGCTCAGATATTTCCGCATAATCTTAATCTTAACTTGGATTCTCTTAATCTTAACTTGGATTCTCTTAATCTTAACTTGGATTCTCTTAATCTTAACTTGGATTCTCTTAATCTTAACTTGGATTCTCTTAATCTTAACTTGGATTCTCTTAATCTTAACTTGGATTCTCTTAATCTTAACTTGGATTCTCTTAATCTTAACTTGGATTCTCTTAATCTTAACTTGGATTCTCTTAATCTTAACTTGGATTCTCTTAATCTTAACTTGGATTCTCTTAATCTTAACTTGGATTCTCTTAATCTTAACTTGGATTCTCTTAATCTTAACTTGGATTTGCTACAAAATACTGACCTACCGAGGTATTGAGATATCTAGTATAGCCTATGTACGTTAGACTATGTACGTTTCACCGATAGCGGTGTATGTGACCACTTATTTCGAGCGATAAGTTAGTGAACTGAAATAAGAAGACAAGGACACAATACAAGGCCACTTTTTTTCGAGTGATAACGAAGTGAACTGAAATAAGAAGACAGGAACTCAATACAAGGCCACTTTTTTCGAGCGATAACGAAGTGAACTGAAATAAGAAGACAAGGACACAATACAAGGCCACTTTTTTCGAGTGATAACGAAGTGAACTGAAATAATAAGAAGGGACACCATACAAGGCCACTTTTTTCGAGCGATAAGGAAATGAACTGAAATAAGAAGACAGGGACACAATTATAGGCCACTTTTTCGAGCGATAACGAAGTGAA
>NW_028234442.1:24228542-24233542 GCF_977035675.1 Penaeus japonicus
ATATATATATATATATATATATATATATATATATATATATATATGTGTGTGTGTGTGTGTGTGTGTGTGTGTGTGTGTATGTGTGTGTGTGTGTGTAATAAGTAGAATGAGTACATTACATAAAATACAATAATAAATATGTATATATATACAATAACAACGAAAGCATAAACATGTAAATAACACATAGCAACCCTACTTAGCAACCCTCCTCCCCCTCCCCCCTCCCCTTCATCCCTCAACTACCTTTTTCCCTTCCCCCTCCCCCTCCCCCTCCCTCTCCACCAGCCATTGCGCCCCAGATCCTACAATTCCCCTCCCCCCTCCCCCTCCCCCTCTACCCAGCCCACAAACCTTTTTCATCTCCTGCTTTCTCTCTCTTCCCTCCCTTCTCCCTTGCCCTCTCCCATTCTCTCTTCCTTTCTCTCTCCTCCTCCATCCTCTCCCCCATTTTCTTTCTCCTCCCTCCCTTCCTTCTCCCTTCCCCTCCTCCATCATTCCTCCCTTCCCCGTTTCCTCTTCCTCTCCGCCCTTTCTCTCCTCCTCCTCCCTCCCTTCCCCCCCCCTCCCCCCTCTCCCCCTCCTTTTACACTATATAAAAATTAATAAAAAAAACTAAATTAAACCCTTTCACCCCTCTTTGTTGGTTGTTTTCTTCCATCCTCTCTTCCCTGAATCCGTTTCTTTACCCTTCCCTTCCTCCCTCCCTTCCCCCTTCCCCTCCTCCTCCTCTCCCCCTTCCCCTTCTCCATTCTCCCCCTTCCCCTCCTCCATCCTCCCCCCCCACCTCCCTTTCTCTCCCCTCCTCCCTTTCTCTCCCCTCCTCCCTTTCTTTCCCATCCTCCCTCCTCTTCCCTATCTCTCCCCTCCTCATTCCTTTCCCCCATTCTCTCTCTTCCCTCTCCTCCCCTTCCCCTTCCCCTTCCCCTCCTCCATCCTCCCTTTCTCTCCCCCTTCCCCTTCTCCCTTTCTCTCCCCTCCTCCATCCTCCCCCCTTCCCCACCTCCCTTTCTCTCCCCTCCTCCCTTTCTCTCCCATCCTCCCTCCTCTCTCCCAATCTCTCTCTTCCTTCCCTTTCTCTTCCCTCCTCCCTTTCTCTCCCCTTCTCCCTTTCTCTCCCCTCCTCCCTTTCACTCCCCTCCTCCCACCTCTCTCCCAATCTCTCTCTTCCCTCCTCCCTTTCTCTCCCCTTCTCCCTTTCTCTCCCCTTCTCCCTTTCTCTCCCCTCCTCCCTTTCACTCCCATCCTCCCTCCTCTCTCCCAGTCTCTCTCTTCCCTCCTCCCTTTCTCTTCCCTCCTCCCTTTCTCTCCCCTTCTCCCTTTCTCTCCCCTCCTCCCTTTCACTCCCCTCCTCCCACCTCTCTCCCATTCTCTCTCTTCCCTCTCCTCCCCTTCCCCTTCCCCTCTCCCTCCGTCCTCCCGATCCTGCGAGCTCACCCGAAATGAGGACGTGCAAACACTCCAAACCGGACGAAGAGTCTGTCGAATAATATGAGGAGTTATGAGGAGGGAGAGCTCTCGACCTTCGCCTCATATTCAGGACAATGTTGATATTATGAGGCTCTAACACTCGTCTCTAGTACTGGTGTGTTTCCTTGTTTATGAGAGACGTGGAGTTGTATTTTATGAAACCTCTTATGCCGTTTGGAGAGTCATGTGAGCTGTATTGGCTCATTTCGTGTTTTGTTTTGTTTCTTTTTTTTTCTCTCTCTCTCTCTTTCTCTGTCGGTCTCTTTCTCTCTCAATGTCAGCTTTGTCATCACTACTATTGTTGTTATTAGTATAATTATTATTACTGATTTATTGTTATCTTTAGTATCATATATTATCGATATATGTTTGTTTGTTGCTTGTTAGACTGTTAGACTGCTGCTATCATCATCATCATTATTATTAGTAGTATCGTTTATTTTCTACAATTGCTACTATTATCATCATCATCATCATTATTGTCGATATCATTTTTATTATTATACTATTATTGTTGTTGTTGTTATCATGGTAATGATAATCATAATGATTATCACCATCATTGTTATCATTATTAAAATTATTATCATTATTACTATTATTGTCATTATTATCATCATAATAACCATAGTAATCATCATAATCATTTTTTATTATAACAAAATATTATGACATTTATTGTTATTGCTATCCTAACTATCATAATCGTTATTTTCATAATTATTAAGAGTAACATTATCATTAATATCAGCTTTATGATTATCATTAATAATGATAAAGATGATGATTATATTATGGAGAAATATAATAAAAATAGCAACATACAGTAATGCAAAAATCTTTTATCTTTTTTACTCTTTATATCTTGCATTAATATCAAAGAAATCCGCATTATTCTTTAAGTCATGGATTGAGTAATATTATGAAAATAAGACATTATCAAGATACCACAGAAGTCGTATGATTAAGAAAAAAAAAAATTAGGCATGATAAGATTGCACATAAAAAGCAAGAGAACGCATATGTAAATGTATTTTCCTATTTTGCAATAATGTCAGTATACCTTCAATGCAATTACCTGACATTCATCTCAGTCCATGTCATTTTTGAATTTTATAAAATTCTCCTTTTTCTCTCATTTGATGTATTTATCTCTTTGTCTCTCTCTCTTCCTCTCTCTTTCATTATCTTTACATCTTTCTCTCCTTCTCTCTCTCTCTCTCTCTTCCCAAAAATCATCTTCATCCTTCAAAGACTCTCGAAACCCCTCCACATCTCTCTCTCTCTACTATCTATCGATCTATCTATCTCTCTCTCTCTTTTCGCGGCAAAACAATTCTCCCCCCCCCCCCCGTTTTTTTCCTTTCCCTTTTTCTCCCTCCTTCTTTTTTTCTTTTCTCTCTCTCTCTCTCTCTCTCTCTCTCTCTCTCTCTCTCTCTCTCTCTCTCTCTCTCTCTCTCTCTCTCTCTCTCTCTCTCTCTCTCTCTCTCTCTCTCTCTCTCTCTCGGTCATTCTCTCATACTCGGTGTATCTCTCTCTCTCTTATCATTTATTCATCGTCTCCTCCCTACGCCTCTTATCGGCCCCTTTTTTAGTACATCGACTTGTTATTCGTACTAGCCGCGCTCCTCCCCACCCTCCCCTCCCCCCCCCCCCCCCCCCCCCCCCCCCCCCCCCCCCCACCCCCCCCCCCCCCCCCCCCCCCCCCCCCCCCCCCCCCCCCCCCCCTCCCCCCCCCCCCCCCCCCCCCCCCCCCCCCCCCCCCCCCCCCCCCCCCCCACCCCCACCCCCCCCCACCCCACCCCCCCACCCCTCCCCCACCCTCCCCCCCCCCCTCCCCTCCCACCTACCCCCCCATCCCCCCCTCACCCCCCATCCCACCCCTCCCCCCCCCCCCTTCCCTCCCCCCCCCCCTAACCCCCCCCCTCTCCCTCTCCCCTATCCCTACCTCCCCACCCCCACCGAGAGATCCCCCCCCCCCCCTTCACACACCCAGACGACCACCAACCAACGCAAACACACCAAAGAACAACAAAGGATAACCCCATTCCCCCCCTAAACCCCCCACTACCCCCCGCCCCCCCCTCCCCCCTCTCCCCCCTCCCCCCCCCCCATCCCCCCCCCTCCCCCCCTCTCTCTCTTCTCCTCCTCCCTCTCTTGCTCCCCCCACCCTCCTTCTTCTGCCCCCGAACGGAAAAAACCCGGACCCGGGAAAAACGGAAAGGGGCGAAGAAGACGGAAGAACGAGGAGGAAGGTGAAGGGGAAGACGGCCGGGAGAAAACAAAGAGAGTACCGGACCGGAGAGAGAAAGGGACCCCGGACCGGATAAGAAGCCGCCAAAGGTTGTGTCTGTGAAAGAAAGTGGGAATAATGGAAAGTGTCTTTTGTGTCAGTTTTGTCACAGGTGTTGTTATGGAAGTTCGTTTTAAAAAAAGAATTAAAGTGTCAGTTTCATGTATTCTTGTTCGTTTAAAGTGCAAAGTTTTTAAAAAAAAAAAGTGGTGTCGTTCAGTTTTTTTGGTCAGTGTAGTGTGTTGCTTAAAGTTGTTTCAGTTTGTGTCAGTGTCAGTTAATTATCTTTGGTATTGCCAGGAACTGCATAATCTCATCTCTCTCCTCTCCTTCTCCTCACTCTTCGTCTCTCTCTCTCTCATCTAATCTCTCCTCTCGCTCTCTCTCTCGTCTCCCTCTCTCTCTCATACTCGCTCCTCTCTTCTCCTCACTCTCTCTCTCTCTCCCTCTCTCTCTCTTCTCTCTCCCTCCCCCCTCCCTTCCTCTCTTTCTCTCTCTCTCTCTCTCTCTCTTCTCTCTCTCTCTCCTCTCTCTCTCTCCCTCTCTCTCTCTCTCTCTCTCTCTCTCCTCTCTCTCCTCTCTCCCCTCCCTCCCTTCCTCTCTTTCTCTCTCTCTCTCTCTCTCTCTCTCTCTCTCTCTCTCTTTCTCTCCCTCCCCCCCTCTCTCTCTCTCTCTCTCTCTCTCTCTCTCTCTCTCTCTCTCTTTCTTTCTCTCTCTCTCTCACTCTCACAGTCTCTCTTTCCCGCTGTCTGTCTCTCTCTCTCTCCTTCTCTCTCTGCCCGATCCCCCTCCTCTCTCTCTCTCTCTCACACACACACAACTTTCTCTCTCTCGCTCTCTCTGTTTGTTTGTCTCCCCCCACACACATCTCTCTCTCTCTCTCTCTCTCTCTCTCTCATCTTTCTCATTTCTCCTTCACTTTACCTCACTTCCCCCGTTACTTTTGATAATGGGTCACATTAGATGAAAGACACAAATGTACAGTCTGTACTTAAAAAATGTTTACCTCATTTGTTCACAGATAAACTTCATTCAAAGTACAGAGATACCTTTAAGGAAGTTACTTAAAACTCAAAGAATTTCACACCTTGCAAGGCGTGTCACAAACGTTGTAAATATTCTCTCCATACAGGCAGCTGCTGGAGACATAGGTCCAAAAAAGAAAAGTTTCACACCTTTTAGGATGTCTAGTTGAATGATGGCGTCGTGTATCCGTAGAGTTATACACGGCAATTGC
>NW_028234442.1:24241042-24243542 GCF_977035675.1 Penaeus japonicus
TCATTATCAGTATCATTACTATTATTATCATTATCATTACTATTATTATTACTATCATTACTATTATCATTACTTTTATTATTATCTTAATATATCTCTCTCTTATACCTTCTCTCACATTCTGTTACGTGCACATAAATCACATCAGCTACAAACAAACGCACACATTAGTATCTGCAATTATCATAAAATCCCCCCCCCTACCCCCCCCCCACACACACACACACAAATCTATTCTGTCAACTGTGGTTTTAAACTTTTAAACTCTCTTCACCCTCCCTCTCACCCCACTCCTATCCCCTCCCCTTTTACTCTCCCTGATCCCATCCCTCCCTCCATCTTCCCCCCATCCCTCCATCTTCCTCCCTCCCCCCACCCCTCCATCTTCCTCCCTCCCCCCATCGCTCCATCTCCCCCACACCCCATCTCTTCCTCCCCCCCATCCCTCCAATTCCCCCCCCCCCTCCCCCATCCCTCCCTTCCCCCATCCCTCCCTCCCCCATCCCCCCATCCCTCCATCTTCCCCCCATCCCTCCATCTTCCCCCCATCCCCCATCCCTCCCTCCCCCATCCCCCCCCATCCCTCCATCTCCCTCCCCATTCCTCCATCTCCCCCAACCCCCCCCTCCCCTCCCACCCCCACCCCTCTTATCCTAACATGGCTTATTCGGCATTCTAATTCTGTTAATCTTCTGTTAAAACTCCAATGCACCACATGCTTGCCGGTACGGTACGTATATCCTGCTAAGTGCACCCCGGAGACTCATCGTAAAGTGTACCCCGTGTCTGTGTACGTGTCCCTGAACGGTGACTATTGATGTGGTGTTTAAGATGTTGCTAGCACGGGGACTGTTAAGTGGAATGTTGATGTTTTTGTTGTTAGAACGGTGAATGTTAAGTGGAATGTTGATGTTTTTGTTGTTAGAACGGTGAATGTTAAGTGGAATGTTGATGTTTTTGTTGTTAGAACGGTGAATGTTAAGTGGAATGTTGATGTTAAGTGGAATGTTGATGTTTTTGTTGTTAGAACTGTGAATGTTAAGTGGAATGTTGATGTTAAGTGGAATGTTGATGTTTTTGTTGCTAGAACGGTGAATGTTAAGTGGAATGTTGTTGTTTTTGTTGTTAGAACGGTGAATGTTAAGTGGAATGTTGATGTTTTTGTTGTTAGAACTGTGAATGTTAAGTGGAATGTTGATGTTAAGTGGAATGTTGATGTTTTTGTTGCTAGAACGGTGAATGTTAAGTGGAATGTTGATGTTTTTGTTGTTAGAACGGTGAATGTCAAGTGGAATGTTGATGTTTTTGTTGTTAGAACGGTGAATGTTAAGTGGAATGTTGATGTTAAGTGGAATGTTGATGTTTTTGTTGCTAGAACGGTGAATGTTAAGTGGAATGTTTATATTGTTGCTAAAACTGTGAAAGTTAAGTGGAATGTTGATGTTTTTGTTGCTAGAACGGTGAATGTTAAGTGGAATGTTTATATTGTTGCTAGAACTGTGAATGTTAAGTGGAATGTTGATGTTTTTGTTGCTAGAACGGTGAATGTTAAGTGGAATGTTTATATTGTTGCTAGAATGCTTACTTTTAAGTGCAATGTCGATGTTTGTGTTGCTAGAACGGTGACTGTTTAGTGGAATATTTATCATATTGTTGTAGTTGTTGTTGGAACGTTAGTTATTGAGTGGAATATTTATGTTGTTATTAGAATGATGACTTTTGAGCTAAGTCCTGTACTTTACTGCTAATGTTGTTGATTGGATGTAGAGTTTTGAGTGCAAAGTTAATGGTGTTTTTGTAGGTGGAAAGTTGTCATTTGAGTGCAGTGTCTCTGTTGCTGTTATTTTAGGAAAGTTGACATTTGAGTGCAATGTTATGTTGTTGTGGTTAAAAAGAATGTTGCTGAGTGCTTTATTTTTGTTGTTGTGGTTATTGTGGTTTAGACGTTGGCTGTTGAGTGCAGTGTTGATTTTATGTTGTAGTTGTTGTTTTTGTTGTGTTTGTGATCTGGACGTAGACTATTGAGTGCAATGTTTTCGATGATGTAGTTGTTGAGTGCGTTTTTGTTGCTCTTGTGGTGATGGTGGTTTCAATGTAGACTGGTGTTTTTATTGCTCTTGTGGTGATGGTGTAGTTTCATTATTGTTCAGTGCAGTGTTCAGCGCACTGTTACTGCTGGTGTTGTTTTGTACGTGTGGTTTGAAAGTAGACTGGTGTTTTTGTTTTTGTTTTGTTTTCTAGTTGTTGTGGTTTGAGAATAATCTTTTGAGAGTAATGTTTTTAATATTGCTGTTATAGTGGTTCTGTTTTAATTAAATCATTTCATTCATTAAGTTTGTTTGTTTATTTTTCCTCTATATTCATCTCTCTTCAGGGATTAGAATATCAAACGGCTAATTCTAAAGAAGATAATAATGATTCCCATTTTCTTCATCTTCTGAATTATTATTTTTTCTGTATTATAATATATGTACCCCAGGCTGTATGTACCTTTATTCAT
>NW_028234442.1:24256042-24261042 GCF_977035675.1 Penaeus japonicus
CTGAAGGATCAAGTAATGAAGAACTGAACTGAAGGATCAAGTAATGAAGAACTGAACTGAAGTATCAAGTAATGAAGAACTGAACTGAAGGATCAAGTAATGAAGAACTGAACTGAAGTATCAAGTAATGAAGAACTGAACTGAAGTATCAAGTAATGAAGAACTGAACTGAAGGATCAAGTAATGAAGAACTGAACTGAAGGATCAAGTAATGAAGAACTGAACTGAAGGATCAAGTAATGAAGAACTGAACTGAAGTATCAAGTAATGAAGAACTGAACTGAAGGATCAAGTAATGAAGAACTGAACTGAAGGATCAAGTAATGAAGAACTGAACTGAAGGATCAAGTAACGAAGAACTGAACTGAAGTATCAAGTAATGAAGAACTGAACTGAATATCAAGTAATGAAGAACTGAACTGAAGGATCAAGTAATGAAGAACTGAACTGAAGGATCAAGTAATGAAGAACTGAACTGAAGGATCAAGTAATGAAGAACTGAACTGAAGGATCAAGTAATGAAGAACTGAACTGAAGGATCAAGTAATGAAGAACTGAACTGAAGGATCAAGTAATGAAGAACTGAACTGAATATCAAGTAATGAAGAACTGAACTGAGATCAAGATCGGAAGTCAAGAAATGAAGAACTGAACTGAAGGATCAAGTAATGAAGAACTGAACTGAAGGATCAAGTAATGAAGAACTGAACTGAAGGATCAAGTAATGAAGAACTGAACTGAAGGATCAAGTAATGAAGAACTGAACTGAAGGATCAAGTAATGAAGAACTGAACTGAAGGATCGAGTAATGAAGAACTGAACTGAAGGATCAAGTAATGAAGAACTGAACTGAAGGATCGAGTAATGAAGAACTGAACTGAAGGATCGAGTAATGAAGAACTGAACTGAAGGATCGAGTAATGAAGAACTGAACTGAAGGATCAAGTAATGAAGAACTGAACTGAAGGATCAAGTAATGAAGAACTGAACTGAAGGATCGAGTAATGAAGAACTGAACTGAAGGATCAAGTAATGAAGAACTGAACTGAAGGATCAAGTAACGAAGAACTGAACTGAAGTATCAAGTAATGAAGAACTGAACTGAAGGATCGAGTAATGAAGAACTGAACTGAAGTATCAAGTAATGAAGAACTGAACTGAAGTATCAAGTAATGAAGAACTGAACTGAAGGATCAAGTAATGAAGAACTGAACTGAAGTATCAAGTAATGAAGAACTGAACTGAAGGATCAAGTAATGAAGAACTGAACTGAAGTATCAAGTAATGAAGAACTGAACTGAAGGATCAAGTAATGAAGAACTGAACTGAAGTATCAAGTAATGAAGAACTGAACTGAAGGATCAAGTAATGAAGAACTGAACTGAAGTACGAAGTAATGAAGAACTGAACTGAAGGATCAAGTAATGAAGAACTGAACTGAATATCAAGTAATGAAGAACTGAACTGAATATCAAGTAATGAAGAACTGAACTGAAGGATCAAGTAATGAAGAACTGAACTGAAGGATCAAGTAATGAAGAACTGAACTGAATATCAAGTAATGAAGAACTGAACTGAAGGATCAAGTAATGAAGAACTGAACTGAAGGATCAAGTAATGAAGAACTGAACTAAAGTATCAAGAAATAAAGAACTGAACTGAAGGATCAAGTAATGATGAAGAACTGAACTGAAGTATCAAGTAATGAACAACTGAACTGAAGTATCAATTAATGAAGAACTGAACTGAATATCAAGTAACGAAGAACTGAACTGAAGTATTAAGTAATGAAGAACTGAACTGAAGGATCAAGTAATGAAGAACTGAACTGAAGTACGAAGTAATGACGAACTGAACTGAAGGATCGAGTAATGAAGAACTGAACTGAAGTACGAAGTAATGAAGAATTGAACTGAAGGATCAAGTAATGAAGAACTGAACTGAAGTACCAAGTAATGAAGAACTGAACTGAAGGATCAAGTAATGAAGAACTGAACTGAAGGATCAAGTAATGAAGAACTGAACTGAAGGATCAAGTAATGAAGAACTGAACTGAAGGATCAAGTAATGAAGAACTGAACTGAAGGATCAAGTAATGAAGAACTGAACTGAAGGATCAAGTAATGAAGAACTGAACTGAAGGATCGAGTAATGAAGAACTGAACTGAAGGATCGAGTAATGAAGAACTGAACTGAAGGATCAAGTAATGAAGAACTGAACTGAATATCAAGTAATGAAGAACTGAACTGAAGTATGAAGTAATGAAGAACTGAACTGAAGTATCAAGTAATGAAGAACTGAACTGAAGTACCAAGTAATGAAGAGCTGAATTTAGAAAACGCTGAAAACGTAGATCGTAATCACAATAAAATCTGAAAAAAAAATTAAGAGAAGAAATCATTTTGCAGCCAGCGACTAGTTACAGAATGAGGACGTTATCTTGACGTGAAAAGATGATGAAATAACGGATTAATAATTATAGGGAGCAGAAAAGCCACGAAGATAGGAGGGGGGGGGGGAGAAGGAGCTAACTGATATTGAGAAAATATAACATTGTGATACGAGTTTGGAGAAGAAGAAGAGGGAGACGAAAAGGAAGAAGAAGAAGAAAGGGAGGAAGAGGAGAAGGAGGATGAAGACGAGCGAACTGATAATGAGAAAATATAACATTGTGACACGAGTTTGGAGAAGAAGGAGAAGAAAAGGAAAAAGAAGAAGGAGAAGAAAAGGAAGAAGAAGAAGAAAAGGCAGAAGAAGGAGAAGAAGAAGAGGAGGAGGAGGAGGAGGAGGACGAAAACGAAGACGAAAACAACGTGGCGAACAGTAGCAACCAACAATAAGTGAAATTTGATTTCCGTGATGGTACTGATATCGTTTCCAAATAGGGATGGCTCCTTGTAGAGATAACAAAGGAATCTAGAAAAGAAAACAGATCATAGAAATATTATCGAAATACAGAGAACAAAAACAGGCATAATGAAAAATGTTTTAGAAACAAGGGAAAACGTTGGGCATAATAAGGACATAAATATGGTATGGAAAACCTCTTCAAGAAAAAAAGCTAAATTGGAAACGTGGATACAAGGGGTAAAAAAAAAAAAAATAAAAATAAAAAATAACAAAATGGCACATATATTCATGGAGTGTTTTGGCATTAAAATGACTATCACAGAAATCAAAGTTTTTTTTATGGATTTATCTAACTTATTTGGAACATTGCATCACCTTAAAATCTCTTATCTGACTTAAAAGATAAATGAACTCAGTGTGACATAGATATACTTTGAGTAGAGAAGAGCAGGGAGCTTAGTGGAAACGAGAAATGTTACGAAAAGGAAGAAAATTACCACACAAGATAAACAGTAATAAGAACGATTCCTTATTGCAGAGATTAAATCATTCTGCTTGGTAAAAAAAAAAAAAAAAAAAAAAAAAAAAAAAAAAAAAAAAAAAAAAAAAAAAAAAAAACAATAATGATAATAATAATAATAATAATAATAATAATAATAATAATAATAATGATAATAATAATAATAATAAAAAGCTTTTTATGGTATAAACATAGCGAAAACAGGAAAACACATTAAGTAGCGTGCCCTAGTCCAGAAAACAAAGATCTTGAACTTATAAAAAGATATGCTCTAGTTTCTGGATTAAATCTAATCAGTTTGATGATAACGGAGAGTGACGAATAAGTGATCTCAATATCTGACATAGAGCTGGACGCTGTTGAAATTAGCAATGATGCAATTGAGGATTTCAATGCAATTAAAGCATTTGTACCACCTATGCCCGTCCTTGAAATAAATTAATTACGAAGCTTTAATCTAAGTATAACATCATCAAAGAGATCAGTCTTTTGAAAAAAAAAAAAAAAAAAAAAAAAAGTTGATGCAAAATGGCTAATATGCATTGATAGATAGATTAATGACACTAATGCCAGGTTCAACAGATTGTGCAGTAGATGGTCGGGATTCAAAGGGGAAAAATAGAACCGCAATAAATGGGTTCGATTCTACTGGCTGGCGTATACAGTCGCATTTTACCCGTTCCCCTGAAAGCATAACAGATTCACCTTTATTGCTACATGTCTATAATTCCTGCAATGCTAAATTCAAAGACATTGTACCCACAACCAAACCCATTGTAAATAGGCTTCTTCATCTGAAAAGAATCGTCACTGATTAAGTAACATCATACAGTAGTCTGAAATTGCATGGCATGTTGATACAATACCCAAAACCGCTTTGTTGTTAGAATACAAAATTGATCTTTATGCATGTATATATATTTGGATTATTATATGTAACATATGCTCATTTTCAAGTTTTATTTATTATACATTGATATCATCACACATATGATAGAAGCATTAATTTGATCATTTAATCTATAGTCTTAATATGTACATAGACATTGATGTTAGTAGATGACGTGTGTTTTTATGTATATGTTATTGATTAAACCTCCTTGGTTATCAATGAGCTATACTGCTTATTTGCATGTGTTATCGAGGAAATATGCTATAAAATTGTAATGGTTATTGATAAGCTATGCTGTATAAATGTATGTTAATGTTTGTCAGACATGGTATTTATTGGCTGTAATTACTGGGTTTGATTATATGAATACAGTATGGTCTATGCCTTTGTATCTGTCTATGTTTTTGTCTCTGTCTGTGTCTGTTTTGCTCTCTCTCTCTCTTTCTCTCTCTCTTTCCTCTCCCTCCCCCCTTTCTCTCTCTATCTATCTCTCTCCTCTCCTCTCCCTCCCCCCTTTCTCTCTCTATCTATCTATCTCTCTCCTCTCCTCTCCCTCCCTCTCTCTCTCTCTTTCCCTCTCCCCTTTCTCTCTCTCTCTCTCTCTCTCTCTCTCTCTCTCTGTATATATGTATCTATCTATCTATCTATCTATCTATCTATCTCTATATATACATATATATTATGTGTATGTATATATATATATATATATATATATATATATATATATATATATATAT
>NW_028234442.1:24327145-24329645 GCF_977035675.1 Penaeus japonicus
TCTCTCTCTCTCTTTCAATTTGTCACTCTCTGTCTCACATTCTCTCTCCCTCCCTCTCTCTCTCTCTCTCTCTCTCTCTCTCTCTCTCTCTCTCTCTCTCTCTCTCTCTCTCTCTCTCTCTCTCTCTCTCTCTCTCTCTCTCTCTCTCTCTCTTAGGCTCTCTCTCTCTCACACACACACACTTTCCCTCTCTCTTTCTTTCTATGTCTCTCTCTCTCTATCCATTATGTCATTATATCTATCTATCTATCCATCTCTTTCATTCCATTATCTATTTGCAAATCTATCTGCTTATCTCTATCTTTCTCTCCTTCCCCCTCTTCATTCAGTCCTTATCCTTTAATTATCCCTGCTTGCCACACTCGCTCTGTTTGCTTTTCGCTTATGAAGAGACTGGACATATAGAGAGGAGAAGAACAGGGAGGGAGAGAGGGAGGGAGGGAGGGAGGGAAGGAGGGAGGGAAAGCGAAGGAGAGCGAGAAAGAGGGAGGGAGGGAGGGAAAGCGAAGGAGTGCGAGAAAGAGGGAAGGAGAGAGGGAGGGAGGGAGGGAGGAAGAGAAAGAGAAGGAGAGCGAGAAAGAGGGAGGAAGAGAGAGAGAGGGAGGAAAAGCGAAGTAGAGCGAGAAAGAGGGAGGAAGAGAGAGAGAGAGGGAGGGAAAGCGAAGGAGAGCGAGAAAGAGGGAGGAAGAGAGAGAGAGAGGGAGGGAAAGCGAAGGAGAGCGAGAAAGAGGGAGGGAGGGAAAGCGAAGGAGTGCGAGAAAGAGGGAGGGAAAGCGAAGGAGTGCGAGAAAGAGGGAGGAAGAGAGAGAGGGAGGGAAAGCGACGGAGAGCGAAAGCGGGAGGAGGAGAGAGAGAGAGGGAGGGAAAGCGAAGTAGAGGGAGAAAGAGGGAGGAAGAGAGAGAGGGAGGGAAAGCGAAGGAGAGCGAGAAAGAGGGAGGAAGAGAGAGAGGGAGGGAAAGCGAAGGAGAGCGAAAGAGGGAGGAGGAGAGAGAGAGAGAGGGAGGGAAAGCGAAGTAGAGGGAGAAAGAGGGAGGAAGAGAGAGAGAGAGGGAGGGAAAGCGAAGGAGAGCGAGAAAGAGGGAGGAAGAGAGAGAGGGAGGGAAAGCGAAGGAGAGCGAGAAAGAGGGAGGGAGGGAAAGCGACGGAGAGCGAGAAAGAGGGAGGAAGAGAGAGAGGGGTGGAGGTAGAGATAGAGAGACGGATAGAGAGAGAGAGAGAAAGAGGGAAAGAGAGAGAGAGAGAGAGAGAGAGAGAGAGAGAGAGAGAGAGAGAGAGAGAGAGAGAGAGAGAGAGAGAGAGAGAGAGAGAGAGAGAGAGAGAGAGAGAAAGAGGGAGAGGCGGTAAAAAGATACTAACAGATACTATCCCCCAAAACAGGACATGAATTTCTTTACTACTTGTTCCATTGGGAAGACTATAACCAACTGTAACTATAACTGAAACTGTTAACTATTACGTAAATTATAGAGAAATATGTATTATCAACTATAGCTTTACCATAAATATATGGTAAAGGAAAAAGAAATAGAATTAAAGAGATCTCCTGATTTGCAATAAAGTGAGGTTGCAACTTCATCATCGTTATTATGTCCTTGCACAAACTGTCAACAAAACTTCCTTTAAAACTTCAAACTATTACACAACCATTCAATTTTTGGACTGCCGGCTAAATAGTACTTTGAAATTGCAGATTAATTGTTTCCCGATTCGTGCGCCTTTCAGACTGCCGGTCAATTAGTATGTTGCAACAGCAGACTAAGCAGGAGTCTAACTAGGTTTTTTTTTCAACGTTTGCCCTGTTGTTGCTTTTTGTTTTGTTTTCTGTTTGATAATAATTACTATCATTATAGATTGGCCGTAAATAAAAATAAAGACAAAAGGAAGGAAGAAAAAAAAATAATGAAAGTTTTTTGTTTTGTTTTCTGTTTGATAATAATTACTATCATTATAGATTGGCCGTAAATAAAAATAAAGACAAAAGGAAGGAAGAAAAAAAAATAATGAAAGACTTAAAATTACCGTTTGTTTCATAAGAAGCGAAAATCTAAAAGTATATTTGCAATTCTTACCGGTTCTTAGGGTTCGAGGTACGAAGAACGTACGTATTCTAGTAAAAAGAAATAAGAACCCCCGGGCTATGAAAACGTAGTAATAAAATAAAAAAAACGACCTGACTTAAATCATTAATGTTCACTGCATCACCGGATCCATTCAGCACTTTACCTTTAACCCTCTGACCCCGTTAAAGCAACCTTCCAACTCTTCCTCCTCCTCCTCCTCCTCCCCCGACGCACTCCCAAAAGCATCTTCACTACAATACACAAAATCATCTCACCTTCTCCTCTTTCTCCATGAGAGATAGAAAAAAAAATCCAATTTCCTTCGCAAATGAGTTTGAAAAGGATAGGAATCAACAACACGCCGATCACTGAGACCCTATTGGTTGATGCCTTCCCGCCATTGAATTTCCCGCCAACATGACCAGCCAATCAGAAAGCA
>NW_028234442.1:24401081-24405550 GCF_977035675.1 Penaeus japonicus
GCAAACAAAAGAATGAGAGGTAATATATATTGACACAAACATCAATTCCTGTTTCGCATTCATCTATGATTCAAGCAGCTAGACAAAAGGAGCCGAGCAGAGGCGAGCAGGAACTGAACCCTGTGATAAGCATCTCTTTGATTGACCTCGCGTTGGTTACGCAATCACGTTTCCACAGCATGGCTCCGTTTGTCTGTCTCTTCTCTCTTTCTCTCTCTCTCTTTCTTCTTTGTCGTCTCTCTCTTTCTCTCTCTCTCTCTCTCTCTCTCTTTCTTTGTCGTCTCTCTCTTTCTCTCTCTCTCTCTCTCTCTCTCTCTCTCTCTCTCTCTCTCTCTCTCTCTCTCTCTCTCTCTCTCTCTCTCTCTCTCTCTCTCTCTCTCTCTCTCTCTCTCTCTCTCTCTCTCTCTCTCTCTCTCTCTCTCTCTCTCTCTCTCTCTCTCTCTCTTGATCTTTACCTCTAACTTCCTTTTTTAAATTTGGTAATCACACAAACACATTCACAACTTTGTTCTTCCGCAGGCAAAACGAGAAAGAGGGAAGAGAGATAAAAAGAAAAAAAAGAGAGAGAGAGAGAGAGAGAAAAATCATGCAAAATCCAGGAGCTCAAAGCATACCAGCTTCAAAGAGAAGACAAAATTGAGGTTTTCGCCTTTTTTTTCCCTCGTGGTTCCTCGTGCACACGTTCATGGAAATACGTACACATGCATACATACGTACATACATACATACACATGATCACATGAACAGTCGCACTGATATGGATATTTTCTGTTTGTTGGATATTTCCCTCAAATGCCCATTTAATCGTAATTGGTATATCTGGATATTTCTCTCTGATGGGTATTTCCGTTAATTGGGTATTTAAATCATATGGGTATTTCCGTTAAATTGACGCTTCTCTTAAATTGATATTTCTCTTTAATAGACAATAAGATATTTCTCTTAAGTGAATATTTCTCCCAAATGAGATCATTGTTTGATACGTGTTTCTCTCTATTCTGGTATATGGAGTTTAGTTTGATTTCTATGAAATGGGCATATGTTTTAATGAGAATTTCTTTTAAATAGGGATTTCTTGTGAATGATTATCTTTCTTCGATACCAATTAAGTATTTTTTTATCCTTATTATCATCCTCCCTCCCCTCACTTTCCTCTTTTATATTCTTCTTCTTTATCTATTTCGCTCTGTGTCTTCCATCGTCTATTTTTCTCTCCTATTTTCTCTCTTTTTATCCTCTTCCTCCCTTTCATTTCCCTTTTATTGTCTCTCCTTGCTTCTTTCTAAATCTTCTAGTATCTTTTTTTTTATTATCATTTCCTCTTTGGCCTCTATCTCACTCTCTCTCTCTCTCTCTCTCTCTCTCTCTCTCTCTCTCTCTCTCTCTCTCTCTCTCTCTCTCTCTCTCTCTCTTTCTCTCTCTCTCTCTCTCTCTCTCTCTCTTCTGCTTTCTCTAGCCTTTCCTTAACTCTTTTCTAGTTTCCTATTCTTTTCATTTTTTTCTTTATTCTTTTTTTCTTCTTTTCTCCCTTCTCTATTCCTCTTTACTTCTCCTTTTTTCTTGCCTCTCTTTCCTTCTCCGTCTTCCCCCCACCCCTCAGTATCCCTCTTCCCTCTTTTTTTCTCTCCCTTCCCTTCTCCTCCCCCTTCTGTTTTCCTTTGTTTTCCCTTCCCATCTTCCTTTACTTCTCCAACCCACCTCACTACCCCCAGCCCCCCTCCCTCCCTACCCCCAACCCAACCCCCCTCCCTCCCTACCCCCAACCCACCTCCCTACCACCGCCAACACACCTCCAACCCCCCTCCCTCCCTCCCTACCCCCAACCCCCCTCCCTCCATCCCTACCCCCAACCCCCCTCCCTCCCTCCCTACCCCCAACCCCCCTCCCTACCCCCACCCCACCTCCCTACCCACCTCCCTACCCCCACCCCACCTCCCTCCCCCCACCCCAACCCCCCTCCCTCCCTACCCCCAACCCAACCCCCCTCCCTCCCTCCCTACCCCCAACCCAACCCCCCTCCCTACCACCGCCAACCCACCAGCCTTCACGGCAAAGCACGCTGTGGGTTTCAAACGAGGTTTTGCTTAATTAAACCTCGCATATTGAACTCTCCGCATGAGTTCTCTCCCTATATGAACCTCGAGAAACAAAAATACAAGAGAGATGGAAATGACTGAAGGGTAATGAAAGCACACGTGTCTCGTAAGATAGACAGATGTCTTTGTGATTCATCTGAATGACGTAAAGGGATTGTGCGATGCGCTTTTGTTTATGAATTATTTGCCTGTATTATGATACATTTATCTATCATCTCGTTTATCCATTTTCATTGTATGCATCCTTTCTTTGTTGACTTTTTTTACAAGGATATACGGTAGAAAAGATTCCTGTTGAAACGGATGTGTTCGTATTCATGTCAGTAATGCGTTTGCGGCTTTGTGGAGCTTGTGGTTCTGAGGTTTGAAACACGGTCTTTTCTTTTTATCTTTCTGCTTTTTCTTCTCTTTCTGCCTCTTCTTCTCTTTCTCTATTTACCTTTCTTCTCCGGCTTTTTTTATTTTATTATTCCTTTTTGCTCGTTGCCTCTTTGTTAATCTCTCAACATTTCATTTCTTCTTTATTTCTCTTCTTTTTTCTCTCTCTCTCTCTCTCTCGTTCCCTTTCTTTCTCTCTTTCTCTATTTATCATTCTAGCTATCTAGCTATTTCTCTCTCTGTTTCTCTCTCTCTCTTTCTCTATCTATCTATTCATCTCTCTCTCTCTCTCTCTCCTTCCCTCTTTTCCTGTTTCTTTTATTGCTGACGGAGACGTTATTAATGATACAGTTTACCCAATATGTTTTTTTTTTTTCAACTGACCGATAATTTTTTTTTTTTTTTTTTAAACATCCCAGCCTTTTGAAATAAATGTGATTTTGATGGAAGGATAAACGTCATGGCGATTTTTGTTTTATGGATAGATGGGTGCTGGGAATCAAGAGTTGGAATAACAAATAATAATTTTAAGAAATGAGAGGAACGATAAACATAGCTGATACGAGCACCTATAAGTTCTTGTAATTTTCTTTTGGTCATTGTCTTTGTCTCTCTTTCTCACTCACTCTCTCTTTCTCTCTTTCTCTCTCTCTTTCTCTCTCTCTCTCTCTCTCTCTCTCTTTCTCTCTTTCTCTCTCTCTCTTTCTCTCTCTCTCTCTCTCTCTCTCTCTCTCTCTCTCTCTCTCTCTCTCTCTCTCCCCCTCTCTCCCTCTCTCTCTAGATAAGTAAATAACTAGATAGACAGACAGACAAATCTATAAATGAATATTCAACTGAATAAACAGATTGATAGATAGTCAGGCAGACAGATACACATACATATACATATATACACATACATGAATTTACGGATAGAGATATATACATCTTTCCTCCCTGCCATTATTTTCTTCCTATATTTTCCATTATATTTGCCATTATTTGCCGTCTTCCATTATTTGTCATTATTTTCTTCCTATGGTTTTGTCTTGTCTTGTCAAACGGGGAGTCTTCAGTCGTTGCAAATATGATGAAAGGAAGACGAGACTTAGATTCCATTGTCGATTATTTTGAGAGGGGGAGGGGAAGGGGGAGGGGGAGGGGGAGGGATTAGGAGGGAGAGGGAGGGGGAGGGATTAGGAGGGAGAGGGAGAGGGAGAGGCGGCGTATTTAGTGGATAAAGAGGGTATCTTTTTCTGAGAGCTGTAAAATACAATATGAGATGCGGAGGGACAGTTTCACTGAAAGAAAAGTGTTGTGACAGTATTCGCGTGTGTGTGTGGACATATGTATGTATGTATACATACTTACGTGTATATATAGTTTATATATATAGATATATTATATATATATATTATATATATATAAATATATATATATATTATACATATATCATGTGTATATATATATATATTTATACATATTCGTAACATATATGTATATATATATATAATAATGAGTGTGTTCATATTTATATATATATATATAACTCATATATATATATATATATATATTAGTATATATATATATTATATATATCTATATATATATATAGATATATATATATATATATATAAATAATATTATATAATGTGTGTGAGTGTAGTGTGTGTGTGTGCGCGCGCATGTTTGAGTGTGTGCGTGTGTGCATGTATGTGTGTATCCATATAAAGCAATACACATATATATATGAATATATTATATATATATGTATATATATATATATATATATATATATATATTTATATATATATGTATATGTACATATATATATATATATATATATATATATATATATATATATATATATATATATAAATGATCACAAGACAAAGAAAAAAAAATCTCGTGACGGACGTGTCAGTGACTAGAAAGAGCGAGCGATTGCGGAGCCGATGCCATCGCCTCCGTTTATCAGCCTGAATAGGAATTAGTGCCGAGGGGAGAAGAGCTAAT
>NW_028234442.1:24423150-24430650 GCF_977035675.1 Penaeus japonicus
ATCTTAAGTTTCAGGCCTGTGTGCCAAACTTTGTCGAAGGCTTTGGCCACATCTCTCAGAACCACATTGACTTGGTTCCTTTCGCTCATGGCATTGGCAATTTCTTCATATATGATTGCAATGGCTGTTGATGTTCCTCTGCCTGGTCTGAAGCCATGTTGCCTGGGATTTTGCAGATCGTTAATCTCCAGGTGATTTCGCAATCTTATGTTCAATATCTTTTCAAAAACTTTGCCTGGGACTTCCAGCAGAGATATCGGTCTGTAATTCTCCACTTTTCTTGGATTTTTCCCGGCTTTTGGTATCATCCTGACTCTTGCTTCCTTGAAGTGGTCAGGGAAGTAGGCAGCAGTGAGAGAGGCATTATATATGTTTGCCAGTCTCAGCAACATCTTGTTTGGAAGATTTTGTAGGATTGTTTTGTTGATCCTGCTTTTGCCTGGCGCAGTTCTATTCTTGAAACTCTGAATAGTTCTTTTGACATCTGTGGGGTTGATCTTAGTCATTAATGGATCTGTGGGGTCCAGTCTAGTGAAGTCAGAAGCAGCTTCTGGATATAGGAGGTGGATGTGCCTTCCTATTTCCTCTATGATGGTCTCCTCGAAATCACTGTCAAAGTTTTCTTCTTCTTCTTCAGTAATTCGGAAACAATTTCTCCAGTAATTTCTGAACAGGATTTCTTGTTCTTCTTCTTCATAAATCTTCTCATCCTGTTCGTTGAGGAGGTAGCTACTTCTGCTTTCAATTCTTCCCATCAGTTTCTTTATTCCTGACCAGAAGGACTGTGGATCTTTTCGGTCCCATTCCACTTTTCTTACAAGTTATTCCCACTTGTCATTTGCTGCTCTCCTCCATTGATTAGAGAGTTCTCTTTGCAAGCTTCTGTATCTTGCTCTCAGGTCTTGTGTCCATCCATGAATCCCTGCATAGTGCTGCAGGTGATTCGACTGTATATTTAGCAGTCTTACTTCAGCTGTTAGCCTTGGATGGGGGATAGTCCTGTGGTTGCTCTTGGGTACATGATGCTCAAGTGCTGCTTCAACATCGCTGTACCACTTTTGGACTTCTTCATCAATCTCTTCCAATGTTGCAGTCCTCAAGTTGGCTGCAGGCTTGGACTGGAGCTCATCCTTGAATCCTCTCCGATTAGACATTCTAAAGTTGTATCTGCTACAGTTTAGGCTTTTCAGTATTGGGTTGGATGATATCTTGAGGATGATGGGCAGGTGGTCGCTGGTGCTTGCAGGGCCCGGTTCCATGATCACGTTGTGGTGGGCTTAGTTATTGCACAGTGCAATATCCGGTGTGGTTGCTGTATTCCCTGTGATGTAAGTAGGGAAGTCTGGTCCCATGTGGATTAGATCTCCATCAGCAACCATTCTAGCAATAGCATTGCCAACCTGGTTGCCTGCTCTATTGTTTAGCATTGGATGGTTGGCATTGAGATCTTCCACTATGTACGTGGGTAATCTTCGTCGGAGTAGACTGTACAAGTCTTGCAGTGGAACAATTGCCCTTCTTGGAGGCAGATACATTGGAGCCACTACTATTGGACCTCTGCTGGTCTCACTTGGATTTGGCTGCAGGTCCATCTTCATGCCTCTCTTGGGACTCATCATAGCCATTCCTCCTCTTCCTGTAGCTCTCAGGATCGAGGTAGGTGATAGCCACACCAACGAGATTTAGGGAGGCTGCCCTAATTCTCCTATCGATGATACTGGAACATTCATCAGATTTCAGCCTCTGATTATTGTAGGAGTATTTCATCCTGCCATTTTTGATGTATTCTGCAACATCATCATCATCAATATTGCCGTTTGTAATATTTTTCTCGGCAGTGTACAGGATGACTCCTACAGCTTTGCCCTTTGCTTCCCTGGCCTTCTTCACATTCTTGCACCTGTGTGGGGATGGCACCCTCACATACTGGGGTACTGGTGCAGTGGGCTCTTCCAGTGGCGGCATTTCTTCTTCAAGAACTGGCAGATCTGGCATTTCTTCTTCTTCGGGTGTTTCTGTGGTTTCTTTGGGAGTGTCTGTAGGGAGCATAACCCTCAGGATGCCTGCCGAATTCACGTCATTTGGAAGGTCCATCTCAGGGAGGTTATTTCGCCTCAAGGCTAGCTTTGCTTGTTCTGCAAAGCAGCCTGGTTGGGCAAGGTTGGCCAGGTGGGCGTGCATTAGAGCTATCAGGGTTTTTACAGCCAGATTGTTGGGCAGTTGCATGATTGGAGGTTGAGTCTCTTTGATGGCCGTTTTTGTGATTTCGGCTGTGGCTTTGGCAGTCTTCTCAATTGTTTTCTCAACCTTTGCTGTAGCCTTTGCTGTGTTCTTGACCACTTCACTGAGTAGTCTGTTCTCTTTCTGTACTTGCTTCTCTTGCTTCTTTTCTTCAACTTTGGTCATTTCCTTCCTTCTGATGGGACAAGCACCAGAAAGAGTTCTATGGTCGCCTCCATAGTTCAGGCATTTTTTGGTGGTACTCTTGCATGCAATAAACCTGTGACCAGTTTGTCCACATTCGCTGCATTTTTCTGAGTTCTTCTTTGTGCATTTTTCCTTTACATGGCCATATTCATAGCAATTCATGCATTGAATCACTCTGGTAAATCGTTCTTCCTCGATCTGGGCCGGGTTTATGCTGTAGTTGTATAAGATTAGACCTTGTTCCTTTATTTTGTTGGCAGTCTGTATGTCTGGGAATCGAATCTTAACGATTCCGTGCTGAGGCATCTTATACACTTCGTCAACTTGTAGCTTTAGTTGTCTGACCAGTTCTTCCTTGATCTCTTCGTTCGAATGGCTAGTGATGTATGAATCCACTTTCTTTATCACGATTGTCATCTTTGCTTTGGTCTCAAGGGGCATCTGGGGTTCATAGCCAGAGTTTTTCAGTTTGCGGCGAAAATCTGGGGACATTAATTTGTCAACATCTTGAGATGTCTTAGGTAAGACAATGTAGCCATTCCTTGAGTCTATAATCCTTAAAAAGTGGATGCCATTGCCGAACATTAACGAGTTTAGTTCCTGTTTCCTGGTCAGAGTCGGTATGCCTTCAAGATTTATCTTAATCTTGGTTGTGGAAGCCATGGTTCCACTAGCATATCCTCGTCCTGTCAGTGAAAAAGGTCCAATTCCTGCCTGTGTTGCCAGATTAATTCCTATATTTGACAGTTGGCAGGAGTGTTAGAGTGGCCTGCCGCCGTTCCCTAAGCCTAACCAAGGTGGCAACCTCCGAGAGTTTCCTCCAGTGTCCCAACTAAGGGACCCCTTTGAGACCCCGGCCTTCGCCGGGTAAACCGCAGGGTTCGCCTTCGAAAACAAACGGTGTTATCCTAACGCCAAAAGTGGTGGTAAAAGACAGGGGGGGACAGGTGTGTGCCTACAAGGATCTCTTGTAGCACCGAGGTGCTTGGCTCGAGAGAGCCGGGTGTCAAGCCCTTACTATGAAGGGATCTCTTTTAATATGCCAACTCCTTTAAGATGTCAACTCCTTGGCATAAGTGTTACTCTCTTGGGATGAAGTCAGGTAATCCAGGTAATTTTTCTTCTTGCTATAAGTGTTACCCACTTAGCAATGTAGATTATAACTCTTCCTTCAAAGAGTTCTTGTAGATTCTTCTTCTTCTTCTTTCAAGGCTTTTAAATAGCTTCAGCTGGAGCAGGTAAGCTGGGGCAGGTGCTGGGAGCTCAGGTGAGGTGCTGGTAGCTCAGGTGTGAGTTGAGTTTGATAATTTTGTCTAAATCTATCTATGACATATTTTGAAGCGGGGTCCTAGGTCAGTACGAGGGCAGCGACAATTCTTCTAATTGGTCAGGGAGCTGCCCGACCCGGCGGTGATTGGTCCACGCGGTAATGAGGGCAGGACTTTGGCCAAGCCCTCCGAACGTGGGCATTCAGGACTGACCTGGAACTGGGAGACATTGTATTTAAGTAACTAGAAATATTTCATTATTGCTTCGATATGAATTTTGAATCTTTATCTTATACAATAAGACCTTGATATCGCTCGTCCACGTTACCCCAAATCGTCCCGATTTGGTAAGAAAATTAGATATAACGAAAAGAGAATGCCAAAAAGAGCGATACTTAGCAGAGAAAACAGGAGATCCGTGATCAGTGGAGCTCTTGAAAATATACGAAGAGATCAGGAAATGCCGTGGCAACGTCTCGATTATTGCACAAGATCACACGGTTGTGCAATCAGTGCAGGCTTCGAGATGGGCTGCGCTGGTTACAGGATTAACACGTCTGGTTGACATGCCTTTCTGCATCCATCACTATCGTATCTGAAAAACTTTATACACGTAACTAGTGCATACGATAGTTGTAGAGGGGACAGAGTAAAGGGCGTAGGAGCAAAAATATTCAGATGCATGTTATAAGATAATGGATAATAGTTGTTATGCATTAACTAGCTGAAAGTAACATGCAATATAAATTGAAAATATATCAAAAGTATGTATACAATAAGTGCATTGCTAATTATTAACATATTATTATGTCATAATGTTAAAAAAGCAATTAAAAATTTAGCAAGTAAGTTATGCTAAGTTATAGTATATACTCATAAATTGGTATATCCAGTAATGGTAAATATAGTACAAAAAGATACAAGAGTATGACTTGCGAATAGGCATCGGGTGATGCGGTAACTTGCTCGTAGTGCGATGCAACCAACACACGACCAAGCTCGAATCATCAGCTGTTGCAAGTCAGGTATCTGTTTAAGATCAGACTGGGGAAAAAGTCATTAGGAGTCCCGGGCTTCAGGGAGTAGTTCTCTCTGACGACTGTGATTAACGATTTTCGGTTCTCCTGACAACAGTTTTTTAAGTAGGCTTATCAAAATGTAACATGACAATTATTGTCATATAATGCTACTATATTTGTAATTTCATTAAAATCGGACAAGTAGTTTTTGTGTAAAAAATAAAAACACCTCGATTTCAAGAGACTTTAGAAAGTGTGTTATAACTTTTTAACTATTAAGAGAATAACTATTTCCTTTCGTTTATACATAGAAGAAACCCTCATCTAAAAACGCATGGAGGCATTTAAGCTTATCTTAGAAAATAAATGCACAGTGACAATTGCAAAACCGAGTTTTTTTTATCTTTAATTATGCCATTTAAAAAATTATTATTAATTCCTAAAACAAAACAAATGCGTTTCCTCCTATAGATTTTTAAAACCCATTCCCACGATTATTTTGCTACAAGAAATATAAAAATCGATCCATTACACGCCGAGTTATTCCAACATTTATGCAAAAAAAAAAGTTTTGAGATAATTGCGATTTTATGTTGCACATTGCATTACAACATGTAGATGACAAGGAAAATTATTAATATGGAATCTGTACTTATATATTTCACCAGTAAGGTTTGTGAGGTCATTATTGGGAGGTCAGGTCACTTCCAGGGCACTTCAGGTCATTGCCAAAATGGGGTGGGGATGCTGATGACTACCTGCTTCAGCAGGTGTTTGTTGGTCTGTTCGTTTTCTTCTGAAAGTTTTCTACTCTAGAGTCAATAAACGCTTTTCTTTTAGCACTCACATGAGGCATTTTGAATTATTCACAAGAAAATACACCAAAAACATGTAATAAAGCACTGCCAAAAAAGCGATATCATCTCTCTCACGTGCTATCAGGGTAACTGACTCTTGTGAGCATTTATCTGAGTTGCCCATTTGTCGTGCCGAAGTTATCGTACTGTAAACATATTATAACATAAAATATGCAAAAAAAAAACGGAGAAAACATAAAAAAAACGGCATATACAGGATAATTCCATCACTGCCACGCCTCCCTCTCCGCGTCAAGGTCGTTTGGGCCATTTAAAGATCGGCCATTTAAACCTAATGTTTTCGTCGTATGACCGCCAGTGATGTCAGAGATGATGTGTCTGACTGTGACGAATTCACACACAATTATTCAAAAAATATGATTTTTCGACCCAATTCGGAGCACGACTCCCTTCAGGATGAACCCGAGAGTTGCAATAATGCAAGGAGTTGACTGCATCAGGAACCGTATACAGCATAGAATGGTCCTGGTAGTCGACAGATGTGGTAGTTACCAGCAGGAACTATCTGCAAGGTATAGCGGAATTAGTATTCCATATGGAAAAATAATCATATATGCAACATAATCATATGATTTGTCAATAACAAGAAATAGGAAGTATTTACCTGAATTCATGTTATTTGCTGACAATACTTACGCAGTAGCAGACCGGATTCATCGAGGGATGAACTATGTGCAAAATATGTGTCTGCTGTGATAAGTGATGAGTATGCAAAAATGGTAAGTTAAGATGTAATTCTTCCATTTACTAACTGAGTCTAGTCCTTTGGGGAGTGAAGGCACGGCATATGAGCCAAGGTCAGTAGCAAATTAGAAAGAACAATGTAAATGTGTATGATGCATGTAAAAAAAATAGCCAAATTACCAACCATATCTAATCCTTTAAATAGGCGTGACCGGAAGTCAAGATTTGAGGCAAAGTGGTTAAAAAAATGATCATGAATATGCTTATGAACAGAAAAAATTAATATTAATCCAAATATCAACCGAATCTAGTCCTTCAATTAATACGAAGGCACGACATGAATCAGATTGGATGAGACTGGAAAAAATAAATGTTAATGAGAGCTGAAAGAAAAACAAAATTAATATAACAATGACCTGGCGGTCGTTCCGTTGTGGAATAGGTGATTTACCTTGCTTGACCATGCTAGTGGTCGGTAAGATCATGCGCCAAATTGAACTCGTCCCGTGGGGGAATGCTGTCTTAGCTCGAGAACAAAATATGATGAATTATTAGACTATGCTAGGATATTTCAATTGCGTGGCCGAACTCGTCCTTCTTGAAATAAGGTGCGGCGTAATAGCCAAGATCGGGCCAACTGAAAGAAATACCATTAGTATGTGCATAGCTAATAAAAATGCGGAGTTAGCAAGCCTGGAACGTCTGATAAGTGATTAGCGCGCTATCTCTGTTTGAGAGAATTAATTGTGACGTCAGGTTGTCAAGATCTCCAAAGGCGCGGGCACCGGAGTGCGAAAAATTAACCCGTAATTCGCGGTTTATTCAATTGTGGTACCATAGATACGCGATATTAGGGTGTGAGATGCATATGCAATGGGCGTCATGCAATGAAGGCCCGATAAGTGAGGTACAGTAGCTGGAGAAAGGCAAAGTTAAGCTGAAAAGCTATAAAATATGAAATGATAAATAAACCTTTTCCTGACTGTCCTAGTGAACGTTTCGTTCAGTAATATCATGATAAGATATTTGGCGTTCCGATTGACCCATGAAATGTTTCGAAAAGTCGGTAACTCGGAGAGGCCTATGATGATAACATATATGTTTAATGTTGTCGAAGTCGACAATTGCTTAGAATTAAAAATAATGACAATCATATCATACGATGATCAAAGTTACTTGCAATTAAATAATGAGATATGGAAGTAACAATAATCAATAATGCAA
>NW_028234442.1:24448150-24450650 GCF_977035675.1 Penaeus japonicus
TCACAATAACAAAGTTGGTATTAATGGTAACCTGACACATACCCTTAGCACAGCAAACGTTGTTCCTCCCGCTACACTGAATGTTCCCAAGGACATCACCGTCATCACATTGCTGTTTCTTCACACAATCACCCTTCGCTTTTTTACAGTCAGCATCCTGATCACCCTTTGATTTTCTTCCTCTGGATTTTGCCTTGAGATATATTTATGATAGCTGTTTCTCACACAATGACCCGGCGCTTTTTTACAGGCAGCAGCCTGAGCACCCTTTGAATTTCTTCCACCTTAGGTCTTAAAGATATATATTGGGTAGAGGATATTTGTAATATCGATCAGGCTTTGACTGTAGCTTAGTTATATAGTTTATTTTTCACCTTAACTAACTGTTTAGTCCAGTTAATAACACTAGACATATCTGGTATCGCATTCTAGGAGGTGTAGTAACTGTTCTCGGTATCTTGCTCTACTTGGTCTTTGTTTCGGAGACAGTGAGATAAAATTCGCAAGAGTTTTTTTTAAAGTATATATATATATACCAACTTTCTTTTACCCTAAACCAATTGTAGATAGCAGATAACATTATACATAAGGATAGATGTGCTTGTTTTGGTACATTGTGGTAAAAAATGCCATCTTTGATCAAGTGCGCACGACACAAATCGGAGACAGTGAGATAAAATTCGCAAGAGTTTTTCTTAAAGTATATTTATATACCAACTTTCTTTTACCCTAAACCAATTGTAGATAGCAGATAACATTATACATAAGGATAGATGTGCTTGTTTTGGTACATCGTGGTAAAAAATGCCATCTTTGATCAAGCGCGCACGACACAAATCGTCCTTCCAGAAAATGTTGTAACGTCACATAAGGTAAACACTGAACAGCTGACTAAAGCAACATGGCGGACTTTCGTGCGGAATCGGATTGCGAATCTATTGATATTTCATCCAATGACAAGGAAGCTAGATGCTGCCTACAAGATTTGAACGAATGGTAGGTAACAATAATATTGGTCAGGGGAAGGTTGGCTAGGAATGTGCATCAGGAAGTGAAAATATTCAGATGAAAGAGTTATTCTGTATAAACTAATGTGTAGCAGTAGGATTACATAGCTGAGTACAAATTTCGCAGTTGCATTATTGGACAAATATTTTACTCAGGCTTGTAATGTGTGAATGTGGCCACTGTGAATTTATAGTAACTTCTCAAGAATGTAGATGTAAATCCACAAATATTGTACAGCAGAAACTATAGGAGTGAGCCATAGAAAATGAAAAATTTCAGTACGTTACACAGCATCCAGCATTCGAAGGTGGTTGCCTGAATGTGTGGGTGCTAGAAATACATTGTCTACCATTTAGTTAAGTTATTCATTAAGCTGTAACTGTCATATTGAATAATAATTTTGAGGTGTTAAAGATAAAAGGGGAGGTAAGAGATTTTCATATGAACAAAGCATCCTGAAATGTTGGAGAACTGACACATACCTTTAGCACAGCACACTTTGTTCCTATCGCTACACTGAATGTTCTTAAGGATGTCCTTGCTGTCACATCTCTGTTTCTTCACACAATTCCCCTTCGCTTTCCCACAGTCAGCATCTTGGTCGTCCTTTGAATTTCGTCCGCCCTGGATTTTGCCTTGAGAGAGATATATTTATCAGAGGATGTGAGAAAGATGGTAGAATGCAGTAATGCATTTAATATAAAAATACAAATTTTACCTCCCTGACCGGGACTCGAACCCGCGCCGTCAGATTGACAGGCACGGTCCTGAATCCGATACACCACACGACCCGCTAAACGAATTGTCTAACCAGACGCCTTACAACCGTCATGGAAATTTCCTATGTACTCATAGCAGAGCAGTGATAGCGAGGTTTTACAGACAATTCCTGCAGGCACTCGGCAGCAACGAAATCAGAAATTCAAGTCCCAAATCAGGTTACCGAGGTTATATCTATGTGAGAATGATGGTAGAATGCAGTAACGCATCTAATATAGAAATAATATCAGAGGATATTAATCATATTGACAAGCGGTGTTTTAAGCTCATGTTCAGTTGCGACTGCTATCTGTTCAATCTGGGTTATAGATCTAGAATATATTCCAGTGAATTAAAGGAGAAAAAGTGGGCACTCAGAGTCAAGGGTATAGCAGTCTGAGTTTAGGAAACTTTATCTTGATAAGGATAAAAAAAAAAAAAAAATCACAATAACAAAGTTGGTATTAATGGTGACTACATCAACCAGTGATGATGGAGGTAAGTGACTAAAGACCAAAGCAACCTAAAAATGGTGACCTGACACATACCCTTAGCACAGCAAACGTTGTTCCTCCCGCTACACTGAATGTTCCCAAGGACATCACCGTCATCACATTGCTGTTTCTTCACACAATCACCCTTCGCTTTTTTACAGTCAGCATCCTGATCACCCTTTGATTTTCTTCCACCTTGTTCTTGAAAGATATTTATTGATTAGACCTTTGAATTTCTT
>NW_028234442.1:24470650-24473150 GCF_977035675.1 Penaeus japonicus
TTTGTTAAAGGTTATGTAAGCGTTCTAGAGCTAAAGGCAGAAAAAATCGAAAATTGTGTATGTGTGGTTGGACTTACATGCATTGCCTTATGTTGCTCTTCCAGCAAAATTTGGATTTTTTATTGCTGTAAATTGATTTAAATTGATTGAACCCAATAATTAATAATGCTTTATGTACACCAATGTGTTCGTTACTTTCCTATTGATACAAGAGCTTAAAGGTCACACATCTGAGAAAGAGAGGAGAAAGAGAACGTGGAGAACAAACGAAGAAGAAATAAAACACCGGGACTTCAACAATGCAACCAACGAGATCCTCAGAGGTTCGGGACAGGAAAAGCTCTTGTTCTACCTGGTCGAGGAGACGCCACACTCCATGGTCATAATTGCCGATCTCCGAAACATACGATTAAGGAGATAAATAATATAAATATACTTACTTACTTTATTCCAAATTTACAAGAACGTGTCTGAGTATAAAATAAAAAACTTGAGAAATATTGCTAGTAGTGCTTTTTAAGAGACTTAATGAAAACTACAATAATACTTAGTCAGGCATCTACGTCCAATCGACTCTTCTCTTTCCCCCCCGCCACTGGTACGTTAACATCAGTGAAAAATCTTCACTGAAGGTGCTACGGGCCCCACACACAACAGTTGGCTTGCTAGAATAACAAGTGAATGGATGAGAATTAATTACCTCTGCTAAGGGATGGCTACGGCTGAGCTGTGTGGGGAGTTCGGACCGTTCGAGCTCAAAGGGCCTTGTCGACCAAAACCGACTCGTCGTAGGTAAAAAACAACAACAACAACAAAAAACTCGACTCGTCGTAGGTAAGAAAAAAAAAAAAAAAAAGACTCGTAGGTAAAAAAAAAAAAAAAGACTCGTCGTAGGTAAAAAAAAAAAAAAAAGACTCGTAGGTAAAAAAAAAAAAAAAGACTCGTCGTAGGTAAAAAAAACAACAACAAAAAAAAAAACTCGACTCGTCGTAGGTAAAAAAAAAAAAAAAAAAAAAAAAACGACTCGTCGTAGGTAAAAAAAAAAAAATAAAAAAAATAACGACTCGTCGTAGGTAAAACACACACACAAAAAAAAAACCGACTCGTCGTAGGTAAAAAAAAATAACAAAAACAAAACGACTCGTCTTAGGTAAAAAAAAGTAGAGTGACTGCAATATGTAGTACCTATCTACAAAGTGACCTCTATGGCCTCTGTAAAAGGCCGAATATGTTGGGCAACTCCATTACAGAAGAAGATAACCAGCTTCCGTTCCTGGACACAAGGATCCACAAGAACCCCGACGACCAAGAAAAAGAAAAACGGACTCATTAATTTCTTCTCGTCGTTTTTTTTTTCTTTCTTTCTTTTTCGTCCGAGCTCTCGTTACTTTTCGTCCCGGAGTTTTTAGAGGTGGAAATCTGACACATGAAAAAAAAAAAAAAAAAAAAAAAAAAATCTGTTAATTAACCTTGAGGTATGCTGCTATGCTGCTATGCAAGACGATACGCAAAACAACAACCCCGCAAAGAAAGTATTTTCGCCCCACATTTGAAAATATTCGTCCCACATTTGAAGATAACAGAACACCTGGAGGCTTTGATGGGACACGCAGTCAAGACCGCCAGCCACCGTATCAAGGAAAGGAAAGGAGGTTAGACCACCGCGGACCTCTTAGCCAGGTATGCCTTGTATGCCTTGCGATGGTCAGTCACGTCGACACTAACTGGCATCTTCCTATGATGCCCCGAGCCTCCATTATCAAATAGGGATCGGCTCTACGACGAAGGAAGATTCTGGAAGCGAAATTAATATTATTAATATAACATTAATTCATCAACAAATAACATAAACATCGTGACAGGAAGTTACTCACAATCTAGGGACGACGCACGCTTAATCAATCACCTATGGAAATTATTCAAACTCTATAGAAATAACCAATCGTTAATTCATTTTAAGTATCGGGCTTTGAGATCTCCACCAGACACACATACACACACACACACACACACACACACACACACACACACACACACACACACATACACACAAAGGCAAAAGTCGCTACTTTGCTCAATTTTTAATCAATGGAGATGTCACGTCTCATTACATTGAGAAAGACATTGGGCAAGGCGTCTCTATTTAATTTTCTTTTATTTATTATTATTTTTTTATTCTGTGACATTAAAAGATCGTGATTTACGTGTTTTCTGTGACTTAAAAATTGGGTCAAAATAGAAAAAATAAATTGATATTGTTAAGAGAATACACTCAAGGATGGGCAGAGACAGACCCTACTTACCTTAAGAAAAAGCGCAAAAAATAGGGAGAGTATAACACTCTAATGCAGTGAAGCAATACAAAATACATTACGGATATTTGAGTCTGCTACACTAAATTTCTAGATAAAGATATATTATCAGTGGATAATCGTACAAAAACTGAGTAAAGAGGATGACTAAAAAAAAATAATAATGATAAAAAAAAAGGAATACGGAA
>NW_028234442.1:24490650-24505650 GCF_977035675.1 Penaeus japonicus
TAGGAGTAGCTTATTTTTTACGTATTTTTATTGTTAATAGGTATTTGAACACGGTTGCGCCTGTCTTTTTAATTGAATTAATAGCAACCCCATTTTATGATCATGGAATTTTATCTAAAAGTTTATTATTTATTATTTTACGTATTTTCAACCGCTACGACTCCGTCCGCCTGAGGTCATATAACCCCCATGTTTTGACACAATAAAGTGAAGTGGATATTCTGACTGTGTTTGCCTGCCCTATGGATTTACGTTTTGGATTTACACCAGGAGATACTGAAACAGGGTTGTACTGCTGTTATTATTACTGTTGTAATGCTGGACGTGTTATTTTATATGTTTACATTTTATGTTGAACTTTTGTGCCGCTTTCACTTATACCTTTTCTTTTTTTTACTTTGACTTTAACCCTTTTACCTCGTCTTTTAAGTCTTTGTCTTACTTCCGTTTTTACTCCTACTACTTTTATTCATTCCTCCTTCGTGTTTTAGCCTAGCTATTAGTTTTACTTTCATTTTTGTAGGCCCTTTTGGCCCTTTTGCAGTAAGTTTGAGCCCTTCTGGCCCAGTTTTAGTGATTTTCAGCCCTTCTGGCCCAGTTTTAGTGATTTTCAGCCCTTCTGGCACTTTCTTAGTAATTTTTTGTTTTCAGTTTGATTTTACTTTGGTGCCTTCTGCACTTTTATTAATACAAGTTTTATGTATATTTTATGATTTATTTCTGTGCTGTCTCCATACTAGTCACGCTCCTGGTAGACCTTCACTTCCGGGGATTAGTTTGCTTGTGAGGTCGTGGGGGTTCTAAGCCTTCTGCCTGGCTCCCTCACACCTTTTTGAGGAACGAACGAGGCCCACATCTTTCCTTGGCCCCTAAGCCTGAAGTCTCCCGCTTCACGGGTGACCTCTTTTGGGTTCCTCAGTCACGTAACCTTACAACTATCATACTGCATTATATTATAAGTAATAGATAGTAACCGAGAAAATGACACACCTACATGCAAAACTCTAGGGTCCCACAACGCTCATTTCACTACCTCGATCGTATAAAATCTAAAAGCCCATTTTTACAATAATTTCTCCGGCAGAGGACTTTTCACTCTCCTTTTAGACACAAGCAAGACCTGCTGAGGAGGGACAAGCATGAAGGAGGTATGAAATCACAAGATTCTCGTCCCACAGGGAGACAGACGAAATTTCTCCCTCACTCTCCTTTTTTTCAGTCTAGAGCCAGCGATCTCACAGAGCAGACGTGTTTTTGTCCTCTCTCGTGACCTAGTGACAATTAGATCTTTCGAATCTATCAGATAAATAGTGAGCCAGTGAGTGACGCTTTGTCTACATAAGTGCCATAGTGATTGCAATTTCTATAGTGATAAAGTGATAGAAAGCGAGTGAAATTGGCACCGGAGTTAATCACAGCTTTAGCGCGCGACCTGGTTTTAGATCGGAGCGTCTGTTTGACTACGCCCCTTGTCAACAAAGTCAGGTCGGGGAGTGACCACTAGGGTCAATCCCAATCAAATAGAGGGATAGCAATATAACCAAAACAACAGCATACCCTGAGCGTTCAGCTGTGTTGACCTTGTCGGACCTCAGGCATGCCCTGAGGCAATTCGGGGAATACCCTCGCCGGGTTAAATCTGACGTCATGGCTAGTGCTGCCATACCGGCGTCTGAGGCCCCGACCGACCCAGGAATGGACATGGAAAACGAACCCTTGACAAGTAAAAGGCCAGCAACACTTAGCAACGAAGACATCGCAATGATTGCGGCACCAACTACGCGACCTCACCGGAAATGCGAAAACCCGCAAAAGAAAATTGAAGAAATCCACAAACGACACCGAGGCAGAACCGAAAGAAAAGAAGAACGATATTCCCCTCAAGACGAAACTGACGACGACGGATTCACACTTGTGCAAAACAAGAAGAAGAAGAACCCAAAGAAATCGAACGCTGAAGCCGGACCACTGGAAATCGGACAAACTCGCAACAACAACCGACGGCCCTTACGACCTGCAAAATGTGAGGAAGGCTACATACCTCAAGATCAGAGGGTAAGGCTAGACTTTCCGAAAGACACAGATGTTGCCTCGAAGTACAGATGGCTGTTGCATGCCACTAAACAACATCATGGCACCAAAATTATATTTAGGAGAGATGAACACACATACATAATGGTTGAAAGGAAAGGAGATGTAATTGAAGATCTTCTGAACACGGAATACGGTGGAATCAAACTCCACGAACCAATAGCACCCAAAGGACAAATCGCCAAGGGTCGATATAATTATTTTTGGGCTTAGTGTTCATCAAGAGGTGAACATAATAGAGGCCCATGAACACCTGGCGAGGCCCAAGCGCCTGAAGGAAAAAGAAGCAGTGGTGGCCGAATGGACAGGACCCGAGCCTCCCCCGGAAAAAAATCTGGGTTCCTGGGGCCTACCGCCCACTGCGGATTGCTTACTACAATCCGCCTGCACGGCGTTGCTACAAATGTCAACGTTGGGGGCACGTGGCTGAAAAGTGCAGGTCTAAAACCTAATGGTGCGGCATCTGCGCTGGAAAGCACCCCACACAAAAGTGCAGCAACAAAATTGAAAAGGGTGAAAAAATACACGAGCAATGCATAAACTGCTACAAAAAAGATGTGCGAGCATGGCATCGGGACTGCCCAAATAAACCCTCTATCGAGAACAAGGGGCCACAACAGCTACCACTGCGCACACAACGATGCAACGCATCAGGCTGCCGCGCCAAGTGAGGTACCTCGCGGTAATGTGTGGCACCAGGTGCGTCGGAGCGGTGCATCTCATCCCGAGGGGCATCAGGCCGACAAATGACCGAAATTAGGCCACAACCAGGCTGCTCGGCCAGTCGAAAACGTTAGTGATAACGCCGAAGGACCAACAGTCACAAACCAAGACATTACAAAACAGGCCGGAGAAAATTATAGTGCTTCTGCAGTTATGTGTAATGAATTAAGTGAAATTATTGATAAAACGGTAAAGGGTATGTCAGAAAAATTTGTAGTTGCTCTCGAAAAAAGTACGAGTGAATTTACAAAAACCGTTGAGCAACTAAGAGAGATCATTGAAATACAAAGATCCGAGATTAAAGAACTGAAAAAAAAAAATTATAGGAATAAGTGATAAAGGGAACACACAAAAAATGAGCAGGGGATGACGAAGGACGAAACCGAAAACTTACTGAAAAAAGCTGTCGCTAGATCATTCAGTAAAAGAACTAATAGGAAATAAGAACTTATCCGAGGAAAAGAAACAGGAAGTTCTATTCAGCTTTAAGATGTTACACGGACACATAGAAAAAATAAAAACGTATCCCAGTTTAAGAATGGATGACGCTGAGGTGACGAACTATAAAGGGATCACCCTCCTGAGTTGGAACATTGCCTCACTTAGGAAGCGATTACCCGATTTGCGCGAGAAAGTGTCCAACGATAACATTAATGTTATTTGTATACAGGAATGCAGATTATCTAAGGGTGAGCATGTACCTAAAATATTGTCCTATATATCGTACAAGCTTCAAACGCATAACTCGTGTGTTATGTATGTCAAAAAGACTTTGCCGCATACAGTTTTACCTCATAAAGGTCAAAGTAAGGGTACACAGTTCCATGGAATTAAGATCTATATTGGAACCTCGACGCTTAATGTGATTAATCTGTATGCACAAGCAAATCTATTTGACGTAGATGCGTTGCCCGACTGCATTTACTCAGAACCTACCGTTATGGTTGGAGACTTTAACGCGCGCCACACTCAGCTCGGTGATCCCATTCGCACCAATAGAAATGGATCGAGGCTTTTAAGATTATTAAGCAGTCATGACTTTGTATAGCTGAGAGTTAATGATGAGCCCACCTATAAATGTGGAGGAATTCTTGACCGATGTATTGGTTTTCATTTGTATGACACCGGGTATACATCCAGGATTACTGACGACCTAATGTCCGACCATTTTGCTTTATTGTCGGAGATAAAAGTTCCCTGTAATGCGCAGAGGACAAGTGATTTTAAGAGGAGGATAAAAATCCCAGTTGACAAGATATCTGATTTTGTTCAGTGTATTGACGACTGGTACACGAGTTATTATCCAATCTGCCCATGCAGCTTCAATGATGATCTGGTTTCTAAGATACACAAGTATCAAGACATTGCAAGCCAGAATGTAAAGAAAACTCGCGTCCCTTCCTCGAACTTATATAGCAATAACAAAGATTTTCTATTATCAACCTTAAAACACACTGCTCGAAAGATTGGTAGGGCATACAGAGGAAACAGAACAGCTCCCATACTGAAACTGTTTCTGGAGGCTCTTCAAGCATTTCGAGACAGAGTCGCATTATTGCAACAAGAAAAGTGGGAGAAGTTTGTCAATTCACTAAATAACTCAACACCAATAGGAAAAGCGTGGGAGGGTATTAAAAGGATAAAAGGAAAAAAAAACATCTCAGATCGCACATCCAAATCCTCGAGAAAAAGCAAATGAGCTCATTTACAGATATGCTAAGATATCCAGCCCTGACTCACTGAATAGTGAATCAGCTGCTCTCTTATGCGAATCTTATACAGGCATGAGGGAATTGATTGACTCGATGATTGAGCAGTATGATGATTGCGATGTTTCGTTTACTGAGACCGAGCTTGATGCTGCCCTCACCAGAGGCAATTCAACAGCTCCTGGTGAGGATGGCATCACGTATGATGTCATTAGACTACTCAGAAAAGTCCCTGGTGATCCTGTTCTACGACTATTCCGACTCATTTATGAAAAGGGTGTGCTACCAATATCCTGGACACATAGTATTATAACACCAATACCAAAGACAAATAATCCAGGGGAATACAGACCGATTTCCTTAACTAGTTGTCTTTGTAAGACTTTTGAAAGAGTCATACTAAATCGGCTATTATTTAGAATTAAAGATAAAATGTTTCCAGCTCTTTATGGATTTATGTCAGACAAGAGTGTTCAAAATTGTATAACAACATTTCTGTCAATTTTTGGAGGCAATGGGTTCACTATTTTCCTGGATTTGAAGTCTGCATTTGATACAGCTAATAGGCAAATAATCCTACACGAACTAGCCCTGATGGGAATCGGGGGACATATATTACAGTGGATCAATGGATACTTCCAGAATAGGCAATCAGCCGTAGTGTTTCAAGGCTATAAGAGCAAACAGAAGGCCATGTCGCTCGGCACCCCCCAAGGGGGAGTCCTAAGCCCTTTGTTATTTAACGTTTTGGTAAACCCTTATCAGACGATTTAAACAGCAAACCAATGCCACGATCGTAAGCTATGCGGATGATATATTGATTCATGCTAGAAATCAAGACTGTATATGTGCACTTCAGACAATATCGACGGTCTGCAATGAACTAGGATTGATTATTTCAATAGATAAGACCAAGGTATATAGTCATAATGTAAAAGATCGAGATAAACAGTTCAATATAGATGGTGATAGTATAGCTCAGGTTGAGTCATTTCGATATCTTGGAGTAAATATTCCACATACGGCCGAAGATGTTGAGGTGATCAATCAAAAATGTAAGAGTAGACTAGCTGCCCTACGAGCAGTTGCTGGCAATAATGTAACTTCGGGGGCAAACATACGAATTGTAAGAATGATGTATACAGCTTACATAAGACCCCTCATTGATTATGCTGCACCTGCTCTAATAACACAGCCATCCCGAACAATTAGAAGGCTAGAAGTAATGCAAAATGTGGCAATGAGGATAATTCTAGGATGTCCAAATACTACTAAGGTCTTGAACATGAGGAAAGAAATCGGATTGCCAAGCATTACTGATAGGATCACAGAAATCAACACAATGACAGCAATAAAATTATTAAGATCGCCAGATGACAGTATAGCCAAGGAATCTTTATTAAATTGCCTTTCCACGGGGCGCCACAGATCTGCTTGGGTCAAGAAAACATGCTCAGAGCTTCGAAACCATAATATGATAGAGTTCTACAAAGGCATCCCTCAAAAACATTCTGTTCCGCCATGGGAGATAAAACACTTCGACATCATCAAAGCAAGTGTCCCTCCAAAAAAAAAAAAAAAAATGAAAAAAAAAAAAAAAAATGAAAACAACGCCCACCTGAAAGCTAAAGTAAGAAAGGACATTCTGAAGCAAATTCACGAAATTAAGCAAGAATATGAGATAAAACAACTTATTTTCACTGATGGGTCGGTAATTCCAGCCACAGGTTCAGCCGCATGCGCTGCAGTCGTATGCGATGTCACTGGAAGGATTAGCGATGTTGGTTTCAGACTCAACAACTGGGCGTCCATCCTGCAGGCAGAACTGTTTGCTTTACTTGTTGCTCTTAAGATAGCCGATCGCACGGGGGATAGTACTCTCATCGTAACAGACTCCCTCTCCTCACTTCTTGCTCTAAACTCATACAGAAATGATAACACGGGGCTCGTGTCAACAGCGAGGCATAGGTTGAACAAATTGTTTCTGAAGGATGTAACCACTAAAATACTGTGGGTACCATCACACATAAATCTAGAGTTACACGATATGGCTGATGCTTTATCTAGATCATGCAGTCATATGGATACTATTGAGTAAGACACTGGTGTAACAACTGAGCATGTACGTAAGATCATAAAGAAAAAGCTCTCCACTCAGGCTGAAACCGAGAGAAATGTTGAGCAAGACACAAGCAGATCAATCATTCACCATACTGCTATGTCCAAGACAAAGCATATCTACGGCAGTACAAATAGAGTTACGAGACAGCTTGATGTAGTGACCGCAAGATTACGGCTTGGCTACAAATATTACTGGGAGTATAGTATTTCAAACAATGCTGGGGGAACCGATTGCAAGTTGTGCAGTCAGCCCTATTCACACACCCTTGACCACTATGTAATGATATGTCCTCTAATTGAAGAGTTTCGTGAAAGGATTGAACGTAAAACATTGTACAGTATTGGAACATCCTTTATAGAGGACGGCATTTTATCAGATATATTACGTAAACACAAGGACTTTGCCTGTAATAGATGAAATTACAAGGTCTCTCTAGGGTGATATACATGTACTACTATGTCTTATGTATAGCTTTGCCCTAGCTTATTGATTGACAGGGTCACAGTAATATCTGCTTTACCAACAATGTATGTCCCAGAATCTAACATAAACTGTACAAATCATTTAGGCATAGCTCCTATGTCTATTCATGTGTGTACAATGTATATAGTATGAATAAACATATCAAAATCAAAATCAATCTCCTTTTTTCCTTCTTTACAGATTGATAATGCTAACAGTCCATGTATCGTTCAGTCACGCAACTTTTTACCACCGGGTGAAATATGGTAGTAATAGTAGAGTGAGAGAGAGCGCGGGAGTAAGTGAAAGGTTATTCATTTACTGTATATAGTATATTATATAATTTACGTATAATCATTTCCAAACGTTTACAGTATTGCAGTATAATTCTTAATTAGATTAGATTTATCCTCAATTTAAAGTGATAAACATGCTTTAGACGTATTATTTTTTGTATCACATATGTATTGATATCATATTACATATTACTGTTATAAAATTTTACTTGATTTCCATGAATGAGGAAGCAGTTTGGGCCTATATAAAATCTTTATGAGCGTTTTTTTTCTTTTACCTTAGTCTCCCATTGAGCATGTGTAAAACACTATTGTTTCTGGCATAATACATATGAGCCTATTTGTCCTTTGATTAACCTAGATATCTGTAGCATGATGAATTTATATGCAGAAACCAAAACCAGTTTTTCTTCAATTTTGGTAATATAAGTGGATACACCAGAGGAGAAATACTTGTCAGGCTTATACTCAAAAAGAATTTGATACTGCAGGAGAAACAGGCCTGTAATTGGATGAGTTATCATGAATTTAAAGCGAAGGGAATGTTTGTTTCTGAAACCGGTTTAAGCTTAATGAATGAATGGATAAAAGATGGAGTGGGAGGAAGAGAGAGAGAGAGAGAGAGAGAGAAAGAGAGAGAGAGAGAGAGAGGGAGAGAGATAAAGAAAGACATAGAGAAAGAGAGAGAGAGGGAGAGAGATAAAGAAAGACATAGAGAAAGAGAGAGAGAGAGAGAGAGAGGGAAAGAGATAAAGAAAGAGATAGAGAAAGAGAGGGGGTAAGAGATATAGGAAGAGAGAGAGAGAAAGATAAAGAAAGAGGTAGATCAGTTAAAAGGTAGAGAGTGAAGGTATGAGATAGATAATAATAATAAAAAATAAAAAAAATAAAAAAAGTTACCTTTAGATCTTGGTTACAGTGAATTACATTCGATTAATGCTATAATTTGCACTATTCATATGATGTAAATGATGGTGAACATCATAATGAATGTCTACGATCGAAATTATTGTGAAACTTTTCTAAAAGTCGTTATTTTTTTCTCAAACAAGAATTCCCAGGTGCAATATTGTCTGCCAAATCCTTTTCAAAGTCTCGAGGAAAGATTTCACGAGTTTGTTGCAAAGGTGAAACAAACATATGATGATGATAGTGAAAATTACGGTAATGATTTTGATAATGATAATAATGGTGATAATGATAACAATAATGATAATAGTAATAATAACGATAATAATAATAGCGGTAGTAATGATAACAATAATGATGATAATGATAATGATAATAATATTAACAATGATATTAATGATGAAAATGTTAAAATGATTATGATAATGATAAAAGTAAATAATGATGATGATAATGCTGATAACAGTAACAACAAGGATAATAAGGATAATGTTAGTGGTAATAACAATGATAATTATAATAATAATAATTATAATAATGATAAGAGTATTAGTGGTAATTATGATGATAATGAAAATAAAAGCAGTGACAACAATCATAGAGATAGTAATAATGGTAATATGTAAAGAATCAATATATTTTCACCCAAAAAAGTATTTCGATAATTCGATTGTTCCTTTGGCGTGTAAATTTTACACGCCAAATTATTATCATTATAATTTTTGTTATCAATATCATCATCATCATCATTATTTTCATTATCCTTATCCTCATTATTATCAGCAACATTATCATCATTACTATTATCATTATCATTACTATCATCAACGTATTCATCTATAGTGTTCCATCACTTTCATTATTTTTTTTATTTTTGGTGTTTTTCCGTAATCAAGAAAAAGAGAATCTGTCAAACCGTCAGACATGTAACTGTAGAAAGATGTTAATATAATCAATTGTCTCCTCCATGTCCTTTTATACGAATAATCATATGTTACTGTACAATAAATGATACATCAAGAACAATAAACAGGAGCTTATTGTAGTTAAAGTTATATATAAATTGTGTATTCAGCAAATATTCTATGTTTCTCATATATATCCTTGTAATAGGATAAAAAAAAAAGTATTGCGCGAATATTTACTGTCCTTTCATAGAGGCAATACTTTCATTATGACAATTGCGTAACATTTGAACACCTTGCAAATGTTGAATTAAGTTCGATTGCATTATTGTGGTTTAAACTGTTCGTCCGTTTTCGTATGTGTGTGTGTATGTGTTTGTGTGTGTGTGTGTTACATAATTAAAACACAAAGCATATTTTGTACAAATGCTGATGGAAGACAGTTGTATGGCAAAAGATAAGTAACTCAAAATCTATTCCTTATAACCCAAACATTACAGGAATATTAGCATGGTCCTTTTAGCATTAAGAGAAAGGTAAAGAACGGAGAAAAGAATTGGATAGATAGATAAATAGAAGGAGATAGATGGATAGATAGATAGATAGATAGAGAAAGATTGAGGGAGAGAGAGCGAGAAAGAGCGAGAGAGAGCGAGAGAGAGTGAGAGAGAGAGAGAGAGAGAAAGAGGGAGAGAGTGAGAGAGAGAGAGAGAGAGAGTAAGAGTGAGAGAGAGAGAGCGAGAAAGAGAGAGAGAGAGAGAGAGAGAGAGCGAGAAAGAGAGAGAGAGAGAGAGAGAGAGAGAGAGAGAGAGAGAGAGAGAGAGAGAGAGAGAGTAAGAGTGAGAGAGAGAGAGCGAGAAAGAGCGAGCGAGCGAGAGAGAGAGAGAGAGAGAGAGAGAGAGAGAGCGAGAGAGAGAGAGAGAGAGAGAGAGAGAGAGAGAGAGAGAGAGAGCGAGAGCGAGAGGAGAGCGAGAGCGAGAGCGAGAGCGAGCGAGTAGAGAGAGAGAGAGAGAGAGAGAGAGAGAAGAGAGCGAGAGCGAGAGAGAGAGAGAGAGAGAGAGAGAGAGAGAGAGAGAGAGAGAGAGAGAGAGAGAGAGAGAGAGAGAGAGAGCGAGAGAGAGAGAGAGAGAGAGAGAGAGAGAGAGAGAGAGAGAGCGAGAGAGAGCGAGAGCGAGAGAGAGAGAGAGAGAGAGAGAAAAGAGAGAGAGAGAGCGAGAGAGATCGAGAGGAGCGAGAGAGAGAGCGAGGGAGAGAGAGCGAGAGAGAGAGAGAGAGCGAGAGAGAGTGAGAGAGAGAGAGAGAGAGAGAGAGAGAGAGAGAGAGAGAGAGAGCGAGAGAGAGCGAGAGAGAGAGAGAGAGAGAGAGAGAGAGAGAGAGAGAGAGCGAGAGAGAGAGAGAGAGAGAGAGAGAGAGAGAGAGAGAGAGAGAGAGAGAGAGAGACTGATAGCTTCATACATACATATGTAGATATATATATGCAGATAAAATACACACAGATATACAGACATAAATAAATAAAGACATTCACACACACACACACACTTTCTCTCTCGTTCTCTCTCTCTCTCTCTCTCTCTCTCTCTCTCTCTCTCTCTCTCTTTCTCTCTCTCTCTCTCATACTGATACCAGCCTGGTATATTACAAAAACATCAATCACGTCTACTTGAAGATATTGGCTTCGGGAAATGTACCACATCCGTTATATGCCTGATATTGGCTTTAATGTTCTCGACGGGGATAAAAAAAATCTTATTTATGTCCAGCATATATTTCGGTTCGTCTGTGTCAGGGAATTTAGAGAAAACTCAAAGTAGGAAATAAATACTGAACCTTGTTGTATCTGTAGACGGGTTTTGTGGAATATCTGTTATGCTTGAAGGATTGTTACAGGAAATTGCTTTCCACTGTTGTTGTTCGACTGTTTGACTTTGATATTTTATATGTTGACGATAATACCGCTTTTATTACTAATATTGGTACCATTTTATTCTCTCTCTCACACACGCCCACGCACCCACGCGCGAACACACACACACACACATAACCCCCCCCCCCCTCCAACACAGACACACACAAACACACATGAATTATTTGCCTATAAAGAGTCATATGCATACAAATATAAATTGTTTATATAGATCTATATTTTTTGTAAGTAAATCCTTTTGTATTTCTATTTCAGTATCTATAGTATCTCATATTTATTTCAAAGTATCTAGTATTTCCATTTTATTTCTCTTTTCTTTTTTATTTATTTTTTCTTTCATTTTATTTCGTTTCAAATTATGGTGCAATTCTTTTTTTTTTTTTTTCCTTTCCATTTTCGCTTTAAATGGAATAGGAAAGTCGACAATTCTTTGATTATATCCCTAATATGTCATATAATCCTTTTGGAAAAAAAATCAAGAAATGGCTTCATTATCTTCCCAAAGGGATTTTTTTCCTAAAACATTTTTTTTTTTATTATTATTATTATTTTTTTTTTTTTCTTTTTTTTTTGTTACTTCATTCAGGCAAAAGATGGTTCATATTTTGGCCTATTGAACAGAATGTCCAACACTTTAATTCTATTCGCTCTCTTTAAGCTCTGTTTTCGTTCTACTGCTCATTAGTCTATTTCCTTTTTTTCTAAGTAGATATTCTCTCTAAGAACTATATCAACACTTTTTCTTCAGTTCACTAGTCTTTGTCTCAAATCGGTAGGTATAACTAATCTTCCTCATAGCATATACTAAAAAAAAGATTAAAGGTAACGCCTAGTTAAATCTATGATGGACATGCACAATGTCATCAGCATCTGAGACTCATCTATGCCCTATATTACGTGGTACATGTCAATAACATGATATGACACCCAACAATGCACACTATCCTGGTCCCTCTAAGTACTGTAAGACTTCGGTGATAACTAGTACTTGCAAAACCCGCGTATCTATCCCTTTAATGATGTTACTTCTATTCCTAATATACTATTCACTAAATATTCCCTTTCATTTTACACTTTTTGCAACGCAGCTTCATGCAGAGTTCAACACTAGGGCGTTATTGTTTGTAGCCTGCGCAAAGAATGGGCAGCAATTTGTCTAATTGTAATTGCAAGACGTGGAGAAATTTTCCTCGACCCAACAGAAATGAAAATAGCTTTCTTCAAAGCTATGTCTGCTAAAAACCAGTAATGAAAATAACCTTCTTCAGTAGTGATGCCAGTCCATTATTGTCAGGCGGCAACGATGGACTTGCTTTCTTCAAAAGTCATGTCTGTTAAAAGGCAATAATGCACATCACCCTTAGATGCCATGTCTATTAAAAGACAAAGAGAAAATCATCTTCAACAGCAATGTCTCCTAAATAACAGGACTATAGTGGGAAAATTGCCCTCTAAAAAAAAAGAAGAAAAAAAAAATCATGTCTGAGAAAAGACAAAGACGATAAAGAACAGAAGATATTCCACCAAATGCCATAGTACAGAAAGCAGACAATAGGAAAATAACTTTGCGATCCCAGAACGACCCTCTCTTCCGCCACCAGGACCCCCCCTCCCCCGCCCCCCGCCCCCTTTACAGTAGCCTGTAAAAACAAATTTCACTTTCAATTCGGAATGCTTGAAGGAGAGACCTCTTTATAGTATGTATTTTAAATTTACATTTGTGAAGGGTTAGAAATACAAGTCTATTAGTTGGTAAGAAAAAAAATGCCTTTGTATGTGTTTCCTCGCCGTATACAAGTTGAATAATTACACACACATTAAGCTAAGTAAACTCATTAGTTTAGAAAATAATATCCAAGACAGAGAAGAGGAAGGCTCTCCCAATGGTTGGGGATTTCAGAGGAATGCATGACTTTGGGGAACTTCATTCTCTCCCTTTTTTAGGAAAACTTAATTATCTCCCTTTTTTGGAAAACTTGATTCTATTCCTTTTTTGGTAAACTTAATTCTCTCCCTTTGTTGGAAAACTTAATTATCTCCCTTTTTTTGGAAAACTTAATTATCTCCCTTTTTTGGAAAACTTAATTATCTCCCTTTTTTGGAAAACTTAATTATCTCCCTTTTTAGGAAAACTTAATTATTTCCCTTTTTTGGAAAACTTGATTCTCTCCCTTTTTTGGAAAACTTAATCATCTCCCTTTTTTTAAACTTAATTATCTCCCTTTTTTAAAACTTAATTATCTCCCTTTTTGGAAACTTAATTCTCTCCCTTTTTTGGACAACTTAATTATCTCCCTTTTTTGGGGAAAACTCAATTATCTGCCTTTTTTGAAAACTTAATTATCTCCCTTTTTTGGAAAACTTAATTCTATCCTTTTTTTTGGAAGACTTAATTCTCTCCCTTTTTAGGAAAACTTAATTATCTTCCTTTTTTGGAAAACTTAATTATCTCCCTTTTTTGGAAAACTTGATTTTCTCCCTTTTTGGAAAACTTAATTATCTCCCTTTTTCGGAAAACTTAATTATCTCCCTTTTTTGGAAAACTTGATTATCTCCCTTTTTGGAAAACTTAATTATCTCCCTTTTTTGGAAAACTTGATTATCTCCCTTTTTGGAAAACTTAATTCTCTCCCTTTGTTGGAAAACTTAATTATCTCCCTTTTTTGGAAAACTTAATTCTTTCCCTTTTTTGGAAAACTTAATTCTCTCCCTTTGTTGGAAAACTTAATTATCTCCCTTTTTTGGAAAACTTAATTCTTTCCTTTTTTTTTTTTTTTTTTTTTTGAAAATTTGATTATCTCCTTTTTTTGGAATACTTAATTATCTCCCTTTTTTTGGAAAACTTAATTATCTCCTTTTTTGGAAAACTTAATTATCTCACTTTTTTTGAAAACTTAATTATCTCACTTTTTTTTGGATAGACTTAGATTCTTTCACTTTTTTTGGAAAACTTAATTTCTCTCATCCGCTTGTGTTGAAAACATAGATTTTTCTCTCCCTTGTTTTGAGAAAAACTTAATTCTCTCTTTTTTTTTTTTTTTTTTTTGGAAGAGTTAATTATCTCCCTTTTTTGGAAAACTTAATTCTCTCCCTTTTTTGGAAAACGTAATTATCTCCCTTTTTGGGAAAACTTAATTCTCTCCTTTTTTTTTTGAAAACTTAATTATCTCCCTTTTTTTGGAAAACTTAATTCTCTCTCTTTTTTTGGAAAACTTAATTCTCTCCCTTTTTTAGAAAACTTAATTATCTCCCTTTTTTTGAAAACTTAATTTTCTCCCTTTTTCGGAAGTCTTGTATGGGCAGTAGCTGCTGAATCATTCCAAAAACCGACGGAAACAGAAGCCCATTCTTATCATTATTATTATTTTTTTTTTTTTTATATATATAACTCCAGCTACAGAAGAATTAGAACTAACAGCCCCCTGCCCCCCCCCCCCCCTTAATTCGACGTATTGTTTTATAAACATTTGTTATGAACACAAAACGTAGTGATCCTTGCAGAGAAAATAAAGATTATTATTTTCATTTCATTATTATTGTTATCAAGATCATCATCATTATCGTCATATTGGTTTATATAATGATCCTTGTCATCATTATCCTAATTGTAATGATTTTTTTTCATCTAACTTTATCGTTATAGGTATCATCATTATTATTATCTTTTTTTTTTTTGTTGTTACAATTATCATAATACTTTTTGCTATCAATATCATCATAATCACTATCATCATCATCATTAATGACATCATTATTTTCAATATCATTATCCTCCTTATCATCAGCAACATTATCATCATTACTATTATCATTATCATTACTATCATCAACGTACTCATCTATAGTGTTCCATCAC
>NW_028234442.1:24510650-24518150 GCF_977035675.1 Penaeus japonicus
CTGAGGTTATCTGTTGGGGATGCACCAATGAAGCAGCTCTCTCTCTCTCTCTCTCTCTCTCTCTCTTTCTCTCTCTCTGGTTGTTTGTCTGTCTGTCTGTCTTTCTATACACACACACAAACACACACACGCACACACACACACACACACACACACACACACACACACATATATATATATATATATATATATATATATATATATATATATATATATATATATATATATATATATATATATATATATATGTATGTATGTAAGCCATTTATATAGAAAATACATATGTAAATATTCTATAATTAGAATACATATGTATGTACATATGTATGTTCTGTATGTAAAAGCTTTTGTAAGGCTTATCTATATAATTGTTATAGTAGAAGTACCGGCTTTGCTCAGAGAGAGATACCTATCATTTATGTATTTAGTGTTACATCAGAATCTCTCTTACTTGACATGTCATTTGCTTTTTCCATGTACCTTAGAATATATAAGCCTGAGTGCATATACTGTATGTAGTATTGCAAGATTTTACAATTATCATTCAACCAAAAGACTACATCATTAATAACAAACACTGCGTAGCTAACATAAGCTGTCTTCAGTGATAACAAAAGATAATACCATATTATAATCTAATCCAAATCTACAGTGACAGACACCCATTATGACGGACTAATAGAAAAGTTACTGAATTATATAATTACATAAAGATAGTATTTGTGCTTGATAATAACCCTCGAAGTTGTCAACCTAACATTTTCTTTGTCTACCCTCAGTCAGGTTTGTATTACTCTTTAATTAGAAAATTTATATTCATGTTTCCTTTTGATTACAAATCTTAAAGAAGGTATACTAAATGGCCTTGTGAAGCTAAAGGTGTCTTCTATAAGCGCCACAAATACTGATATCGTATATAAATTTAAGCCAGGTCTTAACGGCAGCTTCCAGGATCAACCTTCGATACACATCTGGACCTGAATTAATCTTTTTAGCTCAAATCTCAATTCTAATCAAGCGCAGATAGAACTAGTTAATAGCATCAGACTCATCAGCATCAGTATTTCTATGTAATATTAACGTCATCATATACAAGAGAACATAGGGTCGGGTAGGCATCAACATTTATTCTTGACAATAACACCATAAGTTCTGGTATATTTATATCGAACTATTAGTGTGGATATTCATCAATATATACGTCAATGACTTGCGATATCAATATCACAGATATAACGCTCGATAATGACACGAAAACACGATTTTGAAAAATCTCACAGAGGATCTCCAAAGTTTCCAGATACAGAAAAGGAAATGTTACTTCCAAATTGGGGAAACATTCTCGTTTTGTGTAGTATATTGATGAAATTATTTTCAAAAGTTTTATTTTATTTTATTATTATTATCATTATTTTATTTTATTATTTTTTTTTGTGTAACAGCGTAAGTTGCCTTCAAACTTTCCAAATTCTTAAAATACTGTGATTGCAAAATCGCTAGGATATTTATTTTCATGATTGTAACAAACAACGCTATGTGCAAAAGACTTCCTTACCCCATATTTCTATCTTTGCAGTTACGGATAAATCAGGGTGCCTTATTAGAGTGTCCATGTGTCAAAATAACATTGGAAAGTCACAGTAAACTGTAATGGTTGACCCCCCCCAAAAAAAAAAAAAAATAAATAAATAAATAAAAATAAAATAAAAATAAAAAATAAAATAAAATAAATAAATAAACTAAAATAACAGCAACTCATTACTTATTCGTCCTTGTCTCTGCATATCCGCCTCTCACACCTCCAAACAAATGATGAAAAGAATTAATGATTTATGAAGTAAGTCATCAAAATGATTCATTTATGAATATTCAAACTAATCAAACATAAAAAGATTTTTTTAAATGATACACAAATAAACAATACATACATAAACACAATGGTCAGAATAAAAAAGGAACACTCACACATGACACATTTTGTGAGATGACATTCAATGAGATTCTTGACATTACTTTTTAGATTCGAAGTCTTGCTGACCTAGAGAAAGCACGCACCTACAAAGCTCCTTTAATATTTAGTTTATATCTGTTGATCTTGAGAAATTGTTTACTCCTCCGGACTCCCTCTCCCCGCCATCCCCGACCCCCTCTCTCTTAGATACTACCTTTGCTCAACCATGTTAGCTGTCTCTAATCTAAGTAATGTGAAATTAGTGTGCCACGTATTTTTTTTTATTTATTTATATATATTTTTTTTTTGTGAAGATTGACTGTTTGTTGGATTTTCTTAATCATTGAAATGATGAATGATGTCTCCTCTTCATTAAATATTGTCTAATTACAACTTTATCACTAGCTTTCCTGTTTACCCAAGTGACCTTTTTTTCGTCCTAGTGTCCACAGAACATCAATCCCCCCAACCCCCCCCCTCCCCCCAAAAAAAGGATAATAATAAGGTTGGTAATCCAAAGCTATCCTAAAAGAACTAAGTAAATAAACGACCTCAAATTATAATCATCGGAGGGTATAAACACACAACTTCGACTAGTTAAGAAAATGGAAGCAAACATATATATATTCCTAGTCCGTAAAACACACATAATACACTTTTAGTGATAAACAGTTTTGTCTACTTTGTAAGCATCAAATATAATTTCTTTTCGATGAAGCATATGCGAACACACTATTATTATTATTTTTAAAATTCAGTACGTTCAATGCATCGAGGGAATATTGCGAGCAATTGATAACGTAAATGCATTTATAAACTGCTTTCAAAGCTACTTTTGACTCTATTCCTGATATTTACTTATACATGGGAAACGGTGTTCCAGTATTTTCTCACACACACACACACACAAAAAAAAAGAGAGAGAGAGAGAGAGAGAGAAAGAGAAAGAGAAAGAGAAAGAGAAAAAGAAAGAGAAAGAGAGAGAGAGAGAGAGAGAGAGAGAGAGAGAAAGAGAAAGAGAAAGAGAGAGAGAGAGAGAAAGAGAAAGAGAAAGAGAAAGAGAAAGAGAAAGAGAGAGAGAGAGAAAACACATCACAAAATCTCTTGTACGAGACAGAAAGCAAGAGAATCATTCTCGTGTAAAATAGAAAAAAAGTAACTTTAATCCTGGATCAGAGACAGGAATAGGAATTAGCTAATGTACTCGTAAGTTAATCTTGGTTCTGATACAGGGAAAGAGAGCAGATATCTTGACCTCGGATCTAAGAAAAGGCCAGAGGTTTGGTTCTTGCTCTTCAGTTATGTAATTTTGGATTTGCCAGTTGTAATTGGATTTGCGAATTGTTGTTGGATTTGCGAATTGTTATTGGATTAGCGAATTGTAATTGGATTTGCGAATTGTTATTGGATTAGCGAATTGTAATTGGATTTGCGAATTGTTATTGGATTAGCGAATTGTAATTGGATTTGCGAATTGTTATTGGATTTGCGAATTGTTATTGGATTTGCGAATTGTTATTGGATTAGCGAATTGTAATTGGATTTGCGAATTGTAATTGGATTTGCGAATTGTTATTGGATTTGCGAATTGTTATTGGATTTGCGAATTGTAATTGGATTTGCGAATTGTTATTGGATTTGCGAATTGTAATTGGATTTGCGAATTGTAATTGGATTTGCGAATTGTTATTGGATTTGCGAATTGTAATTGGATTTGCGAATTGTAATTGGATTTGCGAATTGTAATTGGATTTGCGAATTGGAATTGGATTTGCGAATTGTTATTGGATTTGCGAATTGTAATTGGATTTGCGAATTGTTATTGGATTTGCGAATTGTAACTGGATTTGCGAATTGTAATTGGATTTGCGAATGTAATTGGATTTGCGAATTGGAATTGGATTTGCGAATTGGAATTGGATTTGCGAATTGGAATTGGATTTGCGAATTGTAATTGGATTTGCGAATTGTAATTGGATTTGCGAATTGTAATTGGATTTGCGAATTGTTATTGGATTTGCGAATTGTTATTGGATTTGCGAATTGTAATTGGATTTGCGAATTGTTATTGGATTTGCGAATTGTAACTGGATTTGCGAATTGTAATTGGATTTGCGAATGTAATTGGATTTGCGAATTGGAATTGGATTTGCGAATTGGAATTGGATTTGCGAATTGGAATTGGATTTGCGAATTGTAATTGGATTTGCGAATTGTAATTGGATTTGCGAATTGGAATTGGATTTGCGAATTGTAATTGGATTTGCGAATTGTAATTGGATTTGCGAATGTAATTGGATTTGCGAATTGTAATTGGATTTGCGAATTGTTATTGGATTTGCGAATTGTAATTGTATTCACCCATTATAATATCGATTTTTGTGTTATCCTATCTTTATAATAATGCCAAGGACAAAGTAAAGAAACTTCAGCTTTTCCCGACTGTCTTATCTCATCTATTTATATCTAATTGCATTAACCCAATTAATACAGAGAGGGACCATAGCTGAGTCTTCATAATAGAGTGTGAGCTTCATGTAAGCAAAATGGGAGGCTGTACGGCTGGAGGTTGAGTTAGCTTGGTTGACCATTGGCTTAATGTAACCAAAAATATAAGCTGGGTAGCCGTAGATGCTTAAGAAACAGGGCTAAGTCTGAGTAATGAGTGCTTGAGCGGTGATCACGAGCTACTCATCATCTCTGTCGTAATAAATGAGGCTGGTACCCTTGCATCTAATGATGAATAATGCTCACATTTTTTTTTTTTTTTTTTTTCAATGTACTTATCTTGCACATAAGAATCCTTTCACACTTACTGTACTTACGTAACAAATAAGGGCAAACATTCTTCCATAACTGAACCATGTCACTAGACCCTTATTTCTTTATTTAGGTGAAATATTTATGTAATGGTGCACGTTTAGTAGACATATTAACACCTTAGGCTAAGGGACGAAACATTATTCATAATCGAATGGATATAAGCGACGGGTACAGGCATATTACTTAGACTACCATGATTATACCCTACTTAAGAGCTATGCATGATCAAATTACACTTAATTCAAGATCTCATCATCTCTGCCTGTCTCTGTTTCTCTCTCTTTCACTACCGTTCCCCATTCTCTCTCTTTGCCCCTCTCTCTCTCTCTCTCTCTCTCTCTCTCTCTCTCTCTCTCTCTCTCTCTCTCTCTCTCTCTCTCTCTCTCTCTCTCTCTCTCTCTCTCTCTCTCTCTCTCTCTCTCTCTCTTACTCTCTCTCTCTCTCTCTCTCTCTCTCTCTCTCTCTCTCTCTCTCTCTCTCTCTCTCTATCTATCTATCTATCTCTCCAGCTCTTTCTCTCCCGGAAATGTAAAGAGAAGCTTTAGGGAAAACAGAAGGAATATAAAAAACAAAGTGAAAATATATGTAGGAGAAAAAAGAGAGAGGCAGAAAAAGAAGAATTTTGTAAGGAAAAAAAAAAAATCCAAGGAAAGGAGAAAGAAAGAAAGAAAGAAAAAGGAAAAGCAAGAAACAATAAAAATAAGACAAGACAACATAAGAAATGAAAGAAAGAAAGGAAATATAGAGAGAAAAGAAGAAAGAAATGAAAGAAAAAGAGAAAAGAAGGAAAGAAAGAAAAATAGAAAAGAGAGCAAGAAGAAAAGAAAAATAACAGAAATGAATTAATGTATTAATGCATAAAGATAAAAAGACAATAAATGAAAATAGATTAATGAAACAAAGAAATCTTTTCTCTGTCTTTCCCTTTCTCACTTTCTTCCATTCTGCCTCTCACTTTTCTCTCTCTTTCCCAGTAGAACTCATTATAGATATCTACAAAACAATACAATAGAACCCATTCTAGGTACAATACAATTTAACTCATTCTAGATACGATACAATATAATTTTAGATAGATACAATACAATAAAACTCCTTCTAGACACGCTGAGCTATTCCAAGAAGCAAAAGCTGTTGCCATTTTTACTCTTTATTGAAGAGAAAGAAGAAGAAGAAGAAAAAGAAGAAGAAAAGAAGAAGAAGAGAAGGAGAGAAGAAGAGAAGAAAAGAAGAAAATAAAAGAAGAAGAAGAAGAAGAAGAGAGAGAGAGAGAGAGTCCGCCCTTATCAATGTACGACGAGCTCCTTGTCATTTCATATTTGGTTCTTTCTTGTCCCTTCTAATCAGGTTTTCGCGTCCTGTGTCAAAAATGCGAATGCAAGAATGCTCTTTCTCCGAACGAGGTAGTGAAATGGGCGGTTTAATGCCGTAGACTTTCTCGACATGTATTTCTCGTATAAAGAATAAATTTGTATAATTATAGTTGTAATTGTAGTAAAACCTGCCGACGATAGTAATAACAACAATGATAATGATTATCGTAATAGCAATAGATATTATGATAATAATAATGATAATATAATAATAATAATAATAATGATAATAATAATAATAAAAATTATGATAATGATGATGATAATGCAAAAAATACCGCAATGATAATATTGATAATTATTACCATTATAATCATTAATATGATCATTACCATTGTTGTTGCTATAGTGTTATCATTATCATTATCATCCCCGTTACTCTAATTCTTATCATAATCACGAACATCAATTCCCTTCTTCTTCACATCATCATCATCATACCTCACTCCCATAATCATCATGATCATCAATCTTCATTCTCATAATCATCATCATCACAAATCATCATCATAGTCTTCCTCCTCCTCATAATTATCATCATCATCAACATCATCATTATATTCTTCCTCCTCCTCATAATTATCATCATCATCATAAATCATTATATTCTTCCTCCTCCTCATAATTATCATCATCATCATATTCTCCCTCCTCCTCATAATTATCATCATCATCAACATCATCATCACTACCCTCATGACCATCACCACCCTCATTAAAAAGGAAACCATTTTAAAAAGTCCTGACCGGTACTAGTTAAAAGCCAGTATGAAATGTTGTTTTAATGGCGGGTAAAATTCCAATAAACTCGAGAATTTGTAATATGTTAAGCAACAAATGCTTTCGAATTAAAAAAACAAAAAAGGGTCGGTGTCAAATCCATCCAATCATTGGTTATTTTTGATTAATCATCTCTTTGTAGGGAAAAAAATGCGGATTCCAGACAGGATAATGGAAATGAATGTTTAAGTTGATAAATGTTTTATTTTTTCCAAGCGTTGGTAAGCATGCCAACATGGCGTCACAAATGACTGATAATCCTAACCTTTTGAAGGGAGAATGATTTAGATGAATTGATTTTATCTAGGCATAAATTGCATCGCATTTTATTTGATCTAAATTGTAAAAATGATTATATGCATATCTCTCTCTCTCTCTCTCTCTCTCTCTCTCTCTCTCTCTCTCTCTCTCTCTCTCTCTCTCTCTCTCTCTCTCTCTCTCTATATATATATATATATATATATATATATATATATATATATATATATATATTTGTTATGGCTGCGTTTAGAGGAATCATACACTCAATAGTTTATGATAATTTGATTATTGGGTATCTATTTGATTACGTTT
>NW_028234442.1:24550650-24558150 GCF_977035675.1 Penaeus japonicus
TCCTCTTTCACCCCCCTCCCCCTCTCCCTCCTTCCCCCCGCCCTTCCCTCTATTCCTCCTCTTTCACCCCCCTCCCTCTATTCCTCCTTTTTCACCCCCTCCCACTTCCCCCTCCCTCCCCCTCCCCCCGCCTTCCCTCCCGCTCTTCCCTCTATTCCTCCTCTTTCACCGCCCTCCCCCTCCCCCCTCCTTCCCCCCCGCCCTTCCCTTCCCTCTAATCCGGAATTTGTGCTTCGGTTTCAAATAATTCTCTGGTGACGTTCCCTTCCGTTGATTAATGGATGTTTTTTTTATTTTTTTATTTTTTTATTTTTTTTATTTTTTTTCGTTTTTTGTTTCTTTTTTTTCGTTGTTTTTTCTTTTATTGGTCTGGACACTTATGTGTGATTGTTTGCGTTGACGGATGTTAAATTTTATTATGACACAAATAACAACAGCAATAATAACAACAAATGTAATAATGATAATGATTATAATCGTAATGATAACAATAATAACAATGATAATGATGATAATGATAACAATAACATTGGTGATGTAGATGATAATACCATGATGAGGATGATGAAACTGCTATTATTACTATTTATAATAAGGATAATAATAATGATAATGGTGATAATAATGGTGATGTTAATGATAACGACGACAGAAATAATGATAATACCAGTATTGAAAATAATATCAACAACATCACTACAAACCCATGCTTCTGTTTATATGTTCATATCATGACTTTAATTTCATGGTTGGAATATCCCAGACAAAATGACTTTCATGAGTTCAAAACACCCGCAAATGACAAAGAAAGAAGAAGAAGAAAAAAAGAATAAGGGTGTTGGAGATTAAAAGATATTTAAGAAAGGATAAGCGTCTTTTAGTCGTTGAGTTCTTGATGCTCGAAAAAATGTTCTCTTGAAAGCTTAAAGATTCTAAGATTATGATTATGTGTAAGATGATGTGGTCTTTTGTGGCCGCAATGAGAGCTTAGCTCAGGGAAGGAGGGAGATGGGAGGGATGGAGGGGGAGGGGATGGAAGGAGGGAGAGGGGAGGGGAAGGAAGGAGGGAGAGGGGAGGGATGGAGAGGGAGGGAGGTGAGAGGGGGGGGGTGAGAGGGAGGAGGAGAGAGAGTGAGAGAGGCGAGTGGAGAGTGAGGGGAGGAGAGAGAGACCGGGCGTGGAGGGAGGGGGAGAGGAGGGAGGGGAGTGGTGAGAGAGAGAGAGAGGAGAGAGAAGAGAGAGAGAAGGAGGGAGAGAGAGAGAGAGAGAGAGAGAGAGAGAGAGAGAGAGAGAGAGAGAGAGAGAAGCGTTGTGGGGGGGGGGGGAGGGGGTGGGGTGGGGGTAGGGTGTGTTTGGGTGTTGGTGTGGGTGTTTAGGAGTGTGGAAAGTAGAGAGAGAGAGAGAGAGAGAGAGAGGAGAGAGAGAGAGAGAGAGGAGAGAGATGTTTTGAGGTTTTGTGTGAGAGAGGGGGGAGTGATAAGAGGTCGCATGGGGAGAGAGAGAGAGAGAGAGAGAGAGAGAAGCGTTGCGAGGAGTGTGGCAAAGTAGAGAGAGAGAGTGAGAGAGAGAGAGAGAGAGCGCGAGAGCGAGCGAGAGGAGTGAGGAGTGTGGCAAAGTAGAGATAGATAGATAGATAGAGAGATAGAGAGAGAAAAGGCGGAAAGCAAAGGAGTTCTCTAGTGATTACTAGGCTATGAATGATAATGATCATTTTTAGGAATGATAACATCGTGATGACAGTAATAAAGGAAATGTAGAGAAAGAATATCAATGCTGTCATTTGCAGACGGCAACGCAATATTGATAATCCTAATGTTTTTTTTTTTTTTTTTTTTTTTTTTCTGCCTTTTTTGGAAATTATGAACATAATAGTAATAGTAGTTTTGTAGTAGCATGAGTAGTAGTAGTAGTACAAATATAATTATAAATTATAATAACAATAACAACAATAATGCTTTTATATCAGGTATACTGAAAATGATGATAATAATGATAATAGTAAAAGTAAAAATAGTATACAAGTACAATAACTATGATAATAAGAATAACGATAATGACATTGATAATAATCAAAACAGTAGTAATAAATTCAATAATAATCATAGTAATGATGTCTTTTAGATATAAAGATTTACAGAATTTCATAATTTACAAATCTTAGAGTTTTGATAATATTGTTGGCGGCAATGAAATATAATATGCTGGATAATCATGGAAGTTTAGCAGTTAAGGTAATTTAGCGATATACCTCTTTATTAAATGAGAACACTTCTGCTATACCGATGGCCTATCGTACCATGGTTTGGATTAATTAAAAAAAACGATCTTTCTTAAGTTTTACAATGTTCAGGGTTAACTTGATTAATCGACTTACTGATGAACATTTTGATATCAATTCGCTAACTGGCTTCTTTCCAGACTGTGTCAAATTCGATATATTTTTCTCGTAATAACAATTTTTTTTTTTTTTTTTTTTTTTTTGCTATTTCGTTGCTCTATATAAGTTCTACAATGTTCAGTGTTTAACTTGATTAATCGACTTACTGATGAACATTTTGATATCAATTCGCAAACTGGCTTATTTCCAGACAGATATTTTCCTCGTAATAACAAGTTTTATTTTTGCTATTTCGTTTCTCTAAATACCTACGTGTGCAGGTTGCTATTTCAACTTTACCTGCAAGAGAGAACTTGCATTAATGTATTCTGTTAGTGTTATTGACCTGCGTTCAGTTGTTGGTACATTTAAACAATTCGTAAAGCTTTTGAGTAAATTTTGAAAGTTGGCAAATACCATTTTGCTAGAAAATAAATATGATTTCTTGGTGTATGATTCAATAAGTTTGATTCAGGATCACATTCATATCATCAATTGAATAACTTCCCACTTATTAGTTTCCTTTTACGTCACAATGATATGGATTATAATAATGACAATGCTGATGATGGGGATGATACGATCGTGGTGGTGATGATGATGATGATGATGATAGTGCTGATATGATGGTGATGATGATGATGATGATGGTGATGATGATGATGATAAAGATAATGTTAATGATAGTAAAGATTATGATGATGATAATGGTGCTGATATGATAGTCATGATGATGGTGATGATAAGTATAATGTTAATGATATTGATAATTATAATGATGATGATAATAACTTAGTAATAACATGGATATAAAGTTATAAGATAATAATGATATTACAACTACTAATGATGATTATCATAACAGTAACATAATGAAAGAAATAATGTTAATAACAATGACACTAACAGTAATCGTAATGATAGTATTAATAACAATAAAGATAATGATAAACACAGTAATAGGGATATAACACCAATAATAACAATAGTAATAGTAACTATGATAAAAGAAATAATAAAAAAATAAAAATAACAATCATAAGAGCAGCGCAGATACAAACAACAAAGATAACGAAATCAAAATCACTTAAGTGGTAATAAGAAAACGCCAAAACCGGAATCTCCCTGATTCTATCACATTTCTCTTTCTGCAATAGCAACATCAGATTCTTACCGATAACCACGCATGGAGATTGCACTCTGACCTCGAACGGTCTTGGCACTACGTCTCCACGTACGACTACGCCTCCACGTACCATGTCCAAAGGCCCGGTGTACCTTCACTGCTACCACTTGATATAGCCCAAGTCTGCAAGGGCGTGCAAGGGCGTGCAAGAGGCGTGCAAGCATTGTTGTGAGATACATTTGTCCTACTCAGACTAGTAGCATAACAATCTGCTGTTGGGTATTCTGTTCGGAACTTCCCCTGGGCAGTTTGTCTGTTCGAGAGGAGAGTGCGAATTAATCAGTAAAGGGGTTCGACTGAGTGAGATGCCGGGAGTCCCTGATATTCATAGACACATACACGAACATACTCGCACACACACACACACATACACACTCGTACACGCACACGCACACACTCGTACACACGCACACGCACGCACTCGTACACACAAACACACACTCGTACACACAAACACACACACACACATATGTACACACACACACACACACACAAATGTGTTTGTATTTGTGTGTGAGTGATTGTGTTGTGTGTACGGATATATATGTATATGTATATGACTGTATACATATTTACTTATAAATGGGGATATGCATGTATCACAAGTCTCTATTACATTCCACTATATGAATTATAAATATTTATATATATATATATATTATCTATTTAATTACTATATATAATTATATATATATATATATATATATTTATATATATATATATATATATATATAAAATAATAGATATATATAACATATATATATATATATATTTCTTAAATATATATATATATATATATATATAAATATATATATACATACACACACCCACTCACACACACACACACACACACCAAACACACACACACACCACATATAAATACTCCACACACTCACACTTTTATATATATATATATTATATATATTATAAATATATATCTATATATATATCTATTTATATATATATATATGTTTTTTTTTTTGTTTTTTTTTCTTCCTCTTTCTCCGCTTACACATTCAACTCCCATAACGCTTTCCACAAATCCAGTAATTCCACATTCGCTCCCTAGAACTTTTTTTTTCCACCCTCCTCTTAATCCACCTGCATCGCTCACCAAACTCCCTAATTTGCTGCAACAAGTAGCCTACAATATGAGCAAATGTCCTAAAAATTGGTGGAGTTTCGGATTAAATTGCACATTTTGCAGAAGCGACCTATTTCGCCGAATATGTGTTACGGTCTCTGCTCTGTGTGATATCTCGGTGCTAAAGTTGGACATTACGACATCACCGAGCTCTGTTCATGATGTCTACTCCTGACATCTGTGCATGACTTGGCGCTAAGAGGCTTTCATGATATGCATTGTCGCCGCTGGTTATGAAGTTAGGGATTCCTGTTAAACTGTTGAGAATTATGTGTGTGTGTTGCTTGGGTATAAGATCCTGGCGCAGCGCTGAGTTACGTGTGTAATTACGGACACAAACGCGCGGACGTGGGCATATATACAGACATTGTACACACTCAGAATAACGCAAATGTTTTCTTTCACGTAAAATGAAATAAAATAAATAAATAAATAAACACACGCACGCATGCTCATGGGTGCGAATAATAAAAAAATCGCAATATCTTCCCAGAACGCACGTCCACGCACACACACCAGACACACACACACATAGACACATCAAACGCACACACACACCAAACACACACACACACACACCAAACACACACACACACACACACCAAACACACACACACACACACACACACACCAAACACACACACACACAAACACCAAACACACACATCAAACACCAAACACTCACAAACACACACACACATTCTCTTTCTCTCTCTCTTCGTCCCTCCCTTTCCCTCCCCTAAACAACCACACGTACGAACAAACTCCCTCATATAAATGATGTTTTATTATTCCAATCACACTACTAATGATTCCCAAACACCAAACATCCATGCCTTAACAATACACACAAAAGAAGCCTAATTATGATGAGTGTTCAACAAAAACATTACATATATCACTCTCTATAACAATAAAAAAAATCAAGCACCGGCAATGACTGCGGTTACCATAGTAATAACATTGATACTGAAAGGGCTTACATTTTACAATTAATTTAAACATATTTGAATTGTAGGGGGGAAATATTGCTGGTATTTCGTTAAAAGTTTTTTTCTTTCTTTCTTTTTTTTTTCTTTCTTTTTTTAACAGAGCATGGGATATAATCAAACAGGAATATTATTATTGAATTGATGTAATATAGTTAATTTTGTGACTATTGCTATTATCTTCATTAAGGATAAGCGTAATAAGTACGATAATGGTATCAAAAGTAATAAGCATCGTGTCTTTGAAAAAAGCAAGAATAGTAATGATAACAATAAAGATAATAACGGTAGTAGTGGTAGTAATACCAGTAGTAGCAATAATAATTATCACTATTTTAGTAACAGCAAATGTTTATAGCAATAAAAATACCATATCAATCTCATATAACGTAACGATGATAAAGAGGAAAAATAAAAACTTGTATATAACAACCACAATAATATTAAGACTCACAAATAACTACAAGACGAAAAGCTATGATAACAAACATATACTTAAATAAATACAACAATGATCATTCAAAGATTAAATAATACATACCCCAAATACAACAACGACACTAAAATGATAAAATATTAAATAACACTCTCATCAAATCATCAAAAACCAACAAAGCCAAAGCCAGCGGTAACACAAATTCCTTCTGTTGTTATAAACTCATGATAACACACACAGTTCCTCATTTCTTGGAAAGATGTTTTCATAGCAACCGGGCGAGTGTTTCCCTCTTCAGTAAGTGCGTTTTCTTCACTAACAAGCTAACGGTTCTCACATTTGAACCGCCATGTCTGCTGCTTCGAAACGTCTCGAATCTCTTTTTGTGGGTTTTGTTTTGACTTTGCGAAGCTTATTCGCTTTTCTATTTTTTTTATTATTTTTTATTTTTTTAAGGTGTTAGATGAATGACTACTGTTTCGTTTTTTTCTTTGTTCGAATCGTTTAGAAGACTTTGGTTTCGAATAGTTTCGTTTTTTCTCCTTTTGGACAGAAAGTAATATTTTGTCCGAATCTGATCGATCTTCGAATCGTCTCGCATCTTTTTGGGAGGAGTTTATCACGAATCTCTCTTAATACGTTCTCATTTCTCCTCGAAGCCTCCGTTCGAATCCTTGCGAATCATTGTTTCACTCTCTTTTAAAGAAATGTTCCCTGATATCGAAACTGATTAATATATACATATATATATATATTTTTTTTTTTTTTCTTTCTTTTCTTTTCTTTTCTTTTATCTTGGAAGGATATCTTGTTCCTTCTCTACTTACCCTTGCTAGTACCGTGTCCTATCTTATCCCCTTCTCTGTATCCTTTGTCTAGTTATCCTACCTCTGGCATTCCGAGTGAATGGAGGGGAAAGAGAAGGCCACTCGTGCGAATATATGTATAAACACACAGAAACACACACATATGTATATAATATATATATATATATAAATTATAAAATATACTCATTATGTATATTATATTTTTCTTATATATATATATATATATATATATATAATATATATATAAACACACTATATATATATATATAATATCTATATAGTATATATATTTATATATATGAGAAGTATATGAGTAAACATTTCGTATTTCCTTATCTGTAATTCTCTATTGATCTAATCCGCAATTATTACCATGATCACATTGCCCATATCTGTGTCTAAACAATTGTTATAATTATATAATTATTCTGATAGTGCCATTGTGTCCCATGGTTTACCTACGCAATCATATACATGACTGAGAAGTGTCGATTATCTATCTGTCTATCTGTTATTTTATCTAAATAATATACTATATATA
>NW_028234442.1:24563150-24570650 GCF_977035675.1 Penaeus japonicus
ACAGTCGTACACCAACCATACCACCCACCCTCCAACCAACCTGACGCTCACACTCACACACAGAAAATACACACTCGACACGACACTCGGACACGACGGTGCATCACACAGCACACAGTAGACGACACAATCACACAGAACACACAGACTCGTGCAGTACAACCCGGACTGGATAGCTGCCTCCCATTTCTGTAGAAGGCGCCGCCGTCGGAGTGCGATCGGATGGGCTTGGAGTGCCCGGGCTTGGGGCGCTTATAAGCAAAGGGGACCGAGATAGTACTGGCCCCGGGGTCGCGCGTGAGGGTACGGTTTCAGGGGGTTTGGTCGTGAATGACGGCGATTGTTGATGACGTTCGCCGTCGGCTAGGGCGGGGGTCTGGGGGTGGCTCGATTGTTGTCGGAGGGGGTAGAGCCAATGTGACGCGAAGCGGAGGATCAACCCGTAGATCAACCTAGTTAGCTCTCTGGGGGGTTTCGCTGCAGTTCACTACGTTAGGGGGCGGAGCTCGAAGGGGCATTGCGTGGTGGAGGCAAGGGCATTAGTGTCCGAGCAACGGGTCACGATTCATTAGCTTTCCATCTCTCGTTACAGATAGACGAAAAGCCTAGGGGGTACACATGTGGGTAAGGTTAGTCATTCCTGTGATGGTGATTTTTTTTTTGTACAGCTAAGACTCACGAGCCTCCCCAGACACGGTCACACACAGCCGAGGGGGGGCCCCGCCATAACACCCGCGCCCCCATCCTCCCTCGCCCCCACGCGAGACCAGGGGACCCACCAGCTGCAGACTCATTAAGGCGAGCCTGGGAGGGAGCGCGCAGACGCAACCGCGTTAGGGCCTGGGTGCCGCAGAGTGGACAGTGTTGTGGTTAGAACGCTCCAACTCGGGAGGACGTCCTGACGAACGAAAGACCGGAGACCGAGGGGGAGGCGGATATACGCATCTGCCGATGCGCACGTCAACCTGGGCGCGCGGACGGCCGCCTGTCGGCGCGCCACTCGCGAATTGAGCAATTACACACGTAATTTGGCTGGGTGTGTTGGGGTAGGTAGGCATGCGGAAGGTTGGGAGTTCGGGGAGGTCGAGTGAACGGGCGGGACTACTGAGATGGACGCACGGTAAGATGTGCTCCGTTGGCATTTTCATTTTCATAATCCTCTCCGGCTCTCCACGCTCGGGTTCGGTCTTCACGTCCCACGTTAGCAGGGTTCTGTAAGGGCTCTGCTGGTCGGCTCTCTAGCGTCAGCAGCTGTGACTCATCCGATGCAGGGGGAGGCTTCTCTGCACAGACCCTTCGGAGGCGGCCGGGCGGCTAGCTCAGCAACGTGGCGGTCGCGCTCTCACAGCGGCCCACACGCGCACCCTCCGCGACAGTAGCACCGACACTCAGCGGGGGGGGGCAAGGGGTGAGGGCGAGGTGGAGTGGGACAGGTACGTGTACGGGTTACCTTGTACCTTTGTGGGCAAGGGAAGCGAGAGGCACGGTGGGGTGGGACCGAGGGCAGATGGCCCCCGGTACCTGGCCGGCGCGTAGATGAGGGAAGGGGGGGCATGATCGATTTAACCAAGGTGGCAACGCCGGAGGGTGGTCTCGATCTCTCGCTGCGGGTTCGCTTGCAAGGGAGGAGGCGCTCTCGGGACGGGGGCGGGTGCGGCTGCATAGGTGATCGGGGGTGCTCCTCTTATGGGGTTGTCTGCTGCGAATTTGCTGTTGGTCTTCTGTGTTCGGTTGGCGGCACCATGATGCTCCGACGTTAGCTGGGGAGGGCGGGCGTTGGGAAGTGCTGTTCGTCCGGCGCCGCGCTTAGTTTCGGTAGCTTCTCTTCTTTCACGGTCGTTGAGGTGCGTGTTGGTGGGGATGTTCCGTGGTCGGTGGCGGTCGGGCTGTTGCGTACGTTCATCTGCGCTCTCGTCTCGCGCGGCCGCTCTCTGCGCGTAGCGCTCTTTCGTCGCGCTGGCCTCTCGCTCTGCGCTCTCTCGCTGCCCTCTCTCTGCTCTCTCTGCTTCAGGCCCGCGCTCGTCCTCCTCGTCCCTGCGCTGTGCTCTTCGCTCTCTCTGGCTCTCTCGCTCTCATGCTCGCGCTCGGCGCTCTCATCGCGTCCGTCTCTCTCGCCCGCTCTCTCCCCGCGTCTTCCCGTCGCAGCCGACACGCGCGCCGCGCCTCTGCGCGCTCGTTCTTTGCTGCTCACTCTCTGATCTCTCTCTCTGGGTCTCTCTCTCTCTCGCGCGCGTAGGCGGGGCCGCCCGCCCGCCAACACGCACCCACACACTCAAACAAACCCCAGCACGCACTACGACACACACCCGGCCGCCCCCGACCCCGACGCCCGCCCCATCTCACACCCACTCAATACCCACAACTCTCTCACATCTCACACAGCACGACACACACTCACAACCTCAACTCACTCACACCTACCCGCCGCCCTCACACAAACCTCTCACACACACTCTCTACCATCGAATCTCCTCACATCTCACTCTCTCTACTCTCTTTCTCTCTCTCTCTTCTCTGTCTCATCGAGGTAAACAAACATAGGTGGTATCACAGTATCAATCCATTATACACCGAAATTGTTTGAAATGAGCGTTGGGGCGTAACAAAGAAAGAAAGAAAGAAGAACGCACGAAAGAAAGAACCAAAACACTCTTCGATACGTTCACAGTATATAATCTACAGTTAGATTGCAATAGTCAAAGAGTGCGCAATACACTACCTCTCTCTGTCACTCAATCCCCAATGATTAGTCATGATATGTCCACTGTCTGCCTGACCTCTCTGTCATCCTCTTCTCTCTTTTGTCTCTCTCTAGTGTCTGTCTGTATCTGCACATGCCAGTCACTGCCTGTACTGTCTACCCCCCCCCCCATCTCTCTCTGTCTATCATCTCTGCCTGCCAATCCTCCTACTGTCTGTCCTCTCCTCTCTCTCTTTCCTCTCACTTCTCCTCTCTCTTCTCTCATCTCTCTCACTCTCTCTCACTCCTCGTCTCTCCTCTCTCTCTCATCTCTCTTCTCTCTCTCTCCTGTCTCTCCTTTCTCTCTCTCTCTCTCTCTCTTTCTCTCTCTTTCTGTCTCTCTCTCTCTTTCCTCTCTCTCTCCTCGTCTCTCTCTACCCTCATCCCCACTCTCTCTCTCTCTCTCCTCTCTCTCTCTCTCTCCTCTCGTCTCTATCTGTTAGTATCTGCTGTGCCTGCTCTCTCGTCGCCTCTATATGAGGCCTGGGTCGGACTCTACAAGATTTAATAATATGTGCACTTAGGGTGTGAACAAATTGGATGAAACGCGCTTCTGCTTCAATTGCTGGACTTCAGCAGTCGCGTGTACTGGAGTGAGGGCTCCTCCTCGCTCATCCTCCTCCTCGCCTCAGCCTCCTCCTCGCTGCCTCCTCCTCCTCTCGTGTCTCCCCGCTCCTCCTCCTCCCCCCTCCCTCCTCCTCCTCCTCGCCCTCCTCCACCTCCTCCGTCCTCGCCCGGCCACCGCCTCCGCCGCTTTAACCTCTCCCCCTTGTCCTCGCCAAACCTCCTCGCTCGCTCGGCCTTCCTCCATCCTCACTCTCCCGACCCCTTCCTCCTCTCCTGACTCCTTTCCTCCTCCTCTCTTCCTCTCTCCTCCTCCTCCTCCCCTCCATGGCCCTCCTCCTCCTGCCTCCGATCGAAGTGCTTGCTTCTCTTGCTCCGAGAGGGAGATTACTCTTCCACAGGTTTGTGACATGTGACATTGGAATGAATGAGGGAGGTGTTGGCATCATGTAGACATTGCTCTTGCAAAGGGAAAGGCAAAGTAACACCTGTATGTCTGACGTGAGAGACAGAGAGGAGTAGATAGATAGGTGAAGCAACGAGTGTACCTATATGTATGTATGTGTGTGTGTGTGGTTAGATATATATGTGATAAGTAGAATGACAAGATGCAATTTATATCGGTGAGTACAATGTATAGAATACAGTTCTGAAATCATACCAATTTCAAATGATATTCGATAAACATAATAACAATGACAACAGACAAGATATAAAAAAAAAATTATATGGCAAGGTAACAACCTCCCGCTCCTATTCCTAATTCTTCTTTCAGCAGCCAAACTAATACATTCCTCGCCTCGACATTTAACAGCACACTGGACTTTTCAACGAGGTAAACATTGCTTGCAATATGAGTTGTAATTGAGGATTGTTGCAGAAATAATCAGGCATGTTGAAAAGTTTCCTTGCTTATGCTGTCTCTCACTCTCTTTCTCCACTATAGAAAGAAAGAAAAAAAAAAAGTTTAAATCTCTTTCTCTCTCGGAGGTACTCTCTGTCGGTCTCTTGACTCGTGCTCTCGGTTCAGAAGACGTGGCTCACCTTCTCTTCTCCTCTGTCTCAAATATTATGATTAAATTAATCAGGTCAATGATGGATTGAAAAGTTGCCTTGCCTATAATTAGCTTGATATGATCTTTAACTTCCTTTCTCTTTGTTTGTGGTATCTGTTGATTTGAAAAATATTTTTGAAACGAGTTATTCATCTTTATTAAGGAAAGTATTACAAATCTGACATAAATGAATTTCAACGTATCATTTTGCAGGACGTGGTTGCAATGGCTGGTAGTATTCAAAGAGTTTGTAGCAAAACATTCTAGATTGAATTGAATGCTGGGGTATACATGTTTGAAAGAGAATTCATCAAAGGAAACATAAATGTAATAGAAAAAAATAAAGAATAAAATAAATGAAAATGAAATGTGAGTATTTTAATTCATTTTAAGCATCACCAAGAAACATTTCAATAATGCTTTGTTCATTACGGATATATCACATATTCAAATGTTTTGTATTTCGTATTATATCCAGTTTACACAATAATTCTTATATATATATTGATATATATATATATATTTATATTGATATAAAGAATATACATATTTATATATTCATATATATAAATATGTTAATGTATATACAATATGAATATATATATATATATACTATATTATATATATATAATTATAATATATGTATATCCTTATATATATATATATATATAATGTATATATATATATATATATAAAATATATATATAGATACTAATATATATATGTATGCACCACACACTCACAACATCACACACACACACACACACACACACACACACACACACAGCACACACACACAAACACACAACACTCAAATACACACACACCACACAATATATATATATATATAATATATATAATATATATAATATATATATATATATATTTATACTTATAATACATACATATATACAATACACACAACAACACACGACACACACACAAACACCACACTCACATCACACACACACAACAACACATATCTATATATATAATACTTTATTTTATAAATATAATATTTTGATATAATATATATATAACGCATACATATATACATACACACACACACACACACACACACACAAGAATTATCCTACTTTATCCCCCACAGGAGAAAACCCCCAATCCCCCCCCTTGAACCTTCTCCTCAAACCAAATCGCCCTCCCCCCACCCAAAAAAAAAGAAAGAAAAAAAAGAAAGAAAAAAAAAAATCCGACGAATCTCCTCAAAACAAGGAAACAGTTCCAGAGTCTCAATTAAGACGGAAACTCAACGCGTGCCAACTCTTGTTCAATCCCGCATTGAATGAACCTCTGATGCAATGCTCTTTTTTGGTCGTATTCATAACCGGATTAAGATTTTTTTAAAGTTACTGGGTTTGTAGGTTCGATGAAGTCCTTAGTAATATATTTCAAAGTAAATAAATATGATTGTAATAGATTAGTTAAACTATCTTTCTAGAAAATTTAATGATAGAGAGTATTATTTCGATTCAGCATTTCCTAATGAAATAACTTCTCACTTCTCTGTCTCTCTATTTCTCTTTTTCTCCTTATCTCTTTCTCTCTCTCTCTCTCTCTCTCTCTCTCCCTCTCTCTTTCTCTCCCTCTCTCTCCCTCTCCCCCCCCCTCTCTCTCTTTTTCTCTCCCTCTCTCTCTCTCTCCCCTCCCCTCTCTCTCTCCCTTTCCCTCCCCTCCCTCCCTCTCTCTCTCTCTCTCTCTCTCTCTCTCTCTCTCTCTCTCTCTCTCTCTCTCCTCCCCCCCCCCCTCTCTCTCTCCCCCCCCCCCCTCTTTCTCTCTCTCCCTCCACCCTCTCTCTCTCCCTCCCCTCCCCCCCCCCTCTCTCTCCCTCTCCTTCCCTCTCTCCTTCCCTCCCTCTCCTTCCCTCTCTCTCTCTCTCTCCCTCACCCCCCTCTCTCCCTCTCTCAGCGGGCGGACCCGGCATCAGCACCCCGAAATCCATGCCTTAATCCAGCCCCGAGCGTGTATGCGACTACATACGATACATAATGCACATAATGACCTGTGCATTACGTGCCGATATCGCCTGAAATACAGTAACATCAGGGAGACATATATCCACGGCTGATTTTTCAGGGCCTGGTCTCGTTTTCCTTTCACCGCGAGAGCTAATGTTCTCTATCCATCTCCTTGAAAATCCAAAGCTCGCCTCCTCCCCCTTCCCCTCCTGCTACTGCAAGTTGCACATTGGTGGGGGGGGGGGGGGGGGGGGGGGGGGGGGGGGGGGGGTGGGGTGGGGGGGGGCGGGGGGGGGGGGGGGGGGGGAAAGGACATGCCTTTGCCATTCGTCGTTATCCAGAATGACAAGAGGGAAATTTCGCCGGTTTCGCTTGTGACAAAGAGAACGTAAAGAATGGCGTATGGAAAGATCGGCTTGTCTTCGGCGTGTCGGGGTTTTTGAGAGAGAGGGTGGGAGAACGGATTTTTTAATGTGTTTTTATCCTTATTGTTATTATTATTATTATTATTATTATTATTATTATTATCGTTATTATAATAATAATAATTATTATTATTATTATCATCATTATTGTATTTTTTAGGATTGTTTGTCTTTTGTCTCATCTCTCTGTCTTTCTTTCTTTCTCTCCCCCCCCCTCTCTCTCTCTCTCTATTTCTCTCTCTCCCTCTCTCCCTCCCCCCTACTCTCTCTCTCTCTCTTCCCTTCCCCCCTCCTCTCTCTCTCTCTCTCTTCCCTTCCCCCCTCCTCTCTCTCTCTCTCTCTCTCTCTCTCTCTCTCTCTCTCTCTCTCCTTCACTCTCACTCTCTCTCCCTCACTCTTACTCTCTCTCTCTCGCTCTCTCTCCCCCCCACTACTCTCTCTCTCTCTCTCTCTCTCTCTCTTCCCCCTCCCCCCCCTCTCTCTCTCTCCCTCCCCCCTTCTCTCTCTCTCCCTCCCCCCTTCTCTCTCTCTCTCTCTCTCTCTCTCTCTCTGATCTTCGCCCACGGCCATCAACCCAACGCCATGACTTTATTCCTTACCAGAAGAGGAAGAAAAATATAAGCATTACAAGGACTTATTGCATAACAGACCCAATTAATCTTTGCAGCCGAGTACTTGGGTACTAGGTCGTTTGTATTCTGTGGGACTTATTGGCATTTAGAAAATTCATGAATATC
>NW_028234442.1:24593859-24596359 GCF_977035675.1 Penaeus japonicus
ATATATATTTTTTGTATTCTTGTCTTTATTTATTCTTGTTTTTTTTTTTTTTTTGTATTCTTGGGTTTATTTATTCTTGTTTTTTTGTATTCTTGTGTTTATAAATTCTTGTGTTTTTGTATTCTTGTATTTATGTGTTCTTGTGTGATTGATGTTAACCATAGGCAGAGGCGCCCATAATAATGAAGAAAAAAAAAAAATGGGCGGCAGAGACAGCTTTAGAAAGAGCACTTTGCAACATGTATCTTTCAATTTGTGGATACAAGACTTCGCAAAAGTGAAGATGTATCAACAGCCTTGCAAAGCAGGGAAAAATATCTCAGATGATACAAACGATAATTTTCTAAATATGATGCGAAACATGAACGTTAGTCCAAGGTAAAAAAAAAATCTAAATAGTGCTTTTTGAACTATGAATGTCTCTTGTTTTTTGTTTTTCTACGAATAGGCTTCTTTGAAAATAGCATTGCAATGTTTATCACGAGTTTTGCCACGCCTCAAAATAGACATAAAAATCTTTTTGGCAAAACATAAGAAACGGAAGGCATGATAAAAGACACAAGTATTTTTTTTCCAATTTTGTGAAACGATTAAAACAAGAAGACATTTACGAAATACCTATTTTCACTTTTTCATAAAGGTCATACACCTTCCCCCACTAGCAAAAAGGCAGGGGGGGGGGGGGTCGGCGGACGGACTTCCGGCGCCCCTGGACATAAAACTCTATAAAAGTAGTAACAATGCAGTATTGAAGGAATTTTTTTTTTTTTCTTCCTTTTCATTCTATTTTTATTTTTGCGAATCACTGAAAAGAAAATATGAACAATAGAGTATATATACACGTAAGACATGCTTTTCTTGGCTGAATTTTCAAAAAAAAAAAAAATAATAATAATAATAAAAAAAAAGAAAAGAAAAGAAAAAAAAAACAATACCAGATAAACACACGAAAAATTCCAAAATAGAAATTCCCCAAACCGGATTACTAATGTTTCTGTTACTGGTATTTTCGTTACTGCTGCTGTACGAATTACTTCCATCATATATGTCTTTTAAAGCTTATGACTCTATAAAAGATTCTAACCTGGGAAAATCAGGAGAAGATGCCACCGAGAAATGTTATAGAATTATATATATATATATTTATATATATATATATATATATATATATATATATATATATATATATATATATATATATATATATATATATATATATATATATATATATATATTTTTTTTATTATATATTTTTTTTTTTCTTTTTCTTTTTTGCACAGCTACTGGTTATTGTGTAAAGAACAGTGTAGAGTTGGTGATTCCTTTTGAAATTCATTTGGGATTTGTAAATGTGATTTTTTTTTTTTTTTTTTTTTTAGTAAATTTGCCTAGTATTTTGTGTGAGGAATTATAAAGAAAAGAAAAGAAAAGAAAGGTACGTTCTTCAGTATCTTATTTCAGATGGGAAACTTTGGATGGCGGCCCTTCGCATACATTCTAACTTTTACATGCATGTGCATGGATGGGATATTCTGAGTGTATTAGGCGACGCAGACACAGAAGAAGAAAACATATACATTTATACATACATACACACACACAAACACACACACACATACACACACACACACTAACAAGCAGACACACATACACTAACAAGCAGACACACACACAAACACACACACAAACACACACACACACACACACACACACAAATATATACATATATATATATATATATATATATATATATATATATATATATATATATATATATATATATAGTCATTCCTTCTCAATTATCCCTTTTTATCCACATCCATCATAGTGATAGCGCCATCGTCCTTTATATTGCCACTGGCAATTAGCAGCAGCACTGCAATAGAATGTCAGACGTCATTCACAAGGTATATAGCCTTCACTGTAAGCAATCCCGTGATTCCACTCTCCGTGTCTTCACGATATAGTACAGCTCGCGAGGCATCGGAAGCCAGCCACATTCCGTATATCAGACTTGAATTATCAATTGCCGATTTCGTTGCAAGGCCGTGTAAACCATTGCAGACAGGGGCGTTGTTTGGGTTGCACGTGAGGGCACTTGATTTCTCGTGATTGATTTTGAGCCTTGTTTACTGAGTCGATTTTGTGTGATAGGTATTTTTTGTTGTTGTTGTTGTTGGGTGTGTATATTAATGACTATTTATGTATTTACGTGTTTAAGGGGATATGATTTGTATAATCAAGGTGATGGACCAAATAGTAACTTCATTACTATGTCATATTTTTTTCCTGTTCATTATTCAGAGTAATGCATGAAGTTATTGGGATATATGTCCACGTAAAAAAGTAAATAAAAAATAAATAAAAGTGTAGCTAATCTCTGAAATATTCCAGTAAGCTCTGGTGCGGTAATATTCACTATTGTTATGATACTCATACGATATATGTTAAATTCATGTTATGTATTGTTCGCCTGAATTCATTGTCCTCATTTCTTTAC
>NW_028234442.1:24603859-24606359 GCF_977035675.1 Penaeus japonicus
ACATGCGTGCGTACGTGCGTGTGTCTATAAGCCTATGTATCCACAAGTGCGGAATGCGTGCATGTATGAATGCACGCACACATATCTTCTGTCGCCAGTTGCAACATTCTCTCTCTCTCTCTCTCTCTCTCTCTCTCTCTCACTCTCTCTCTCTCTCTCTCTCTCTCTCCCCCCCTCTCTCTCTCTCTCTCTCTCTCTCTCCCTCTCCCTCTCCCTCTCCCTCTCCCTCTCTCTCTCTCTCTCTGTCCATCTCTCTCTCTCTCTCTCTCTCTCTCAGACATAGACAAATACTCCACCACAGACACCTCAATCACACACAGGTTCCCTCGCTTCCATTGACTATCCAAAGGTCCCGCGAGTGATCCCTCTGAAAACACCTCAATGCATCTGCAACGTGATCATCAAGGCCCCCTCCTTCGCCGAGTCTTGAGGAGCTCATGTGTCTGCCTATTGCACCGCCTGTTGCAAGGCCTTCCTCCCTGGTTCACGGGATGTGACGGGCGCCGCTCGTTCTCTCTCTGTTTGCCTCTCTCTTTCTTCCTGTCTCTCTCTCTCTTCCTCTATCTCCTTATCTCTCTCTCTCTCTTGAGGAGCTCATGTGTCTGCCTATTGCACCGCCTATTGCAAGGGCTTCCTTCTTGATGTATGGGTGTTGCTCGTTCTCTCTCTCTCTCTTACTCTTACTCTCTCCCTATTCCTATTCCTCTCTCTTTCTCTCTCATCCCCCTCTCTGTCCGTCTGTCTGTCTGGATCTTTCTCTTTCTCTCTCTCTCTCTCTCTCTCTTTGCTAATATTTTATTATATGTTGAAGTCTATAAGAAAGTTTGGAGAGATAGCCCATAGATTTTTTATCTCCCTGATGCTATCTATTTTTTCTTGGATAACAAGAATCTTACTTCGAAGAGACTTGGTTTACAAATTGGCAAACTTATTTCTAGTATACAGATACACACCATTTTCCACTATGTTTGTGCGTATGCTTGTTGATCACTAGTTTCTCTTAAGTGATATTTGCATACACACACAACACAAACTCAAAATATTGTTTTGGTCACAACCGTCTCCATCATCACATCAACTTTGCATCATTCGCCACAAATGGTCTGAATACATTAAATAATCATCACCATCAGTATAAACAAGATCAAATCCTCATGAGATAGATGTGACAGTCAACAGTGTCTAAACCAGTTACTTTCTATAAGCTATGGAATACAATAGTTATGAACGCTCATCACCAACAGCATAAAAAAAAATGAAAAAAATAAAATAAAAATAAAGAATAAAATAAAGCTGGAGCGAATCAGCGAGAATCGAATAGTTTTAAATCACGTTCTATCTGGATAATTCGGAGCTCTATCAGAGAAATCACAGAACTGATTGGAAAGTAAGCCAAAAATCAAGTTTTAAACCACTTGCTCTGTATGGATAATTCGGAGTTCTATTAGAGAAATCATAAAGCTGATTGGAAAGTGAACCAAAAATCAAGTTTTAAACCGCCTACCCTATAGGACTATAGGGTCTACAGCAAAACTAATTGAAAAAACAAACAAACAAAAAAAATGGTTATCTAATGAAACCTAATAAGGACAAGCTTCACCTGACATCAACGGTACAATGGAATACGGAATCTCATGCTATAAGGTTATTGATGACGAAAGATAAAAACGTAAGGATTTTTGTCTGTCGTCTGAAGAGAAAATCAAGGAGATGGAATTGTGGTAAAAAGTATCTAGGACTGATTTGATAACTGTTGCAGAGATGAAGGATTAGCTCAGGATAGAATACTTCGACGGGTTAGAATTGAAAAAAAGAAAGAAAACAAAACGAAAAAAAAGAGCAGATTCTATTAACGCTATGAATTTCTAAAGCAGTAGCCATCATCCGGGACTATACAGTCTTTTTTCTATCATTTTTTTTAGAAGAGAAGAGGAGCTTTGAAAAAAAAAAGAGATTAAGAGACAAGACCATTGCTAACAGGATATCGAACCTTCTGTCCTCAAGATATAGTCTCATTGCAATGAAAAAAAAATGTGGAAGAGTGTTTTTTTTTTTTTTTTTTTTTTTTTTTTTAAACATAGTCAGTGGTGTAAACATCGAGATCTGTAACTGACGAAAATATGAGGAGGAAGAATAATAAAAATTATTAGTGGCTGTGAAAAACAAAAACATAAAACATAACAGAGAAAGAGAGAGGGAGAAAAAGATGAGAATTCGATGTAAAAGGAAGGCGTTGAAAAAATGTGAGATAGACCTAGGAAAAGTCTTGAAGAAAACAGAAGGGACAATAAAGGCCTCTTTGTAGCAAGAACAAGCTATACTAGGAAAGTTATAGAAAAAGAAGCATATTGGAAACGGATAATGCATCGTAACCAAAATGAAACGAAAGGAAATATAAGAACTAAACATATGATAAGATTGCTCAAGTAATTTTTTTTTTATTATTATTATTATTCTTTCACATATACATATGTATAGAAATTCACTTGACAGCACGGAT